>NC_092860.1:108874900-108900742 GCF_032062135.1 Pyxicephalus adspersus | reverse complement strand
ATCCGGCCGGCAGATTCAGGATGCGAGTGGACACGCGCACTCGAGTCCCGGACCGCGGTAATCCGCGATCGCGGGTCGCGCGTATTATCGCGCTTCCCGCGATCGCGGATTTCAATGATGAATCAGGGGCTATGAGTGGCCTCATTACAGGATCTGTATACTCCAGCAAGAAGAAAAAAACCAATATAGGCATCCAGGTATTCCTCATCAATGTCATTTCACATGTCCCCACGTTTTTTTTTCCTTCAAGGTTTGTCATAAAAATTATGACTTTTTTTAGCGACAATGGCATGAACAATTCAAAACATGTTTTGATGTCATTTACTCTAGTCACCCAGTGTGTGTATGATTTCATTGTTGGCACTAATTATTCCTATATATTCTTATAATATAACCGGGTCGAAACTGACCCTAAACAACACAAAGGTCATCATTTTCACCACAGTATTTTTTAATTTAGTGAAATTCATTATTTTTGTTTTATTTTGTTTACACAGAGGATCCTGACAAAGTAAAAAAAAAACCTTGATGCAATAAACAAATTTATGTGGTACTTATATTTATTTAAAAAATGAAAACGGGTTGTAAATGACCCTAGGTAAATAGGAAGGTTAGACAAATCTGCTAATTATACAAGTACATTAAAAATGATGTAGAGATTTAAATGTAACAATATCTAGCAGCTTCACTGTGAGATTAAACTGCTCATTGCAAAGTTTTTCTTTCTTTGTAGCTCAATTACACGAAAAGTTAACTAGGATTATTTTATTTATTAACCTGTTACCAGATCTTTTAAACAACTACCTTCCTATAAGGTATTATTTGCATTCAACATACTTTAGACATTGTATTCACTTATAAAAGACTACCCTGTAGATTACCAAAAAGCCCAGAGACTACTGCTTGATGGAAGGATTTTGATATTAGAAGGCCCGGAAGATTCAGAGCTGTCACTCAAGTGACACTGTATGATATTCGCCTGCAAACCTTCCCTGAGGCTAACTTAAAGGTTATGTAGGGAGGAGTGAAGAAGCTAAGCCAGTACAGACAGTAATTAGACACTTTCAGAAAAGAAAAGAGCTTTGACATGCAATGATACTTTGCTAGTGAATTATCTTTTTCTGGAATGACCAAGTTTGCCTGCAGGCACATTGCAAGTGATTAAAACATTGTTTTATGAAAATGAAAACTACTGTAAATAAGCAATAAAAATATTTCTGGTTTTACCTGCAATTTTTCAACTTGGATATGATCAGATTGTCATAGGACTGAGAGGAAAATGTTTGTATAGTTTGAACTGATGTATACCGTAGAAGGTAAATCTCTCACTAAGCATATTGAAAACATTGTAAACAAGATATATGATAATGTTCAAGATTAATTTGCACAGTCACTGACTTTGATTAGTATATAAAAAAGGTTTAAATTGTTGATGGTAATTATTTGGTTCCATCTGTTCAGTACCATAAGAATATGTTCCAAGCTGCAATTTTGTAAAGCCTGAGTATGATCTTTTTATATAGTTTGAAGCAGTTTTTTTTTACAAACATTTTTTGCATATATAGTAATAAGAAAAAGAAAGTCCTTTTATTTCCAAAGTTTTATTTATTAGGTTATAACAAAAAATCATCAGGTTCTAAAATTTTTTAAATCTAACTTCAGGTGTAAGGCAACACATAAGATTCCGCTCATCAGAATGATAAAAAGAAGGCATTAAGAATAGGCTTTTCAAGGCAGATGAAAAGCCTATTCTCTATACCTTCTTTGTATCATTCTGTTGAATAATGTAGGCTTGGCAGTTTTTACAAACCTCCCCATAGTGAACTAACCCATATTTAAGATTCAACTCATCTTTATTCTTAAGATTCTGCCACAGCATTTTGATCTGGTTGAGGTTTGACCTTGATTCTTTTCTTTCTCTTGTCCTGATGTATACCGTAGAAGGTAAATCTCACTAAGCAGATTGACTGAAGTTGTCAAACAAATTTACGCTCTTTTTATGTGGAAGTAGTGGAAGTAAGTAACAGGTAGTGGAGTAGCAGTTGTCCTTGGACATTGGACACAGTACCCCACAGACGGTTAATATGCAAGTGAGGGTCTATAGGTTTAGAAAATAAATAAGTAAATGGAAAGAGAACTGGCTGAAGGACCACATCCGGGGAGTAGTGATTAATGATTCATACTCTGAATGGCCTAAGATTATTAGTGGTGTTACTGTTTAACATCTTTATAAATGATATAGAGTTTGGGATTAAAGGCACTATGTCTGTGTTTACAGATGGTTTTATCTGTCCAAAGGACATTGTTCCAAAAGTCCTGTGGTTTGTCAGATGTAATTTTACAAACCTATGTCATACTGCCTTGTTCTTTTTAGAGAAAATGGTCTCTTTCCTGGCAACTCTTCCTGACAAGCCATACTCATTCAGTCTTTTTCTGGTTGTACTGTCATGAATCCTGTACATGCCATGAACATTTACCATGTTAACTGAGACCTGTAGAGTCTGAGATGTAGCTCTTTGGATTTTTGCAATTTCTTTGAGAATCGTATGGTCGCACATTGGAGTGAATTTGTTCGAATGTCCACACTTAGGAAGAGTGGAAACTGTATGGAATATTTTCCACTTGGGAATAATCTTTCTTACTATAGAAAAACGAACATCAAATTCTTTGCAAATTGCCTTATAATCCTTTCCAGATCAATAGACAGCAAAGATTGATATAAGACCATTAGTGATACCTTTCCTCTTTGGCATTGTGTTAACACACACCTAAATGTTCCAGACAAGGAAACTGCTAAAGGTTCTGCTTTTATACAGGTACTCACACTTGCTGATTAATTATACAAGTGCACTTAATTAGCAGCACCTGGTTTCTATTTACCCTTTTAACTTCTAGGGAAATGTTCACACACGACTTTTCTTTTTTGACTTTCTTAAATAAATACCCTGAGCATACACATTTCCCCCTAAAACATATTCGAGTATTTGGGGACTGCCTTTTGTATGTTTTGAAAAACCAAGTTGACCTTCCATTTATTCCAATTCTGGTGACTATTATGTCTTACTGCATATATGGCTACATTGAAGCTAGTGACTACATTGTCCACATTGACTACATACATGCTTTTGTATAAGATTTACACTTTTTTTTATAGTAATACAATTTAAACATGTATTGATCTTAGGTGAATGTTGTGTGAATCTTGGGTGATCATCACCCAGAAACTGCGTGTGTGGTCAATGTGGACAATGTGGTCACTAGCTTCAATGTAGCCATTTATGCAGTAAGACATAATAGTCACCAGATCCGGCTGTTTTTAATGCTGGATGTTAAAATAATACAATGGTGTGATGAACTTAAGGATGCAACTTTTAATTTCAAATTAAATAAACAACCAGGTATGAGAATTCTCCATGACCATAAGGACAGGGGCTTCCTGTTTGCCCGAAACTGGAGTATAAGTAGTTTGTACTGACTTTGCCAAAGGAAAAATAATAAAAAAAAGCATTTCAGAAGATGGTCCTGTTGCAAAATTCAGTACCACCAACTTAACATTAGAACAGAAAAGAAAGCAACCTACAGAACTTAAAAGAAATGTTTAAAAGTTTTGTGAATGTTCTGGTAAACTAGGCATACAATGAAATAGAATATTATACTGCATGCTATTTAAAAAAAAATACCAGTAAAAGTAAAGGGCAATATATATATTAGGAGTTTTTATTTTTCGGGGGGAAAATGAGAGATGCATTTTGCATTGGAATACTTTAACACTTTTTAACCTCCCTATAGCTCGCTCTTGTTTCCAGTAGTTTTTACAGGATACCAAAAGTTAATGTAAAATTATACATTTAAATAATCAATCCCATTTTACCCGATTAGATAAAATGCAAGCTTTAAATAATGTATATTGGAGAACCCTGACTAAATACCTGGTGATCCTGCCAGTCTCTGCAACCTTTGCCTTCCAGCTATTTTCTGACCATGCTAACTACAGAAGCAGATCCATGTTAGCCTAGTCAGGTTAGGTCCTCGTTTCATGCCTTGGGACTTACAGAACATGACTAGTCGGCAAAGCTTTGCCGAGGGCATTGTTTTAGTAAATTATGTGGATTGTTTAAAGAAGCTGCATTGGATGCTAATATACTTTTATAGCAGAAGTGCTCTATTCTATTTCTTGAGGGCCACATGCAGGTAAAGATTTTGTATAAAAACAGTTATTTTCATAATCTTAGGAAATGATATCACTTTCTGAGAAATAATAAAAATGCAGTCAAATTCTGGACCCTAAGAACTGAAATTTATTGAGTTTTTTTGCTGCAGGGTTTAGTCCACATTGTTAAAAGGTCCACATGTACAGAATACACCAGTTCCAACTACTCAACCAAAGAATTGATAGACACTGGGTAATGGCCGTGACTGCCCCTGAAAACTTCTATTGACATCAATAAAAAGATTAGAATGAAGATTTTATTCTAACTTCTAGTGATTTATCTTTTTTGACTGTTTAGACAATTTAATAAGACATTTTAGTGTAAAATTCAATAAAATCTCAACTTCAGAAGGACAAGAAAACCTAATTTATTTCAGTAATGTAGTCATTGAGCATCTATATGTGTCTATTTAAACTACTATAAGAATTAGAACCTGTCTTGATATCAGTCTCCCGTTTTCCTTTGTAAAGTGGAGCTTACAATAGAGATGGAGCATCAGGCCACTGATAGCTCTACTGTAACTCGTTGCTGTCATTTACTTAAAGGAGCAGACAGTATAGGATGACTTTATCAGTTTGCTGTTGCTCATCATTGTCCAATCAGCCGGCTGGGATTGAGCGCTGATGACCAAATTACATTGTGTGATTGCAGCAGAGAAAAGAAACTGATCTTCTAACCTCTGCTGGAGGATTTTGATCAAAACCATGACTGAACAGAATTACAAATATTTTAAAAGGACAGTCAATTTATATATGTGTGATATCTCAGCTGTGTACTTAGATGCTTGCCCGCAGATTGCCTATAAAATGGCATGTCCTATATGAAAATAAAAAGCAGACAGCGCTATTTTGGAAAAGTTCTGAAATGTAATTTGCCATAGACTTTCATTATTGTATTTGCAGTATGGATTTCTTCTGTCTACCTCGTGTTCCATACCTGCATAAGCTGAATGAAAACAACACGCGTATAAACCGACCCTAAGAAATATATTTGTGCCCCGGCTTACACCACCATTACTCTGTGGCTGGCAAACAATTTTCAGCAGCTGAGCAAAGAATTAAAGTGATCTAAGCTGGTAATGGGGAATATCAAGAGACAGAACGGGAAATGAAGTGCTCTACACAAGAGTGCTGATCTAGCTCTTATCGGTAAATTGCCTCACTAGCGGTAGGAGCTGATCTAGTTAAATCGCACTGGGCTGCTATTATGTGTTTATGTGCTTGGTATTTCACTGCTAGCTAAAACATATTTTTTTTCTGTGACTGTTTATTGTTTTAAATGAGAAATGTATTTACAGATCCGTGGACAGGTGAAATGCTAAACGTCCAGCAAATTAATAGATGGTCCCCAGATCCCAATGCAGTGTCAGGTTACCATGGCAACATTCAATGCCACGAAGAATATATCATGAGAAACAATGATAAAGCAATGCCTAGCAAACAGAAAACACCCACTGCATGAAAATATACAGGTTATTAGACTGAGAGCATTGTGGTGATTAATATAAATAATAGAATGATAGATAGATGATACTATAAAAGAATACCCTTTACATTATATGAAATCTCTAAGGGGGGTAATTCATCATGGAGCACATTTATAAAGTTATACTGCACAGGGTGACTTCAAACCGCCCATTGCATTTTGTACCTCATTAATAAAGCTCAGGCAGCGGTATGAAGCCTGAATTATCCTATAGGGTTCGTTCTGCCTAATGTAACAGAGAGAACTCTCTGATTGGATGAAAGCAGCGGAAAGTTCACAGCCATTCAGCACCCTCCTAATTAATACCCTGTGGGCAGCCACACATGAGACTGCTCCATGCAGCGTCTCCATAGGAATGGTCATTGGGTGGGGAAAACACCGCAACCCCACTGCCCACCTGAACTTAGGCTTAGACTCAGAAGTGATCAATAATTACCAATTTAAGTTAAAGGTTTTCAAACTCATGGTATGTTACTTTGGAGGGAAACCTTTAATATATGACCAGCTTTAATAAATAGTATGATTTGCCAATTATGTAGAGTGTACCTCTACTCAAAACTTTTTTTTTTAAATGTTGTACACACTGGGCCTGATTAATTAAAGCTCTTTCCAAGACTAGAAAAGATAGAATATCATTTGCTATTAGTTTCCAAATGTTTTAAATCCTGGGCCAGATCATTGCAGGTTTGCTGGATCACCCAGATTCACCCATGATAGTCTATCTTCTATCTTGGAGGGCTTTAATAAATCAGGCCCAACAGGTAAAGGTTGGTACCCATGTCAGGTTACCAGAGGTACCACTTGAGAGATTTTCCCTCACTTTCTTTTCTCTGGGAACACTTTAACAGAAAGTGAGGAAAAATCTCCAACTTGGTAACATAAAATAAAACAAAGCTGATCTCCATTCCCTTTTGTTTATCTGCTTAACAAAGGGGAAGTTGTTTTGTGTAAACTGGACGAGAAGATATCACTGAAGATGCAGAACACAGAACTGGATTTCAAATAGGGTCAACACGTTAGTTTTCCAAAACAGAGTCTTTTGTATATGTACCATACCCAGATAATACAAAAAAAGGGGTTGGACTTCATAATATACTGGACTGCAATGGAAAAATAAAATTGGTTTAAGATGTTCAGACGTTTGTTTATCTACTGTGTGAATATCCACTCCTGGACACAGCATTTGGCATGCTTTTGTGAGCATTTCCTAAAGAGTTTGGATGTCTATGGAGTCATTTGAGTGGCAGGCTAATGTGAGATGCTGCAAAAGCTTCTGAAACACTGCAACACTTTTAAATGCCTGGAAAATAATGAATTTGAATTGATCCTATCAATTTCAGTGATAACCAGGGCTTTGGGTTGGTTGATTTGTTGACAGCAGGAAACATAACCTTAAATTGCTGAGTTCCCTTCTAATGACAAAATTGACAGTCACTTGCTAAATGCTCCACACAGCAGGTCATGAAAGGTCCTCCAGATCATGACCCTGAGAGTCTTGGGAATTGTAGCCTCGCTCTGCCTCACATAACTCTAAATAGTGAAGGTGCTTTTATCTTCATTTATCATCGTTATCCAAATTATCGTTGTTACAGAGATTCTATTAGGGATTGCTTTTACATAAACACTACTTTCACAGCATACTTTCTATCTTCTTCTTATGACAAAGGTAAGACATTCATTGAATGTATATTTTCTTAAAGCCTGTCTTTGTATCAAGTTTGATTATAGTATGTGAATGTCCAAATGCCTTTTAAGAAACAACGTTAAAGTAGGTTGGGTTTTCACCCATCTCAGTTGGTCATGTGAGTTAAAACACATTTTCTAAATTTTTCTAAAAGGTTTTTTCACCCCTTTTTAAAACTGCAGAAGAATTGGCATTCTAATGCACTACCACATGACATCAACAGAAATTTGTTTTAATAGTTGAAGTACGTTGAAACACTTTTTGGTGGTATGTGGTTTCTAACATGCTTGCTATCTAATGTCCTTAAACTATTTAGACAGTGGGTATTATAGGTAAAGACACGACTGGCCATTTTCTGGGCTGAAGCATAACTTTTCCCTTTAGGATTTCCTTTTTTGTAATACATATATTTGTTAAAATGTTTCTTTTCCTGGCAGGAAACTGGAAATGCATTGATGAAAAAGACACCCCGGTTGCTAGGAAACTGTAAGAGAAAAGCATAAATCAGCACATGTAGAGATGAAAGATGTGCAGATCATGGAGGAAACATACAATGAAGATGGGTGGGTGGTACATGCAGCGAGTACTGTTCACACAGCAAAGGTGGAGGAACTCTACTCTGGATTTACATTTGGATCTCCAAAGTCTGAACTGAGCATTTGTGGCACAGAGCATCTAGCTACCCTTGAATATTTGACTACAGTCTATTAATTAGCACAAACATCTAAGGGTGTATGAGCCCTTGTTGGATCTAGAGTGTTCTTCATTTTTGGAGAAGGCAACAAAAATGGCAGCTTTGGAAGATGCAGTGGTGACAGAATCTTGGACCTGTCATTGCTGCAGGGTACTACAAAATGTGTTTGCCAAAATTTGCAAGTAGCAAAAACTCACCAAAAACTACTTTAATTCTGCTTTTAATTTTTTGTCAGAAAAAAAAATGTAAACATTATAACACCTTCATGAAAAATTTGCCAGCAACTTTAATTGGCTTTCAACACAATATACCTTGCAACATAGCAATATGTGTCTGTCATTTTCTGGTAACAGCTCAGTGAAAAATGTACACAGGTAACATTTGTGACCTTATACAGTGAGGGGAGGGAAGCAGATCCGGCTGTTTTCACCTGCTAATTCCCACTGCTGTCAGTGCAAAGTAATATAAGGGAAAAGAGCAGAACGGATTCTTTTGGACCTGTTACCATGGAAACACAAAAGCTGACAGCAGACACCTCGCCTTTTTAATGCCTAGGTTTAAACCCGTGGACCTTCCTGAGTCTTTACTTTTCTTGTTATGTTGTTAATAATGTCATCTCTTACCAAAAATGCTTCAGGTCTTATTTATTCAGCAATTCCATATCTTTTTTTCCTTTAATAGCATTAAACTGTGAATAAATAGAACGTTTGTCTGAACGCAAATTATTGCAGTATATATGGCGAGTTTTGAAGTTTTCATGTTGTAAAGAGTTTAGGACTGGCTATAGGCATTGACAGTAAAGAAGCATTTACTATGTGATTTATGTTGAAAATGAGGAAACAATAAAGAAGTCACTAAATATATATTTTTAGAACAGTTACGTTATATCCTTCAAATGAGAAAAGGAATATTATGCAGATCAGTACAGACCCTAGTTCAGAAATGCCGGGTTTCAGTGTGAATGTTCCAAATAGCCTCAAAGGTCTCAATGGTCAATGTTTTACATGGAGGGAGCCTGCAATATGCTGAATTGATTTGGGAGGTAGGATTGAGCCCCTGATGAGCCATGAATTGGTTTATTTGAATTATTAACTTGTACTTAAAGAGGAACTAAACTGAAAAAAAAAAAATACACTTACCTTCAATCCTGCAGGGTAGTCCGATTCATCCGGGGGTGTCTTCCATCTGGTCCCGTGTCGTCCCAGCATCCGTCCTGGAGCTGGCGCTTCGGGCGCCGCAATTTTCTCCTCTTCTTCCTACGTCACCCCATCTCGCGCCTGGGTTGGGTTACATAGGAAGAAGAAGGTATGAAAAAAATTTGTCGATCTCACTGTGCATGCGTAAGATCGGCACATTTTTTTCTTTAAACTAAGAGGCTCCTTTTGCGCATGCAAGAGTCTCCCAGAATGCCTATGTCACGCATCCCGGGAGGCTCTTGGGCAGGCTTTGTGCTCCATTCATTCTCGATCGCCTAGGTAATCAAGAATTAGGGGGCGGCGCTGCACCCTTTTTTTAAAAAAAAGGGTGTTGCACTTAAAAAAAACAACAGAATTTTTACCTTACATAAAATGGTTATCTACCCATTCTTAGGTCACTAACTGTCTCTCCAAGGGGCTCACAATCTAATGTCCTTACCACAGTCTAGAGCTAGGTACACACGTGCAATAATTATTGTTAGAAAACAAACGTTTAACGACCAATCAATGATTATTCATATTTAAATATTATCCACCAAAAATGTACACACGCTAGACACAATCATTTGAATGATGGAGGAAGTGATGTGTACCAGAGAAAGTGTACCGCAGAACCATCCACGATTACTGAACAACCGTACACACAATAGATAGCAGCATCAATTTTGTTTCCAGCATCAATTATTGCATGTGTGTACGTAGCCATTTTTAACAGCAAGTCAATTACCTGTTGGCTTTTTGGAGGAAACCAAATTGCCTGGAGGAAACCCAAGCAACATACAAACTCCTTGCAGTTGGTGCCCTGCTCGAGATTTGAGACCATGGTGCTACACAGGCAAGAGTGCTGTCCACTGCTGGATAGTAAAAAGCAGAGATGGCTACTGAACCTAAATTCAAAAAGATTTGCTTTGTTAAAGGAATAATCAAGGAATATTAATTGACCTTATTTGTGTTCTTTCTTGAATTTTTCATTAAACTTAGCACAGCATTTTCTGGTATTATGGTGATGTCACTACTGTGCTGCAAGTTGGAGCGTAACTTTAAAGGGAAATATAACCAAAATCTTAGTGATATTTAGCTTAATTAAAAGGATGCGAGGAGAATATCAGATCCAGGAAGGGTGGTATCCTGTCTTGAGCTTTCAATACATGGGTTTTCTAATAAATAAAATTATGTTGGGTTCTCTTATTCTATGTAAGTGAAAGTGGAAAAGTAATTACAAGCTATACTCTTTCCAATAGATGGCCATATTTTCAATGCATCACTTCACAATTCTATGAAAACACTGACCAGGTGCGGCAGTGTTCATCTGCTTCTCATCAGTTTTCACAAAACATCAGCAGTTTTCACAAAACATCCTGCACTTATCCCTAAGGTCGTCTTTACATCTAAGCATTAGGGAAAGCTCACAGTAAAACATACATTGTACTGCATGTTATCACAAAGCATGGCAATGCAGTCAGTGATGTAAAGCAGTGCCATTTATTTTAAATGAAACCCCAACATATGTGCATTACAGGGTAGCACATTGAACAGATGGGAAACATCTGTGTAGTTCAGTAAGGTGCATTTTAAAAAGGTACGTGACTATTTTTTTTATGTCAATTTAAGATGAATGGGTTGCTTCCATGCAACACATGTTAATGCAAATGAAACCACATGTAAATGTGCATGTGGTAGCATACTGCAAAGCACCACACACGTGTAAAGAGAGCCAAGAATAGTAAATATATAGTCATAAAAAGTGTATAATTAGCTTGTGTTCATGCCTGCTCTGTGCCACTGTGATTTAATCTTTGAGCTGCATTCATACATCGATGCAGTAAAATGGAGAAAATATTTAGTAGAACCACCTGCGAACAGACAGAAATTTGCTGCCAACCTTTGGTCTGGGAGAAAGCCAGTGTGAGTTTCTTTGCCAGCCATGTAACAGAACATATGAAAGATGTCCTTGTGAAATGAGGAAGCTTGACGTCTGTCACTTCCATAGTTGGAACATTTTTTAAGCACTTCAGTAAGGACACATGTAGTTACAGTGTAATTAAGTTAGTTACTGACTAACTAATGTGATTATTAAATAATGGCATGGGAATTGAATTTACCTGTCACCCACAAAAATGGAATGTGCATACTTTCTAATCTCTTTGGCTCTTGGTTTTAATGGACCCAGTGGAGTTCATACACCACAAAGAGATAATAAAGAAAAAAGAGATCTGAAGTTCCTTTTCAGATAAAGTGTTTATAAAGTGTTTATTTTTATACCAATAGGGAATATTTGAAAAATTATTAACTCTCCTGGTAAATGTGAATGTGTTTTCTTATTTGTTTGGCCTAAAGCAGAACTATAGTAAAAAAAAAATGTTATTTACCCTTCTTCCACAGAGCCCATGATCCCTCCACATGCCTCCTCTATTCAGTTCCATGATGTCCTGTAAACCCCCTTCATCCTGGGCCCTGTAATCTTTCTTTTGGCTACGTCAACTGATCTGGCACTGCACAGGCACAAGATCTGGTGACATAGCCTGCTGTAACTAAAAAAAAATGCCAAACTTACTGCCCATGAATAAAATTATGTGATAGGTCCGCTTTAAGTCTTGTCTTGGTCATTTGCTCTTGAAAGTTTTTCTGTGTTCCACAATTTAGGGTCCAGTTTATTAGCAACTTTATTCACTTCTTTTTTCCAGAAACACAATTGGAAGTTAAACAATCATAGAATGATACTTCAGACCCCAAACTGAACCTTTGAGTAAGGATAGTATATTATCTCAATGTACAATATGAAAAAAGCAGTGTCTAAATAAAAATGGACCAAAATGTTTGAATATTGCCCATTTTTTTACAAAACCTTTAGAAATAGTAAATATTGCCCAAGAAGTGCTCAAAAAATGTACCTCATCGTTTTATATCTTCAGTGTACAATCTGAGATACTTTTGTCTATGAGTAAGGTTTGTGATGCCACTTCTGTGCTGCTCTTTGGGCTATATTCAGACATGGGAAAATACCTGATGCCAAACTAGGATCTGAACTAAATACAACAAATTTTTTTAAGTAGCTTGATTTACCAGGCAGATTAATGACCTGTGGCAAACTTCCACTTCCAGATTGCCAATATTGAAGCCAAAGTAATTTCATTTTCATGAGGTTTGTATTCTGACTTTTTACTAGTTCTCCTGTGATACAACTTTCTTACCCTGTCCTGCATACTGGTAGTTATTTAGTCTTGAATAGAATGGGTCACAATGGTTCTTACTTTGTAGGATGACTAACAGTAAGCATGCTCATAGGAGGGGCTCATCAATGTGTCCAATTAGCAGGCTGGAGGAGGAGAGGTTACCAAGAAAGCAGAACCTTAGCAGACTACAGGAGAATTCTATGACATATATGGGGGGGCATATACTTGAGATCCTGAAAGTCTTCTTTTGCCTGGAGTATTACTTTTTTTGTAGAGAAGGAAAGGCTGAGATACACTGGAGGCATGAACAGCATCCATAATGATTTGACATTCTTGCATGGAGAGTTTCATGCTAGTTATCTAAGCACAGTGAGAATAAGATTTGCAGCAATTAAATGTGTTGCTTCCATAATGAATCAGGAGAATAATTACAAAGTGATAGAAGCTCTGTAGTTAAGACAAAAAGCAAACTAACACATCAGAGAAGTCTGCATACTAATGTGTATTCAATGAAAGGATTCATAGGAGAATATGGAATGGTTGTGTGCTATTATTTTTTATGTTACTTCTGTTATATAAATTTTTTAGCATCTGTCTACTTCTTACAGATGAACTGGATTTTTATGATAACCAATGATAGAGAGATATATATGTAAACCCTAACTGAATGACAAATCTTGAATGCACAAGGACTCTGTATCATCCTATCCTAGAATCTCATGTGAAAGGGTAACAATGAAGAAGCACAATTGGGAGACAGCAACATCCTGTTGTCACTATGCATTATTGTAATAAAAGCTGCAGATGTATACATATTAAAGTAGATTACATTAACAAGTTAAGGTTTATGTGAGACTTTAGAGACTGGACCTATATGCACCTTAAAACGTATCTAAACAAAACAAACAAGTTTTAAAACAAAAACCAAACAAACACGTAATATATATTCAGATTACTAGTGCTTTGTCTTATTTTATTTTCCCATAGATGACTTCCTTGTCCTAAGGTGGCTACATATAGTGCACTTAATTTATGGTGAGATTCATGGTTGTCACCAATAATGAAATTTAGGGTTTTCCTCTGCCACAAAATGAGAGGCTGGGGTAACTGGTAGATTACAGAAAGAAGATAATATTTTATGCTTTCAGTTGAGCTCACATATTTAAATGGACACTACATTCTAGTAAGATCAAAAGGTGTTTCTGTACTAATGCTGAAAATAGAAATTAATGTAGCTAAGGACTAGAAAGCTAAAATAAATCATGTTTTTAGATTTAAACATTGTCTAACCACCTTCCATTCCTACTACAGTGTACTGATGTTGCATGATACTTCATTTAAACCTCAACAACATGAATGAGACTGTAGTTTCTATAGGCACAGTGTACCAGATCACATGCACATATTGGAAACATCTTTAGCACAAGTGTCACTGATTAAGTACAATAAATTGCTTCATTGTATTTACAATTCTATTAATTTGTAGACTAAATATAAAACGTGTGATCTAAATACGACACCACGTACGCTGTACACCACTGTAAGTTATATATATTCTTTTAAAATATCTTTATAAATTTCTAATAAAACACCTATTACTTTAATAAGCCCCAAATAACCTCTTAGCTCTAATTTTCCACCTCTTTTTTTATTTGTTACTTTTATTATTTATTTTATTTTAAATATTTTCCTTTGTTATTGTTTTTTTTCATTTACAAACAATTTTTACTATGCCTTTTACCCGAAACATAACTTTAGCATGCCATTACATGTTTACAGTTTTTTTTTTTAACTTTCAACTTCTTTTGGTCTATCGATTAAATACAAATTGGAATTTATGCAGACAAACTGCTTTGTCAACAATACTAATGCAGAATAGGTTGTTCCACCATATGTTCTAGGAATTCCTTATTTTAAGGTTTTGACTGCATGAAGACTATTCCACTATGCAAGCAAACAATAAATACATAAAAGTAAAAATGGTACACTTGAGTATAAAAACTATTATAAAATAAAGGTTAACAGTACCCATTTATTATCAACATATTGCGATTATGGGGTAAGTTTTAAACAGCTACATCAGTCACAACCAATACTATCCACAAGTTTGCATGAAATATTACACAGCTGAAATCTTTTTCACAAAGGCAAATGTGAGAACGATTCAGCAGTCGGAAGCTTGGGCTGAAAGGAGAAGGATCTGCTGAAATACAGCCAGCTGTACAGAGTGGGATACAGGAAGATATCTACGAGGTTTGTTGACAGTGAATGGAGGAATTCATTGATCAACTGTTTGCAGGCATTCATTTTGTCAAAAAAAGAAAGGCCTGAACTGGTGTATACCATTACATAAAATGACCAAAGAGCTAGCCGATACATACAAGGAATAAAGCCTATAAGAGGCTGCTGGTAAAATGATGGTGATTTAGCCATACAGCAATCAATATCAGAGGTGGGGTCTGCAGTGGCCTGCACACTGCGCCTCAGACACATCAACTGATGGGTGTTTTTGGATTCCTGCCCTATAATGGTTAGAAAGGGTCTATTATGGGCAGAAAACTGCACTGACAAAAACTACTAAGGCTAGTGGTAAAGTTGGTGACACACTGTACTATCCACTAAACTTGGATATGCCAAGATTTTTAGTAGGCTCATGAAAATCAAATGCATAAATAAAATTTAAATATGGCCATATAAAACTGTAAAATTGATATTGTAAAGGAAATAAGACTGTTTACCTAATATAATGAATGTTCACAGCTTAGTAAATTAGATAAAGCCATTTTCACAGCAAACATCTAATCATGAATCCTAGCTTTTGTAATAGTATATCCTTTGCACATGATTGGGTATATAGTTAACCCTATTTACCCTCTTTCACTTTGCAAAGTAACACCACTGAAGATTAGTGAAGATTTAAATAGTCAAGTAAAAAGGCTATACTTATTATATATTAATAATGTATAATAACACCAGTAATTGATAAAAAGGCAACAGATTACCCAAATGTATAATTAACATAAATTCACTATGATATCACATTATTATAATAAATCTGTCTTAAGCCTATAAAGAAAACCTTCTACCTGTCAAGTTCATGGAATGGTACAGGGGCTACATCATCAAAAATACTGGAAAGTCAGGACATTTTTTGACCCTTGATTCACTTATGTAATCCCCCTCATATTTGGCACAAGTGTATGGCATTTCTAGCATTTTCCATAATCTGTTTTTACCTTCTGTTAAGATAAATGTGGAAGTGTTTAAGACGCAAGGGGGGCTTTACCCGTTTTTTTAAGCAGGTATGGAGTCTACTCTCCAATACACTTCGAAAGTTAATGCTGTTGAAGTCAATTATTACCACTTAACATGGTGGCACATGGTACTGGCTAGAATAGGTTTATACCCACAATGCCGGCTGCATGTTTTAGAGGGTGCACAACTAAAGGTACTCTCTTTCATGTCTGATAGGAAGCACTACTGGACAGTGGTATGCCACTGGTTTATCCCCAAAGATCCCAGGACAGCTCACCCAAATGTAAAATTCAGAGGCATGAAAAACTAGAGGCGTTTAGTGCTGCTAAACAAATATTGGCAAGGTCATGGGACTCTGTGCTGCCCCAGGTAAATGCAAGATACCATAGTACCTATTGAATGAGAAAAGGTTGTGAAAAAGTAATGGAAATCTTTGGATGAATTTGCCACATAAATGAGTCTCTCCTGGCCATAAAGGTTGCACATATGTATGAACATAGGGTACCCTTGAGCTGGAGATCATTAATATTGCTCATATATATAGCTCCTGCCCTTCCCCTATCCTTCTTGGTTTTCCTTTTTTCTTTTTATCGCGCGCTTTAATTGTTCTAGGTTTTTTGTTTGATTTATTTTTAATTATTCTTTGGTATTTTACCCTAAAAATCATTAAAAATAAACTGTTATTTCTAATAGGAGGAGGAAGAACAAATTCTAAACAGTCAATCCTATGAGGTAAGTTATGGTATTACAGTGTTTATGTTACTGAACCCCTGGGGTTATTATTCTAAAGAATTAAAAGGTTAATATTCTAAAGAATGTGTTACTAACAGTAAGCAATTTATGTGGGTGGTTTTGTGCCATTGTCATGTATGTATTTTTAGAAGAGCAGGGGAAGTGGAATATGTACCCTATAGGTAGTAATGTGGGATATTTACCTTAAAAAATCAATGAGCAATATGTATTCTATAGGGAGGAATGTGGGATATAAATCCGATAGGTAGCAATGAGATAAATGTATTCTATAGGAAGCAATGAGGGATATGTATCCTATAGGAAGCAATGTGAGATATATCCTGTAAGATACAATGTTCGCTATGTATCCTATAGGAAGCAATGTGAGATATACTGCATATTCTATGGGCATCACGGTGTGATATATAGTATATCCTGTATGTGGGATATACTGTATATCCTATTTGAAGCAATGTGGGATATACTGTATTGCCTATAGGAAGCAATATGGGATATACTGTAAATCCTATAGGAAGCAATGTGGGATATACTGTACTGCCTATAGAAAGCAATGTGGGATATACTGTATATCCTATAGGAAGCAATGTGGGATATACTGTAATGCCTATAGGAAGCAATGTGGGATATACTGTATATCCCGTAGGAAGCAATGTGGGATATACAGTATATCCTACAGGAAGCAATGTGGGATATACTGTATATCCTGTAGGAAGCTATGTGGGATATACTGTATATCCTATAGGAAGCAATGTGGGATATACTGTATATCCTATAGGAAGCAATTTGGGATATACTGTATATCCTATAGGAAGCAATGTGGGATATACTGTATATCCTATAGGAATCAATTTTGGATATACTGTATATCCTATAGGAAGCAATGTGGGATATACAGTATATCCTATAGGAAGCAATGTTGGATATACAGTATATCCTGTAGGAAGCTATGTGGGATATACTGTATATCCTATAGGAAGTAATTTGGGATATACTGTATATCCTAAAGGAAGCAATGTGGGACATACAGTATATCCTATAGGAAGCAATGTGGGACATACAGTATATCCTATAGGAAGCAATGTGGGATATACAGTATATCCTGTAGGAAGCAATGTGGGATATACAGTATATCCTGTAAGAAGCTATGTGGGATATACAGTATATCCTAAAGGAAGCAATGCAGGATATACAGTATATCCTATAGGAAGCAATGTGGGGTATACTGTATTACCTATAGAAAGGAATTACGGATCTATAGTGGTATTGGTGCTAAACCTATTTAATGGAAAGTCACACGATCAACCTAAAAAACAAACAATCTCCAAATGACTAGCAAATGAATAGGACAACTAATGGAGGATGGTAAAATTAGGATAAAGTGTGAATAGTGAGGTGCATTTGGTGGTAGTTTCACTGCAGAATTGTGCACTATCTGTTTCAGAAAAACAGCAGGACAGCTAAAATACATGGCAATATCACAATTTTGTGTAAAAAAAAAAATAAGAATGTACTCTATAAATTTTACACTAATTATTTGTTTGAAAAAGAATAAACAATATTTTGCCTAAATAGGGGATGGAGTCAGTTGTATTGTATTAAAAATAACATATACGAGAGAGAAAATCCTCAAAGCCTTTCATTAAATCCTAAAACAATTTAAAGAATAGGGCCGAATTCATATCTCATAAAACTGTAGAAAACTGCAGTAGAAGCAGTCTCACTGCTAGAGGGCGCTGATGTACTACCATGAAAAGCAACAATACCCTGAAATAGTGAAACTATACTAGCCTATGGAAGATAAAATCCATTTACACTAACAGGAGTAACAATGTAGTACATTAAGTGTTTGTCTTGAATTTTAAGAAACAATACATACTTGTTTGTATTTGCAAATAAATATTATTTAATGTGTATGTGTTTACAATACACCAGGTGATTTTATATCCCCTTAGTCATTTTATTAGTTTTAAAAAAAATAGTAATGTGCAAAGATCAATAGCAAACAAGAAAAGTTCCGCTTTTACAAATTTAATGTTACAATTCAATGTATGAAACTCTGCACTTTGGGCTCTATTTATAAAATTCCCTGGTTTATAAACAGATCCCTTTGTGCACAATCTATACTGTTGGCGTGTTTCTCTTGAATTGTCTTACATTTTATGTTTATAATAAAAGGAGTAAAAGCTAATTTGAACTATACTGTAACTATAAATATATTTTATATAACACAGAAATTATTCTTACCCCCTTTACTCTTTTCAATTTTGTTAAAAAAGCAACCCCACAGCATAATGCCCCCATCACCATGCTTCACTGTTGAGATGCTATTGGGCAACGATAAGAGGTGCCTGGTTTCTTCCAGACGTAATGTTTATAATTTCTGTCCAGCTATTCTGCCATAAAACCCAGGTCAGTGAAAAGCTGCAGTTACGGTTGTCCTGCCTGAAATTAGTCCCATCTCCACACAAGATCTCAGGAGCTCAAAGTGACCATCAGGTTGTTGGTCACCTCTCTCACTTAGGTCCTTCTTCCTTAAAAATGCTCAGTTTGGCTGGGCGACCAACTCTTGAAAGATTCCTGGTTGTGCCAAATCTTCCATTTGAGAATTATGGAGGCCGCTGTGCTCTTAAAAAACCTTCATTGCAGCAGAAGTGTTTTGTAGCCTTCCCCAGAGCTGTGCTTTGCAACAATCTTGTCTCTAAACTCTGCAGGAAGTTCCTGTGACCTCATGGCTTGGTTTTTGCTCTGATATGCGTTGTCAGCTACAAGACCTTCTATAGAGTGGTGTTCACAGTGAACTCATTTTAAAGTAATCCTTCTGCTAATAGCCATCAGAAGATGAGTACATTTGTAATGGGTGGGCATTGTCAGCAAAAGTACTAAGGTAGACTGTGGCATTTAAACAATGCTCAGTTGGTAAGGAGCCCAAAATGTGCCAAGAAAACATCTCCCCACATGTTAAACCTCCACCACCAGCTCAAACCATTGATACAATGCAGAATGGATCCATGCCTATAAATTGGTAATGACAAATTCTAAATGTTGCATAGCAGAGACTCATCAGACCACGCAACATTTTCCAATCCTCCGTTATGCTCAGTTTGAACTTTAGCAGGTTGTCTTGGCAATGTTTATATACCTAATTTATTGCCATGTGATTTGCTGAGTATGATAGTTGTATTTAAACACAATTGAGCTGCTATGCCTATTAAGTGGCTGGTGTGAGTGTAATAAAAAATCAAAAGAACATCTGGTTACTTGTGGCAATGACTGGCTGTGTTGTTCTTCCAATCCTCATTTCTTTAAGTTTATAAACAGTAGGCTGGTATTGTCTGGCTGCCATACTGATTACAAACTGACCTGGAACAAGTATGTAAACCTAGAAATTGACTTTATTCTACTTCATGTTAATATTTGTATATCATAAACACATTCAGGTAACTGTTTTTTTTTCAGCTGGAGGTTATAAATAAAAGCTTAATAAAGGTTTCTTTTTACCTAATGCGATTTTTGGAAACATTTAATAATATTAATATAAGATTATATAATAAACTGGCACCCTGCAAGGTACAATGAGCGTCACCAATAATGGTGAGTGCTGGTATGTAATATAGACTTCCTTGTGTTCCATGTCATTCACTTAAGTATGGATTGAATGTAATACAACTGTCCCTAATGGCACTGTATTAACGTTCATTAACTTTATTGGGTTAATTCCTTTTCTTTAGATTCAGCGTGTTAAAATGTTAATATATTTTAGATTGACAGCTTGGACACTTTTAATTATTGTCAATAAATACAAATACACTAGCTGTCAATATCAATTTCAGAATGTAAAGAACTAAAGCAAATGAAAATGGAACACGCAATGAAGTTAATAAAATTGAACACAGGCCACCTAGAGAAGTAATTGAGAATGACACACAGTCACACCAACGTACATTGCCCATGTCTACTTAATACCTATTAAGTACACAAAAGTACATCTTTAGTTATCTGTTCAGGTCATTTCCCCTCTCAGTTTTTTGTTAAATTGAATGGGAATTGCATATAAATATACCCCAAGGATTGAAATTCTAGCCAATTTTAACACTATACAGTATTATCCCACAAGTGTATTCAAAGGTGTGACAAAGTGTCCCAAAATGGCAGGGACAGTGTATTAAAGGCTTCTGGGAAATGAAAGTGATTGGGCTTGTATAGGTTTTTAGGATTCTAGTGGATTCCAGGCTGAGAGCAAGCCAGAGTGGATTCCAGGCTGAAAGAGAGCCAGAGTGGATTCCAGGCTGAGAGAGAGCCAGAGTGGATTCCAGGCTGAGAGAGAGCCAGAGTGTTCCAGGCTGCAGGAGAAGAGGACAGAGCTCCAGGAAAGCCAGTGGGTAAACAAGACTTAAACAGTGAGTGGAATAGTACTAATATAGTGAATGTGTTAGTAAGAGAGGGCACCTAAGTGAGGTAGCCAGAGGCCCAGCCAGGCTACTGTTTATTGTTTTCTTGTGAAGCTGGGGAGTGTGCTGTAACACTTGCCTAAATAAAAACTGCTGTTATTTTGGACTTTTGGAGTCTGCTGCCTCTAATCTGCCCTGTAAGCATCCCGTTACCATGAACAACCCCCAGTAATATACCACTAAGGTTCAAACATGGAAAAATGTACATGTAATGCAGAGATCGTTTTTTTAACAATAGCTCTGACACACAGTTTAACCATTATCTTGACTTCCAAGAAAAAAAATCAGGACACAATATTACAAAAACAGGCCATGATTTCAACATGTCAGAGATTTCTATAAATGAGCTAGAGCTTTCCGGTGTCTATGACCAATGACACTGATATGTCTATCTGAACATTTTATCTCATATGAAAGAGCACCTGTAACCCCAATAAAACACAATAAAAGTTATCAGTATAAGTCATATCCATTGACCCCCAACACAATTTCTCGATTAACATACTCAAGACAAAAGTTAATTTACAGTTTTTAATACATTTTTTTAACACATTAATTATAGCTCACGCATAGGATACAGCGCAATTTTTTAAATAGATATTTTTACAAAAAATAGTCTTTGATCATTTATCTTACACATTGATAGGAGCTTTTTTTTAACTCTAGTGTTTAAATATGAAGTAAGTCTATATATATATATATATATATATATATATATATATATATATATATATATTTTTTTTTTTTTTTGAAAATATTAAGAATTGACCTTTAAATGCTACATATATTCATGGTTTGAATGAGGCTTAACGTGCACAATTTTGTGTAAGCATTTTGTAACTTTTCATATGAAAACAGTGGAGGCTGGGGGGGAGGAGATTTATGTAAGCATTACTCATACCCATGTGTATAGCTGAGTGTTGGCCTTACATCTATATACATCAGTTTAAGCACAGACATTGCAGTGTCATGCTTCCATTTAAAAAGCCAATTATCATTACAGTTGCATGGCATCTACAATGTAGGATATTGCTCTGCAAATGTAGACAAGTTCACAGATTCACAGGCCGTAAGGAGTGTGAGAGTAATGGTGGCTTGTTTGGTGAACTCAGAGTGAGAACTGGTGTTATCATAAATATACCAGCCAATATATGACATTAAAGAACAAAAAGCAGAATGGAAACAATGCCCTCGAGTACAGATCGACCCGTTTGGCTTCTGATGGAATGACTGGCTTAGCAGGAGGTGGTTTTTTGTTGTTTTTTGCTTGCAATTTTCCCAGGCCGTTGTTGACTTCAATTGGTTTTCCATAACAGTCATAATTGGACAATTCAAAATCTCTAGGCAAGCTTCCAACGATGCTAAAGTCATTGGATCTCAGATCAGACTTAGATGTGCAGACTTTTTTGCATCTTGTTTCTCCAACCTGGGAATAAAAATGGCCAGTTGAATTATTGATCCAAGAATTTTTGAAAAAAACATCAGCAGTAAATAGTGGAATGTACAAGTAGGAGAAAACACATTTTTCTTTTGTTCAAAAAAATGGTTTTAGTTACAATAATACATTATAAAACCTAAGACTGAATGTATAATAATTTAAAAAACAAGAATGAACTACTTAAATGCAAAAGAAACAAGTGTAGTCACCTTGTTAAAGGAAATAAAAAAATGCCATTAGTGCTAATTATTTTACATTAGCATTCAGGTCAGGCTGATGGTATGCTCTCTGTAAAGTATTTCAGGGAAAAATTGGTGTTCTCCATACACACAGTTAAACTTTTACCTTGACTATTTGTGGTTCTGATAGTTTCAACCCTCATCACAAGTAAATCTATTAGTCATTTCTATCCAGACTCCAAATGATTGGTCATTTTGGAAATGGTTATGTGTGACCCTTGAATGATCACCTTTACCAACACTAGTGTAAATATATCATAATGTAATAATTGAGGAAAACATACTTGTAATGTACTGATATGAACTGGAGTTCCTGTCCCATTCACTGTATTCTTTTTTGCTGCATTGGTTCCCTTTTCAGCTTGTTCAGCCTTTGCAATTTTGGCTTTCTCTGCTTCAATTCTTTTGGGGCTGTTCAGCAGGACCTGAACAACAGCATACTCCACAAGAGAAGCAAAGCCAAAGAGGAGGCATGTGATTAACCAAACATCAATTGCTTTCACATATGACACTTTTGGCAACTCTTGGGCTAGGGTAGCACACTCAGACGCCAAGCTCAGAACTGAAAATATACCTAGAGAAACAACAGGAGACATAATAAAAGATATGACAGTAGTACATTTTAAAAGTTAACAAACTTTGCACACTGGTGTGGCACAATCTCCATTAGTCCTGTAAACCAAATTCCTAGGTTTTGGACTGCATAACTATAGTGGTAGGGGTATTAGAGTGAAAGGGTAGACCCTGATGTTTACGGTAATCTGTAAAGCACTGAGGAATATGTTGGCACTATGAACATCCACCCCACTCTGCACTTTTGATCAGAAAAGGTAGTGTTAGTGTAATCCTGTAAACCAAAATAGCATAATTTTCCAATCTTAGTATAAGACTTGGATAATTAGTTTCGTAAACTTTATCCAGAACATTTTGACAAGTTTTTTTTCAGTCACTCAACTAAAATAGTTTGAATACCTTGTATTGATACACTAGACATAAATTGATTTGTGTCATAAATGGAACTAATGAACACATCTGTAGAATACTTTTATACTAAATAAAATGTTAAAATAATTTACATACTTGGTCAACTGTGAGGGAACAATAAAGAGGTAAAATAACAGCTGATATGACAGTAAAGTCCTTACAGTTTAATGGCACTCCTTAATGACGTGTGATGACCATATGATGGGGGTAATTTCACTGGCACCGTCCAATGAATTCATGTCACACATACAGATGAGAATGTTTAACTGAGATAATGAAACTGTAACATCGATCTAAGAATGAAAAATGAAATCAACACACATGAAACCGAGGATTACAATGCAACATGACTTGTAAATCATGACATAACTTTAAGAATAATATTTCATATTTCGAGCAATTGTCATTCAATATTAATAATTGCAAATATAATATACTGACTCATGTGTATAAATTGAATGCTTTATGAAAGGTGCAATAGAAATGCTTTTACAGGTTTACAGAAGAAATCAACAAGTACATCTGCCCTAAAAGTCCCAGGGATGGAGGGAATCAATGATCTCCGCCTGTTTTCCCATGTGAGCATCAGGCCCAGGAAAAAGGATAATCTGAATTAGGAGCCCCTCTTGTATTACACAAGGCACATAATTTGAGGGGTCACTGGCATAAAGATTGCCTTGTGGTCCCATAATTCCAGCTTGTGGAATCTCAGCCCTTTGTTTACCACAGGTATACCAGCAGATTTGTGTTCTATTTATTGTGGATAAGATTAGTTTAGTTTTAGACTGATCAATCCCTGGCTTCATATACTTCGGGGACACTCCCAGCCATAATTCTCTGTTGAATTACTCTGTTCTTCTCCACCTGAGAGCTTTGGGTGTTCCTACAAGCCTTCTGTCGAATTCTTCATTTTATATAATTCGTATTCAAAATGATCTTTTGGTAAAAATTCCGTTTTTTATCTGGTCCTCCTGTTATTCCCCCAGGCTATCTTTTAGAGAACATCACCAGATTTGTTAATTGTGATGTAGGAGTTATCATGTAAGTAATTGCTGTTGTTTTTTAATTAGGATTCTTTATAAGCAAAGCTTTTATCTTTAGTCATATAATTAAAAACTGTTTTGTATTGTACTGAAGGTCTCAAAATATGTTCCTGATGAAGCGGTATATGTTTCCACAAAGAAACGCGCGCTGAACAATTGATTGATTGAGACCTCTCTAAAAAGTAAATAATTGTTTGATTGAGACCATTCCAAAACAGTGTATTTGTTTGTGACTATTTTTGTATCTTTGTATGAGAAATAATGGTTTTATTAATAATGTACTGATAATTAGTTGTTTAATGCCTTAAAAGTCCCATTTGTCATTCCTATGTCTGTTGCTATTATTGGGATGTGTAATTGAGTGAGTTCTCAGTTGGGAAAACAGCTTTTTGATATGTGGCTCCAACTGAGTAATTACATACTGATCTGTAGGACACGGACATAAAAAAAAACAAAAATGAAATCTTCACACTACAAAAAAAATTTGATAAAAAATTGAGTCATTCCCCATTCCACACACAAAATCAACTGATACTGATTACCTAAGGGTACTCTAGCAGCGCTGGCATCAGGGTTGATCCAAAAAGAAAGCCATGACAGGACAACGATCAGCAAAGTTGGTGCATAGACACCCATCATGTAGAAGCCGACCTGTCTCTCCAATGTGAAGATGACCTCAACACATGTGTAGTAACCTTTAAAAAAAGAAAATTTATATATTAATGTGGCTTAATTTCTGACAAATATTCAGCTCCACAATGACTCCTGTATAAATAAATTTAGCCTAAATTATTTACATTTATGCTTTATTCATCTTGTCTTAGTGTCTAGGTGAAACAATCATTCAGTTTATATTTTCCCCAATTGTCCAAAAACAATGTATATATAAATAAATATAAACATATTATTATGTATTAGTATTTATATTGTAGTGTTTATGGTGCCAGGTCCCTAGCCTTGTCACTAGCTGTCCTTCCAAGGGGCTCACAATCTAATGTCCCTAGCTCAGTCTTTAATACAGTCTAAGGTCAATTTTGGGGGGAAGCCAATTACCCAACTGTATGTTTTTAGAATGTGGGAGGAAACTTGTGTACCTGAAGGAAACCCAAAGGGAGAACCTGCAAACTCCATGCAGATAGTGTCCTGGTCGAGATTCGAACCTGCTACCTAGAGATGCAAAGGCAAGAATACTAACCTTTGAGCCACCATACTTCATATATATATATATATATATATATA
>NC_092860.1:108839466-108874891 GCF_032062135.1 Pyxicephalus adspersus | reverse complement strand
TATATATATATATATATAATTAATACTAACCTTTGAGCCACCATACTTCATATATATATATATATATATAATTAAACCAGGCTCTTTACCCAAATATTCACTCCCTCACCCGGGGGAGTACCTATTCCCACAAAAGGTTATATTAGCCCCTCAGATGACACACTAGGGGGAAAAAATGAATGAAGATTTTTTTTCCCAAGACAATACTTATCTTCACTAGCTCCAGCAATGTCCAAATAGGAATGTCCTGCGACAAATGATTCATGATAGAACAAGCTCCATCATCATAGCTTACATTAGCTCAGCCAATCACTTAACAGGGATTCCAACAGTAAGCGGACAGAAGTACATAGGAATGATGAACACAGTTCTCTCCAAATTAAATTAAATATTTACCATAGCAAAACACATTTCCATTAAACTTCTATTTCACTTTTAACTATATACAATAGCTGTGAGAAGTGTTGGATGTGATGGTACAAGCATTATTTATAAATCAGGCATTCTGTGTGTAGCGGTATCACCAGCAGTAGGATTACAAACACAAGGTACACCCACGCTATGTGGTGAAGCCCTATCAGAACTGAGGCCTTCCAACAGTATGTGGACAGAAGTACATAGGAATGATGAACACAGAAATTGTCAAGCTCTTTGAAAAAGAATGCATACTAGGCTAAGGAGATCCCCTTATTTGTATATGTTTACTTTACTATGTTTGGTTTATAGCTATATTTTATCAAACACAATGGTGTATTGTATAATAAATGTAAAATAAAAATGCATTTAAAATCATTATTTCATATTTGTTTTTGTCAGTTTGTTATCTTTGACCACTTGTTATAAAATCCTCATAGAGAAACCTTGCTTAAAGGGACCTCTTAACTTCCTATGTGTTTATTTATTAGAAGGTAAGCTTGTTTAGAATAGACATTGCTCCATTTCAACTGTTCAAAACTCTAAGCAACATGAACAACATTACAAACCCCACAGAAGGTTTTAAAGCAGAACACTCCCACGACATAGAAATCAATAGATCTTAACTATACACTGACCTTTTCAAGCTGCAGGAGAACCTGACCCATGCTGGCTAAGATCAATGCACAGGTTTCTACAACTCATTCTCTGCTTTTTGCCCTATAACATTCTTTATGTAGACTTTTAATACTTCTTAAGGAATCGTAGGCTTTTTTTCTTAAAAAATCTAGTAGAAAAGTCTTGGTGTAGGTGACTTTAGATTTATTGCTACTTTGATGTGTGCAATTATAAAACAGCTCCCCAGATGCTGCCTGAAATGCTTTTATTCACTCATTTGTGTATGCTAAAAATATATCTGATTAGGATCTAGCTAATGTTACCTAGAGACCAATAAATCTGAAGGTGGCTGGGGGAACCCATTACTGAGAATATTTTATTAGGGGAATATTTAATAAAAGCAATTTAGAGACATTTCAACAGAAGGAAACCTTGATAGTATCTGCATCAATGTTATCATCTAGAAACCTCTTAATCTCTATTACTGCACACAGTGGAAACAAGGAGCCAGGCAAACTTAAAGGATATATTTTAAAAAATGTTTTACCAAAACTCCTTTTGTACATCTTTTGGCAACAGACATACAGTGAAGCCATTTCCAGCCACCTTCTGTAAATTATAGTTGTCAGGCTGTCAATTCAGTGATAAATCTTTTGAAAGTTGCCTATCTTTCTTGCTCTGTCACTTAAAAGCCTCATTACGTCCCACCACTCCAAATCCACCCCTTATTGTATGGTTCTTCCCCACCTCCTAGATTGTAAGCTCTTCGGGGCAGGGTCCTCTTCTCATCCTGTGTCACTGTCTGCATCTGTCTGTCATTTGTAACCTCTATTTAATGTACAGCTCTGCGTAATATGTTGGCGCTATATAAATCGTGTTTAATAATATTAAGGACTGTGATGATTTTATGAGACACTGCAGAGGATTCTCGTAAACCCTCAAATGTTCAGCTGCCACAGTCAAAAGTACAAACTCAACCCAAACACAATTATATGAGGCACAATGTTTTACATTTGATCTGACAGCCATGATAAGAAAAGGAGAAGTGACAGGGTTATTTTTGATATTAATAAGGTGAGAAAAGTTTGTTTTTTCTATAAAATTGCAGAAAGACTTCATCAAGATGATATTTAAAATGTAAATACTAATCTCTGAAGTTACTCTTATATATGAAACCATCATTCCCATATTATATGGACAGACAGACAATCTTCAAAATGTATAGGTGTTAAATACTTATTAAATTTTGATGTTTTGGGAAAAACTAAAACAATTGTATTAACTTTAGTAAAAATCTGTAATCTGATATCTACCAGCACTACATATGGCAAGACCAAATAGAATAAAAGCCACAATATGAATATTGTAGAAATATGAAAGGGAAACCTATTTTAAGAGAAAATCCATTCTTTCTCTGTCTGCTTTTATTTACAGATAGATTTATTATTTAGCTCAAGGCAAACTTCCCATTAAAGCTTAGCTCCAGCCAAACAGCAAAATATATATACCGTAAGTATAAGCTTTTAACATGCAAAACATTGAATGTAATGCTGCCTTACACATTACCATGCCAGACTATTTGCCCAAAATAGTTGTATAGTCAAAGATGGGTTATCCTATTATTTAGAAATCCAGGTTATTGTGTCATTGCCTCATATTCTGTCTGCTTATTGCACCATCACCATGCTCACCTTTCCCACCTTAAATAGCCTAAATACTTTCTCCCCCAGATCCCAATGGGCAGGCTCAGAGCTAGCTCCTGTGAGAGGGACAGTCATGAAGACTTCAGGTTTGATATAAAAAACATTTCTAAAAACAGCAGCCACCAAATTGCAAATGTTACAGGTTTTCAGCTCAGTTCTCAGTTGCTTTTTACAAGCTCGATATAAAAGCCAAATTTAATAAGCAGGTAGAATATATGTAGGAAGGATATGTGTTTTCTGTGTATGTTTCTATAGCAGAAAAACAAAAACAAGATATGGCAAATACTACAATATGATATATAGAACTTACCAGTGCCTTTGTAGTATTTTGTACAGTTACCATATTCAATGTCTTCTGTTTTTATATCAAATTGAGGCAAAGCTATTTTTTCCATCTGAACAGGGTCTCCCGACTGCCAAATGAACCGCAAGTCATCCGTTGTATATCCAACTTTGTGAAAAACGGAAAAATTTCAGTTATCTCCATACATTAAATCAATTAAGCTTTCACAAACACATAATTATTTGTTGTCTAGGCACACAGTGATGATCACTGCAGAGACATTACAGTTTTCAAATAATTTATTAGCATTATTAGAACAGCAGAATCCACATACCTGCAGAACAAAGCAATGATAATGAGATTATTGATTTCACTAATTTAGCACAAAGTAACTATTTTTGCCTTCCCCTATTAAGCTTTAGCACATTAAGGAGAGTTCTAGTAATCTCATAATAATAAAGCCATAAAGTATAAATTGTGTTTTTTACTAATGAAAATTACTCCACATAGCAAAGTCATAATTAATGGGTGATATCACAGCTAAATTAATTATATAGTGCTATGTCACCCATTTTAGTCTTGAATAGTCTTGAATCAAAGGCTTCAAAGTTTTAATATTAAAAACAAGTCAGGCATAATACATATTATTAGCATACTTTGACTAAAAAGTGTTTGGCTATGCTCAACTGCAAAATAAGCACCATAGTGTGTAATAAGGTTGCATGTATCTTCTTCTCCGAGTGACCGGACCCTTTGGAAACAATCCAGTTTCTGGGGAAGTAGGAAGGCAGAAAACCCCAATTTGTGTACAGTTATCTGTACCCTAAATTCATTTAACTGGCTCAAGCATGCTCACATCTGAATAGGGTGCCTAAATCTGTGCACAAAAGAGAAATGGGAATGTCTTGCAGTCCCAGTTGAATAAAGAATGCCTCAGTGTAAAAAAAGTGGCCCCTATATTGTGACCCAACTTTTCAGTAAACACCCAAAAACAGCTAGGGGGTTACTGAAAATTGCCGGGTGGTGTGCCTTGCTAAGGGAGGCTGGGGAAAACATTGTGCCTGTAATTTTTTAAAGTATCATTTAGCAATTTATGGTCTCAACATTGTGATTTTATTCAGTATAGAATACATGAATGCAGTGGAAAAAGCTATATCAACTAATTGTCTACGTACTCTAAATTGCTAAGGGTCTGGGTATAATTGATTGCTCTGACTTACAGCACTTTCCCATGTGGTATGGTCAAATAAACTCGATTAGGTTACTATTAGAAACTCAAAATATTCATTGGTAAACGGATAAAAAAAAATCCTTTACTTCAATTGAGATGTAGACTATGGACCTGATTTATTAAAGTTGCCCAACACTGGAGAAAATACACTATCCAGGTTTGCTGGATCACCTAAGGTCACCTACAATAGTCCATCGTCTCCAGTCTTGGTGAGCTTTGATAAACAAGGCCCTGTGAGTACATGGATAGAGGGAGCTCACTTTTTAACTCACAAAAAAACAAGTATAAAACAATTTACAATTACCAGGCTGGCAATTATTTCACATTTTTTTTTAAATGTTTGAAATATTTATTTTTTTAAACTAAGTAAACTAAGTAAACTGCTACATACAACTTTCCAGCTGCATCTTGCAACGTTGAGTATCCATTGGAAACAAGGTAAGATCCAGAGGACAGGATAACGTTATGGACAACCTAAATAAAAAACAATAAATAGTTTGTGCTGGTTCAAAAAATAAGGGGTTACATATACTGCATTATGTACTGACCTAAAGTCTTATGATCAACAGGAATACAAAGGTTAATATGCACTGACCCTTTGCATCTGAATTACAATGAGGAGCAGATAAGGCTTGTTCAGTAGTCAACAAAGTGCCAGCAAGTATTGAGAGCTATGTTTTTCATGACAAGAAACTGCTTTTATGTACAACATTTTAGACACCACAGCAAGGAAGAACTAATTGGTGAGGATATCAATACTGATGAGGAATACAGGGAGGCTTCTAAACTATGCAATGCATCTGTAATTAATATATAAAAACATATGAAACAATATACAAACACTTACCATATACAAAAGAGTTTATTGCTAGAATCAGGCAGTGAATGGCTATAGAATACTTTGCTATACAGAGGTTTATATGATTTTAAGGATCCCAAGTCATGCGGCATAAAAAAAAAAAAAGCTCAAACCATCACCTGTCCACCGCCATGCTTGACAGTTGGTATGAAATGATATACTACATTGTTGACATTTTGGCAAAATAGCCCCACTTTGATCTACATTTGTCCAAGGGGCATTGCTCCAGAATCTTGAGGTTTGGTCACATGTAACTTTGTAAACTTAACATTGCTGCCATGTTTTTTTTTGTTTTTTAGAGAGCAAGAATTTTCATGGAAACTGTTCTAAACAAGGCACACTTATTCAGTGTTTTTAATAATTGCACAATAATGAATATTAACATTTAACATGCTGAGACTTGTAAAGTCTGAGATGTAGCTCTTTGGTGCAATTTCTCTAAGCGATGTATGGTCTGACCTGGGATGCATTTGCTAGGACGTGCACTCCTTGTGAATAATCTTTCTCGCTCTGATGCATTTCAAATTGTTCGGAAATGGTCTTTCCATATTGATGGGGAGCAACAATAGCTCCTCGAAGATTCATACACCTGAATGCTCCAGACCAGCAAACTTCCAAAACTTTTGTTTTTCCAGAGATGGCCATAATTGCTGTGGCCAATAATCAAATGAACTTGATTAGCAGCACCTGGCTACTACTCATACTTGTAATTGCTATGGCAGTAGTACAGTTTACTTTTTCACACTTTGCTTTTACAGTTTAACTTAATCTTCCATAAATATTAGCACAGTGTAGTATGTCATGTGTTCTTGTTCATCTAGGATTGTATATGCCTAATTTTAGGAATTGCTAAGGACCATATTTTTTATTACATCGTGATACACAAAACTTTAGAATTGAAAGAAGACGTAGTTTCTTTTTTAAATGATTGTACTTGTTGTGACAGAACTTGTCCCACTCACCCCTGCATCCAAACCTATTGGCTAGTAAGGCAACCTATCAAGGTAACAGGCCAGTAAAATTGTGGGAGGTGGGGAGGGGAGGGAACTTGCTGGTGTGTAGGACATAAAGGAAACAATTGAAGCTGATGTAGGTATGTCTAAAGAAAGCATGTTATAAGGAAATACAAGGACTAGTTACTTAACTTCGTGCTAAATGCTAGTTGCCTTGTGTAAACATTTCTCTTAACTAACTTATTCTCTCACTTGTTCTTCACCAGTAATTTGAAATACCTAAACAGGAAGGTCAGTATGACAGCCAGGAAGAAAGAATTTCTCTAAGGAGAGATAGGAGAATAAACATGCTTGGGATATGACCCTATAGATGTGTATGAAGGCTCACTACACAGCTATGGCCAGTAGTGTAAACTTCAGCTACAGGATGTAAAACTTAGGAGCAGACTATTACTGTCCTACTCATGTAAAGAAGTGGTGGTGGAGGTTAAATTTGGAAGGCTAGACATGATGGATAAGTGTACTGTGCCTGAAAGTAAAGATAAACCCCAGTTTATTAGGCATAAAGCAGTGCAGCAATGTAGTTTCACTGATATTCATCAAGTGAAATTCATCCCACAGGTCAGTATTCATCATGTTACAAGGCATTTCCATACATAAAAGCATGTTGTAAAAAGACTAGTAAATGTCAGAGGAAAAATAAAGTCTGTTTACCTCATGCTAAGAAGGACATCTCCATCACGAAAAATAAACAAGAGGATGTTTTCTTGAGTGACATCATGAAAATTGGCATTCTTTTCATTGGCAAAAAATAAATCTGGCTTCCACAGACACTTAAACATTGTTGGATCTACGGTAAGGGCATCGGAGCCTCTGAAGTCACTGGGAAGTTTAAGCCGAGGGTCGTTCCACCTCTGCCTTAGGAAGATATTCACTCTGTAATCCTGCATTAAAAAATGGGAATATTAATTCCATGACCGGGTCTGGTGACCCAGAAACATCAAACCAGAAGCCAAGACCAGGTGTAGTAATTTATAGACATTTGTCAACTCGTATGACTTAGCAAATTTATTGAAGCTAAAACGGAATCAACACCAGTTAATATAAACAGGCTTTAATGTTAAAAAACTGTAACTTCTCTTAGCCAGTGAGTTCATCTTCAATGTACTTTTATATTTTGTGTTTACTTTTAACTGCATGAAATAACTGCATAAAATAAATCTACACACTAATGACATTTACTAGTGTTTGAAGCCAGTTAAATTAGTTTTACCTAAATGGATAAAACATGGTCCTGGCACATATTATTTCCAGAACACTAAATTTCCAGGTTGTATTTGCGCTTTTCAAATTTTTGATAGTGTTTAATGTATTTGGTTTAAACCAGGATTAAAAACAAATAAAATTTTGCTGCTTATTAATTATATCTCTGCCACTTACTTTAATAAAAGTTCCCAAGACCCCTGTCAGGTATTTATGTTTTGCATGCTTTGTTCTATAAAGGATATTTTCCTTCCTTTTTATCTTGTCTTACATTAAAAAAGTTTAATTTCCTATCACTTTCACTGTATCTGAGATAAGTGTTACCTGGCCCAGTGTTTACGGTAAATCTACCCAGTAAGGAAAAAGGCAGCCATGCAAAATGACAAAAGGTATAATCCTTCAACATTAGACCCATAATAAGCATATTTTGTCTTTATACCCTAGTATACGTAATTAGTGTTAGTGGTGGCTTATGTTTTTAAACCATACCAGTGTATATTACAGTAACACATAATTAAAAACATAAACTGCAGAAAGAAGTCTGGTTACTCACATAGAATTGGAATTCTTTATTATACTATTAGACCTGGTCATTGGACTCAGGCAGTGCATATACAGGCAACACTTTCCACCTCTTCATTGAGCATAAAGGATTGTCCAGGTCAGATCAAGCTATAAAATATTTTTAAGCCATTGCTTTCTCTGTTTGAAAGTGGCCATTATCAGCAAAAGGTTAGAATTACATCACTTGGTCCACAACCAAATTACAAAAGACATTTATGGCTACTTTATGTCTAAGTCTTTTGTCCATGATAAGCAGAATTTAGGTAATACCTACATTTTATTCGGTCTTACGTTGTGCATCAGACTATCACTGCAGCCTTACCCATTCTACAGAAGAGATGCTAAATTGTGTGCCTCTTTTTTGATCACAACTATCAGTTTACCAATCATTTTGATAAAACACAATGGACATGTCCAACCCTGTATCAGGGTTTCCCATGTTTTCAACCTATGCATGGTCATACCTTCCCAAATGAATGTTATGGGAATACTATTGTGTTATGGTGCTTACCATAAGTAGATCTGCCTATTGTTCTTTGCGAATCCAATATTTAAAAGTGTTTTGTGACGGCTTGCAATGGTCAACACAGGTTTACAAGTCTTAGAAAACGTGTTTTACTCAAAGTTTGTTACATGGGTCATTTCTGAAAAGATCTGACTTAATCTAAAGGGTAATCTAATGTCACAACGCATACAATCATCATTGCCATGCATACAATCATCTACAATATGTCACTCTAACTTCTCAGTTACATTTTACTTACCAATAAATCTGTGCATAAGTCATGATATATTAACACTAATAATAGGCTAAATTTTACTTCCTAGGTAAAATGTAATACTGGTGACAACTTGCTTGGCAGGCAGCTATGTATATGTAAAAAAACACATGTTTATTTTCATCAAGTATTTACTTAACACCTTAAAACTCTTTCAATATTATACAAAGAGCTTACATGCACCAAAATAAAACAGTGCCAGCGTCAGGGTTCAGACTAGGTAACAGCCAAGTAACCATTAAATCTACAAACAAGAAAAGTGGAAAGTGAAGAGTGATCTGTAGTAATTGATAGAATTATAATATATCAAGTTTCTCTGTCTCTCTTTCGGAGCCTGAAATTATCAAGTAAACCAACATAAAAAAGACACAAAATACAAAGGAATTTTGTATTTGTCTGTGAGAACTCTGGTTTTTCATTTTGCAAAACATTTTAGAAACTTTTTTTTGTAAAAAAAATATTTACGTTTGCTTCAGAAAGTATTCAGACACCTGTTAAGCAGATGAAAACAGAATTTTTTGAGAACTTACTAAATTAATTAGAAAGATAAATACTGGAATATCACATTTACATTAGCACTCAGACCCTTTACTTTGAACTTTGAAGCACCCTTGGCAGCAATTACAGCCTTGGGTCTTTTTAGGTATGATACAACAATCTTTGCAGATGGGGGGATTTTCTCCCATTCTTCTTGTGAATCCTCTCAAGCTCAGTCAGGTTGGATGCTCTGGCCCTGATTTATTGAAGCTCTCCAAGGCTGGAGAGAATACACTTTCACCAGTGAAGCTGGGTGATCCAACAAACCTGGGATGGATCTGGTCCAGGATTCAAAGCATTTGCTAGCAAATAGCAAATGACATTGAAGAAATCCATTCCAGGTTTGCTTGGTCACCTAGCTTCACTGGTGAAAGTGTATTCTCTCCAGCCTTGGAGAGCTTTAATGAATCAGGCCCTTTGGGTAATTTGTCAAGTTGGAAGGTGAATCTCTGGCCCAGTCTGAGGTCCTGATAAATGTGGAACAGGTTTTTATTGAGTATATCTCTGTACTTTGCTCCATTCAGCTTTCCCTCCCAGTCCCTAATCTTGAAAAAACACCCCCACAGCATGCTGCAACCACCATGCTTCACTGTTGGGGTGGTATTGGCAGAGGATGAGCGTTGCCTTGTTTCCTCCAGTCTTTTCATTTAGAATTTAGGCTAAACAGTTTAATCTTGGTTTCATCTGACCAGAGAATCTTGTTCTCCAGTTTAAAAGTCCTTGCACGTGCTTTTCTGCAAACTCCAACCGGGCTTTCATGAGTTTTGCAGAAAGGCTTCGGTCTAGCAACTCCAGACTGACCATTGGGTTCTTGGTCACTTCTCAAACGAAGACCCTTCTCCCTCGACTGCGTAGTTTGGCCTGGGGTTGAGCTCTTGAAGAGTCCTGATGGCTGACAGTGACCAATGGCCAGCCTTGTAACAAACCTATGTCCCATCTCTGGAGTACACTGCTCATCAACAGGCATTGATGTGAAGACGGTGCCTGCCAAGAAAAAGGCAGGCAACTAAAAGTAAACTATCTTTTGGCATTTACGATGTATGCATTATAGGTAAATTACATCCGAAATTGTTTATGTTTGTTGTAGTCGAAATTTGAAGGGGGAAAGAAATTCTTATCCTTCTAATATTAATTAAAACTATAATAAACTTTATCAACTGAGCTGACTTTTATAAAGTTTATATACTCAACCATGCAGTGGGTTATAATAAATCTGCTGCAGATCAATGATTAGGCCAGGCTTACTTGACCTTTTCAACATGGGGGAACCCTTAACTAACTCTCAGGTCTTAAGGGAATCCCTGCTATATTTTCTACTTTTACAGATCACAGTATATGAGTATAGTGATTAGTGGGATACATTGCTGTCCAGAGGGAAGAATGTTACCCTTACAGATAACCAAAACGATCATTGGTGTGACTTAAACTGACCTGAGGGGCACAAATTTCTTATTGCTCAACAAACTACTAACACCTCTGGTTGAGAAACACTGGCCAGGGCTGCTCCTAATTTCATACACCATATGCAGGAATTCAGTTCTGTTCAACATTCTCATTAAGACAATAGATCCTATTTTGTTTAAATACTTTGCATTCTGTCATAGGTCTTATTATTCAAATCCTAAATAGATGCGTTACTAAAAATGATCCTTTATACCCAAGCCTAAAAATATAGGTAGATGGCAAAAAAAAAGCAATATATACATTTTGGTCATTTTAAGACAAGTTAAGCATCTTCCAGCTCTGCTCAGCATATATTAAATGATGCTTTACTAACATTTGCCGGAAGCAATTTCTAAGCCTGTGTACGGATTTCTTCCCCAAATATCTCTTGCCAAACAGCCTGCAGGAAGAGGCTGTCAAATTAATTTAATAAATGTATATGATAAATACACAGCAGTAGCTGAAGCTTCATATATTTGTTATGCTCAACAAAAGACTAAGCTCTTGCACATTTGCAGGCATTAAAAAAAAAAATCACCAAACTATATACAATATAAAAAATGCTATATAGGCTAATTTGTAGCTAATATTATAAACTACGTTTTCATGACAATCTATTCTTTCATAAATTTGTAAAAAAAAAAAAAATTTAAACATAAATTTATATAAATAAATTTATAATGAGCAGGAGCATAAAACAGTCTGCCTATACAAGACATAGTTTTGTATAGGCAAGCTGACATAGTTTTAGTTTTTACCTTCCTCTCTCATCGTCATGATAAATTGCTCCAATAGGAAAAAAATTGTCAAGGTATCTTAAATCGAAGCAATTCCTGAATACACTCTAATGATTATGGGGGATTGGGGGTTGCAGTGTTTTGGGGGATAACTGCACAGGCAGAGACAGCACTGAGAAAGAGTGCACCCAAGGGATGTAAACTTTGGACAGGCTTTGGAGTATAGGTCAGGGGCTAAGCAGTGTAATATCATTTGATGAAAATGTATTAACCAATTAGGAAAACATTGGTGTTAGGTTGGTTATTTACCTGCAAGATTTTTCTTTGCCTGTTCCCTTCGTGGCCCTGAAGCCTATCACTCCAGGCCAGGATCAGTACATGTGGACTATGAACACCTACCAGCTCCTGTGGATGGATAGGCATATCATATAAGGAGAGCCCTGTTTGACTCTGCTTACAACACACCCACCAGGCCCCTTAATTGCTCTGCTAGGAGATTATAAAGAGGGTACAAAAAATAAAGTCAAATAGCTCTATAAAAGGTAGAAGTCCTTTATTATAGTCACTAAAGGAAACATCAGATGATAATAGCGCTTTACAAGTTGACTAACTGCTTGTTTAACCTTGCCTTTATCACAAACCTCTACAGCCAACTCCAGGGGCTTCCTCTATATGCATTTTAATAAAATTAGAAAAATACCAAGATAAAATTACGAAACCTCAATTTTCTTACTCACTTTATGATGGTAGTAATGTTTTGTGAACTTGTATTAGCAGGTCACTGAATGCTGTTTGTTGATGAACTCTTGATGGCTCCATTCCCGCAACCCAAACACAGGCTTAAGCAAAAAAAAACCCTAACATAAAGTTCTTTAGCAAGCTTTAATAGTTTGCCCAGCCTATTGAGAAAAACACATCAGGGACTGGTCAGCCATAAAGCATACACATTTGCTCATATACCAAATCTAACATAGCCATGGCCCCTACAAAAGTGAACTGAACACAGTTAACATGAATAATATATACCATGATAAATCTAGCACACTTCTAACTTGGTAAAAATGCCACCATGAGGCTTCTATACTCCTATACCATATTAATGAGGTAGTGCCAAGAACAAGGCAGGATTTACCCACTTCCTTTGGCACAGGATCAGCTACACAATTGCAGGCATTTCTTTGGACACATACCTGGCAAAGTACACAACGGTTAGTAACAACCCTTGGGGGCACATGGCCATGAAGGAACAGGATGAGAAGTGCCTATTAGTTGAAATTGCCCTTGCATTAAAAAAGTGAACAAAAGTCCTGCATTAACATTTAGGAATATATTACACCTTTTTTCAATAGGGTTTCCTTAACTAATAATGCTGACCCTGAAGTCAAGCCTTAAGGCAAAGTGCTTTAATAAAACATAGAACACATAATGAAACCAACAAAATCAGCCATTGAATATGTAAAAAGTTCAAAGACCTTGAATGTCCTAATAATTAAGACTGACTTCTTTATCAAGCATATTGCAAATCTTTTTTACCATCATCAAGTAATGAGAAGTGAATCATAAAAAAAGAAAATAAATACGTGAACAGATATATTCAGTACCTAAAATAGACTAAATCTCATACCTGGTTAATGGCACTGTAAAGTCATATGCATGACTCAGAATTTGTAATGAGTTGATAATTTCTTTAATTGCACTCTTAAATTTCATAAATGAGCCACAAGTGACACATATCTCATTAAAGAGTGTACGAGTTTCTACAATGCAGCTTTTATTAGGAAGCTGCTACTTGTATAGATTGAGTTAATCATGCTAATCCACAGGGATTGAAAACTGGCGATCCCCAGCAACAGAAAGCAACAACAGGATGTTAAATTTAGAACAATAAAAAAAAGTCAGATAAAGTGCCAAATAGCTTACAGCAAATGAAGGCTGAGTTGCATGATGTATTTTTTTATTCCCCTGGAAAATTAGTTAAAAGTTAATGGCCCTGGTTAGGGGTGCTGAGTGATCCTTGATGTAGCTCTCAGCCAAGAAAAAGGAAATATTAAGTATAAAGAATGTGTGGTTTAGAATATAACCCAATCAGACCAGGGGGGATCAAGATCAAAAGGTCTTCTGGTGAGTACTTGCTTTATGCCACTGCCACTGTTTTGATTGGCCAAATATGTGAACTTGTGTATTGAGTTAATATCGTATTCCAAATACTCTATTAGAGGTCCTGAAATATCTGACATCAGTCAAAAGCAGTTTTTATAGCCCTTAAATGTAAACTAAATCACTTACACATTGTTCAGATTACGTTATGCAGGCAGACTAGCCACAATGCTAGTCAGAAAAAAGGATTAATGATATATTGCCACCTGAATTCCATTGCCATCACAGTTAATTACTTAGTCAATAAAACCTGGCTTCAACTACCAAACTTTGTTTTCATGTAATGTCATAGTTTAAAATATAATGAAATACAAAACAGAAAGCAGTGTAATAGAACCTTTATTACCAGCAACCAATAACAAATAACTTAATATTTGGTGGCATTACATTCAAGTGGTGTAGCGAAGGGGTGATGATTTCTAGGATGGTGTCACATCGGGAAATTAAAAAGATGCATCTTGGAGCCAAAATTATAGACTGCTTTGAAAAACCCATGTGCTACAGTGGCACTACATTTAATAGCGCAACGTAATTTAATGTTTGAATGGTAACAGAAACTAATGTTATACCCTGAGTGTAACTTAGAAATACACACATAACTTGTATACATATATTTTCTTTGAAGAACAAAGAATTTCCTTATTTTTGTGTATCAACTATACATTGTTTGCTTTGAGGTATGTTATGCAAGGGCCTATAGGTCTGAAATTAAATGGATTGACTAGGTAGGTAGGGCCTGGATTTACATAATTAGTTTATTAGTTATTGGTAAATGTAAAGAAGATTGCATTAAGATTATACAACTGGATAATAATTTGTGTGACCATCTTTTATATATTATGTATACTATGTTCTGTAATACAGACTTTTCCACAACTCATTTATATTTGATGTAAGAAAATCACATAAAAACGTGATTCTGTATGTCTCTTTTGTTATAAATGCGTCTCTCAGTACTTCTTTTTTTAAACTAACATCACATGCAGAGACATGCACAGTGTAGGGTTTTCTGTTGAATTTCTTTTTAATGCGATCAATGTGTTTGCTCACTGCATTACAGGTATTCCCCCTTATCTTTAAGCTACCAGGTAGGGGTGGGTTGGGGATCAGTCAGATGTGACCAAGTGGCCTCCAAAGTTGGAAGAACAAAACCATACATTTCCTTGCATCACTGCAGTACTATAAAAACCATGTTCATGCAATGGCATGAGAGCTCTTCAATGTGTGAACGAGTGAGTGCCCAGCTATAACAGTACAGCTACACAATGCTTTTTTGTATTCATTTTTTTTAAAGTTCAGTTGCAAATGTACAGTTATTCTTACCATTTTCACTTATTGTTATTATTGTTTAATTTTTAGCTTCTGCTGGACCTTAAAGGCTATTGTGGTATTTTATTATTTGTAAGGTGTGTGCATGATTACCTTGATTTGAAATATTTATATTAGGCATATACTAGATGTTTGTCTCAAACAAAGTTCAAAAAGTAAAACCTATCCCAGCATGCTGATATTCATACACATAATAAGTTGGCCAGCATGATTTTAATTTGGTATAAGTAAGATTTATTAAATGTCTGCACTGACTGTTCTTTGACCTTACTTTATAGAAAGCAGTTTTCAATGTATTTGGAATATAAATGTAATTGCTGGCAGCAATGGCATTTTTAAATTGTTGTTTCCATATAAACCTGGAGTTGGTATGATGTTTCTCAGAAATGTTATCTACACAAAGAAGATGTATTACTCATAGGCTAGATGCTCCACCAGTGTAGGTGTATTGTGTTTGTACACATATAAATCATTTAGGAAATAACCTTGGTTTTCTCCACTGCAGTCAAATAGGCTCTATGGCCAAACAACCCCAGATTGTGGGCAGCATAAAAAAGGGCTGAAAAGGTTATTCCTTTGCTCTCAACCCGTATAAACAAACTTCTCGTGTTAGACTGCATACACACTGATAATTGTCAGCCAAGACATTATGTACAACATACCGGTATGTATAACGGTCACATGACCTCATTCCTCAGTTCGCCACAGCAGATCCACGAATGACGATCGGGACCGGTTTTGTAGAGAGTTGGGAAAGTTTAAAACCCCTATCAGGTTATTTATTGCTGTCTTCCGTCAACTAGTGAGATTTCCCTTTACCTATCTTAGTTCCTAAAGACACAACAGTAAGTATAAGGAAATCTTACCAAAGGTAATGTTTAATCCCAGAGATTTTTCTTTGGGAACAGATTTTCCCTCACCAACCACTTTGATGACATCTCAAAAAGGGTGGATTTTTCTTTATATCCTGTCTTGGTGCAGACAAATCAAGGAGATAAATCTCTGCAGAGGGGGCACAGACAATAACAGGAAAACTGGACGAAGGGTCTAACCTAGGCATGATACTGGGCTTTTTATTCCGGCCTACTTTTACATGTAATTTATATCACCACCCCTGGTCTAACCATTCCCTATTCCACTGAAAACTAAAGAAAACACATTAACAACCTCACTTACAAATTTTTATGTACACACCAGTGGCAAAATACAGCAAACCATTGGTGACATCTCAGTCTAGCAAAGTTACTTGATTTGAAATCAAGGACTGCTGTTTAATGGTATTTAAGGTTCCGTTGTTGTAAACTCTTATTCTACTTCTATATATTGTCATATGTCAGGAATTTATTCACACTTACCTCACAGTAAAGTTACCAAAAGGTCAATGTTAATCACAGGATACGTGTAAATCACAAGATTGGCTATTTATATTACAATTCTGACATGTAAAACAGTAAACATGGATGTGTTTTAGCTATGCATTTAGCTGGACAGTGGAAACTTGACGTTTTTTATGCCTACCATTGGTACTGCTTTACAGTTGAAATTTTTACAATTAATGCAGCTTAGAAATCAATATTACATGATTTAACGCAAACAATGTAGGTAAGGTGCATGCTGATGAGAGGGCAGATTGACTGAGATGAACTCATAAATGTTCTGCTTCTCTATTTAGTTTTGCTTAGGTGGGAAGGGGACTAGATGATTAAAGGGGCAGAAAAATACCCCCTCTTCCTTCAAACTAAACAGAGCTGTACAGAGGTATAGAGCAATGGCAAACTCTGAATTGGCTTTTTTCCAGCCGCCACCAGGGCGGTTATTCCTCGGTACTGGGGCCAGGATAGGATACCTACCCTGAGGGAATGAGCAACAGAATATCTAATATACAACGTATGGAGAAGTTAATGGCACAACTTCCTAAGCAAAATGAAGTGTACATAAACCACATGGTGAGTGTGGATAGATTTTGTAGAGGACAAATTCCGAGGAAAATTCTAATTTGAGGCATTATTGTGAAATATTTGATTAACTGGTTGAATGTGACTCGCTTTTTCTTTCCTTTACTTTTCCCTCTTTCTTCTCCCCATTCTATTTGTAGTATTTTATTTATAAATGGTTTTGTGCGATGCACACTCACGGTTATCTAAAGTAGTATCGGATATATATTACTCCTTATAATCTGTGACAAGTTAAAATCTTTGACATACTCATATTTTGTATTTGAACAATTTAATATGAACAATTGTATGTATAACTGACTCTACTTTATGTTTGTATTACCATATTTACTTTTACATACATTTACATATTTACCTATTTACATATATACTTTTCCTCTGTTTCTTAATAAAAAAAATGTATTGCGTAAAAAAAAACATTTGGCAGGAAAAACAGCTCCCAAATATATATTTTATCTCTGTATTTGGCTGTCTGATGTTTAGCTTCAAATTACCCAAAAAATAAATACATGTATAGAATACCACAGGTTTAGACAATAATCTATTCACAGATTTTCAAATGATCATTTTGCATATTCACATAGACCATTTTAAAATATATCAATCCATACATAGACCAATGCAGTCTGGCATCTCAGATTTTCTTAAATGTTCACTGCTCTGGGGCAGACTTATAGAACATGTAATCAGAGCTCCTGATTGTCTCAGAATGTAATGAAGCTTTTGCATCATTTTGGCACATATTTTTATTACATGCAAAAGCAAAGTTCATTTATATCAGAAGGTATAGATGATGTTCCTTCTGCAATCAAGAACCTGTCTGTTCCATTTTTTAATTTCTGCTTCAGGAACTTGGTTAAGTATTCATATTGCAAACTATTCCGGTTATGAGTTTTCATTTCCTGATTTTTCCCCATATCTTGGAGGCTTCACACCTCACATTGATGTATTCAGCTGTCTTGGAAATATATCACACCAGCTGAACACACCTTAGGAATCAAGGTTGTGAAGTTGTGGAGTCTCCCAGATTTGGAGCATGTCAGGAATTGAGCTTTGAGGCCACAAATACAACAGTTCCTGTGAAAATACTTGTAGCAATCCTTGCAATACTTCATTTTATTAATGTGCCAGGCTCTGCAAAAACAACAGGACAGGACCCTGAACCATTAGTATTTCTAAAACAATGTTTCTTTATTTGAATGTATGTTTCTTTGGATATCAGCCAATGCCATTTTCCCTTTACAAATACCAAGACACCTTTGACCTTCAATTACATCCCTGATAAGAGGGCATCAGGATGACTGCAACAAAACTATCCTTTGATTAATAACATCTTCTTTTTCTGCACAGACCTCTGGCCCATTTTTCTGGAGTAGAAAGATCATCTTACACAGATAAATACATTTCTCCGGGCTTCACCCGTGCACATAAATGTGAGAGACAACGACTTTACGGGATGTTCCATTGCATCACTGTCAGAACAGCGCATTGACAAATGCAGCACTCATAGCTGTGGCCCCATTTTGTCAAAAAGGCAGAAAAGGTTATTAGACAGAAATGCTGAATCACACAGTTACAAGAATGCCCTTTAATTTATTGTATAAAGTGTTTTTTTTTCCTGGGGTCCATATGGCAATTCTGAGAAACAAAAAACATCCATATAACAGTTGTAAGGACATTTATTGGATTTTATAATAAAGACCAGCTGTGATTTACCGAATATCAGCCTTGCTTGAAGATAATGTACATATATCCAAATATCGCACCTTGGGTGGATAGAAACTAATGTTCCAGTTATCTGATTTGCAGATTTGTGTTACCCGTACAGAGTGAATTAATATCTAATGTCAAGTGACAGTGTTCAGTACAGAAACGATCAAATTATCGAACAAGCTAGCCATAAAGCCTTCTAAGCAATTGTCTGTACAACTCACCACAAACAGTCAACTTAAATTGGAAATGTCACAACTCTTTTCAGGTTTTCATGCAATACGTACAAATCCTGCACATGAGCTAGAGATATTTGAACAAACATGAATGAACAGTTCATGATTATGACAAACTGCAACTAAAATGTTCCATCATGATTCCTGTGGCCAGTGAGCATTGATGGCTACTAAATTGAGATGATACTCTGCTCTGTATGGGTAGCAGTCAATTGTTATTAAGAGAGAATTATAGCTAAGTATGGACATAGCAAACATTTTACATTATGATTAACATGATTATAAATCACATGCTTACCATGGTTGTCTCCTGGATCGATCCAAAACTGTTAATAAATATGTTGACTACAACATCAACTGGAATACCTACAAAAAGATATATAGGATATGTAAAAAAACAAAAAATAGACCTAATGCCAGAACTTATTTTATGCAACAGGCTACTTTATTAGTGACTATACATTAGTCTGACACTTCATCGCACCCAATAAATAGAAAGAGTTAGTGTGTATATGTGATCAGATATACTATAACAGTCAATTTTTCTGCTTCCATTCTATATCACAATAAAGCAGAACCATCACACATCTGTGGAGCAGATGTATCAATAAAACTGATTACAAAGAGCATAAAATCACCCCCAAACATACATTCCCATATGCCCCATTTAAGAGTACTACTAGGAGGTAATACGAAGTGATAGCAATGTTAAAGCACTTATCATCAGCCATGAGAATCCTTCCAATTTTTTTAATAGCCTAATTTTTTCATTCAAAAATAAAACAATGCACAAAATGTTCAGCGTATTTTTCACGAATACGTAGAAACTTCTGGCCAGCAACCTGGCTGCCATATTGCTAAGCACAGTGTTTCGGTATTATTTAAGAGGCAGGGATTAGGTAGCAGTGGAAGTGAAGACGCCTGGGCCCAAGGAAATAAAAAATAACTATATTTGCCCTCAGTTATATTTAGTAGTTTAAAGGATGAAACGTTCTAACTAAAATCAGGCTGATTCATTTGTCTGAGTTGTCATTATCTTGCTTCTCTTCTTTCAAATGATCTTGACCATCTTGATTGGTCGTGCTGGGATGGCGTTTACTCATCCCGGGAAAAGCAAGGGAAGCAGAGAATGCTGGGTCTTCCTGGCAAACACAGATGACATTGCGCACGCACAGCTCAGCTTTTTGCCACAAACCCAAAGCGATCAAGCATGCCTGATCATGCTCCTTATTTTCAAAAACTATATCTAAAAACAGGGGAATTGGGACCAGGCAGGTCCTTTATTGCAGAAAGGACAAGCGATGTCCTTCTGCAGTTAAATAACCTTACTTGGCTGACTGCAGTTTTTTAAATGCATTGATCTGTCCTTGCTCCAGTGTGGGCACCGCCATCTTTCCCCGATCCTCTTCCTGGAGTCAGCTCCTCAGCCATCAACTTGGCGGGGATGATGTAAGTGGAAGTTTATTAGCTCCAAGGAATGCCAGTATACCTAGCTTACCGGTAAACAGCAAGAACCGGTAAGAATATTTTATTGTGGAAGGGACATGGCATAACCCCATCTGCAAAAAAAACCTTCTTGCTGGGTTTCAATGAGGAGCTATAGTTCTGCTTTAAATCTCTATACCTTGCTTTTTACATTAGTGATTAAATCCCTGGTAGAACATTGATGGTAATTACTTGATTATAAACAGCACAGCTTCCCTAAATGACATATGTGACCTTTCTTATTTTTTAAATACAGAAAAAAATGAAAAAATCTGATATTTCTGTTTTTTGTCTTAGTGTGTTACTGATCTCTGTATCTGCAATATTTATTTTATTGATACATGTTGATAAGGCTATGCTAATAGTTACAGGGGCAAATCTGCTTCTGCAGGTAATTCCTAATCCCTCTATTCATTTTTGACGTATTACATACGCTCTACTCTAATGACGGTATGAGGCAGCAGAGAGAAAGGTATGTGGTAAATTATACAGAGCAGGAATCTTTGCCAGCGTTCTTGATGTTGCTTGTTGCTGCGTGGGCTGCAATTCCACTGACAGTGTTCTGGTACAGAAGTGGTTGCCATGACAACCAGCTTTAGCACTACAGTAAAATAAATACATTATAAAACCATACACTTCTCTGTATTTGCTCTAGTTCTTTCTATAGTGCTGCACTTGTTCCTGCTTTATACATCTCTGTGATTTGCTTTGAATACTTGAAAACTGCCTGGAGAATTACTGAGCACATTTGTAGGCAAGGAAAAATGCTTCAAAAGAAAAAAATCTTGTAGAAATAAAAAAAAATGTTAAAATAAGACAGATATATATACACTGCAGACATGTCACATAGTCACCCAATGGATATTGTGGCAAAAGGGGTCATCTTGGAGGAAAGATATATTTCTTCTTGTTTCCTCTCCTATAGGAGAGATTAACTAGCAATAGGTCTGCTGGGATTCCAAACCTGGGTTTTGCATGTCACTCAGAAGTGTTCTGATCCAGGCCAGAGTTTGGTTTTGTCTGGCCATTAATTACTGCACAGCTGTGAGCTGAAGGAAGCTCTCTGACCTGGGGCACAGGAAAGCTGCCTGTGAGAGCCATTGTTGTACTACATGTGAGTAAAGGTTGCTGCAATGTTTGTGTTGAGTTGGCTGGGTTAGCCACCAACTGGAGAGGAATCTGCTTGCTGTATAGTTAGTGCCTGACTGGCTAGGAATTATTTTTGTTTTATTTTATTTTATGCAACCTTTTAATAAAACTGACTGCCGGTCAGTTTCAACCTTATCTACTGTCTCCAGTGTTCTTCATACACCTCTCCTGCAGTGTGAGAGTACGTTTTACCCCAGAAAAGGTGATTCCACAAGGGTGGTATACCACAATAGGTATAGTCTCCTGTAATTATATTGAAGCCTTTCTTCCCTTTACCTTAACCCCCCTAGCGGTAATCCCGAGTGTGACTGGGGGCGGATTTTAAATGCAAAAAAGCGGTAATCCCAACTCGCACTCGGGGGAGCTTTTAACTAAAAAAAAAACCCCACTTACCTTGCTCCATTGCTGTCCCCCGGCATCCTGCTGGTCCCCACAGGTCCTGGGGACACGTCCTGCTCCTCCGTTCAGTGCAGAGACGAGATCTACGGGGTTTCCCGGTGACGTTGTACATGCGTCGGTGCGGGTGGGAGGATCAGCAGCAAATTCAAATAATTTTGTAATGGATTCAATATAGAATAGCTGTACTGAGTCCAATACAAAGAAATATACATATATTTTATATATAATTATAATATTTAGATATTATATATGCTACTATACAGTTACATTACATGTTTAAATTTTTTTTTTATTATTGTTGAATGTTGAATTCAAAACATGTTGTTCATATTTGTTGCTTCTTGCTATACAATAAATTATGGACACAAATGAAGACTGCTCAATTAGTAGGGATGAGTAGCAAGATTATTAGTAATATCTTAGAATTGTCTAAAGTTAATGTCAGGTAATAATACTACCATTATTAGTATTTAAGTATTATGTTATTATATAACAATAGAAGTTTTAGTAATACAACATTTGTGGTAACTGTGAATAGAAGGAAGTGTTTTTTTCAATATTATTGTAGAAAACAAATATTAAATATGAATAACTATTGTGGCCATTATAATTAAAGTAAGCCAAGGTACTTCAGCCTTGCTTTTAGTCTTGCACAATTGTGTGGACTCCTCTTGTTTACTATAATTTTATTGCATGTTGTAATCTGTTGTAGCTGCAGCAATTATTTTAGAGTCTGCCTTATTTCCCGGCAGGAGGACATCTGGCTTTATCCTGACTATTCTACGTAAGCCTTACAGTTCCTGGGCCAACCATTTTAGTCACTGGATTTCAGTCCTTAAATTATGTGAAACTCTATTAATTAAACTATAGGTAACAATAGTAATGGTTAATGATCTCTCAAATAATGAAATACCATATTATATGTACAAAATTAACTTTGTAATGTGAGACAAATTTGACTTTCATTTTTTTTAATCTGCAACTACCTATACTATAGAATTATAGGTCCACACTGGCCAAAACCTCTGCCAGGTCATATATTTCCATGGGATTTACAGAATATCATAAAAATGGAAGTAAATTTTACTCTACACATTCACCAGCTCAGAATGCAAGTCAATTATTGAACCATTCAGATATTCTACTTGGTACATCACTAATATTTCTGACTCATAATCCATAGTTTTATTTATGGACTCCACTGGCTGATTTTTTGTTTTTTTTTTGTTTAAAATGGTATAAGTGTTTCTCCCTCCCTTTTTTTGTGTCATGTTACCCTACTGGTTTTGCTTGTTTACTTGTCTCTGTATATTTGAAAAATTTAATAAAAACATTTTGGAAAAAAAAAAAAAAAATGGAAGTGAAGACAACGATAGAATAAAACAATTTCATTTAGTAGAACAGGAGAATGTCTGGTCAGGTGTTTTTGCTCTCTGTGTATTCCTTTATGGTGACACCTGCACCCTTACATTCATAGTCCTGATGTCTCTGGGGAAAATCGCTGTAAAGTGGACACTGATAGCAAAAAAAAACAAGCTTAAGTCCTGATTTATTAAATTTCTCCAAGGCTGGAGAAGATAGACCTTTATCAGTGAGCCTGGGTGATTCTGAAAACCTGGCATGGATTTCCTAAATGTAATTTGCTATTTTTTAGCCTACCTAGCAGTCTGATTCTGGCCGTATTTCAATGCAAAAAGCGATACCATTTTTTGCATGGAAATTCATTTTACATTGTAAGCATATAATTCTTAGGCATAACTCATCAACATATGTCTAATAGGTAATACATTCATTACATTTAATATTAAACTTAAAAAAAAACACACACAAAAATCTGTTTTTGTAAAAAAATGATATATAATGTAATATAACTGTACAGCAGCATATATAATATATATATATATATACATATATATATATATATATATATATGTGTTTATGACTGTGATGTTGGTTTTTAATGCACATAAAATATTTTAGGACACTATTTGTTTCAGAATCTTTTTTTTCTTCATTTCCCTTCTCTAAAAACTGGTGCGTCTTATGGTCCGGTGCGTCTTATGGTCCGAAAAATACGGTATATATATATTCTATGAATATTTCTTTGTGTTAGACTCAATACAGCAATCTTGTATTGAATCCAATACAAAATATATTTGAATTTCCTGCCGCTAAGTCCTGGCCGAACCGACGCATGCACCAACGTCACCGTGAAAACTTTGTGGCTGGAGATTGGAGGAGGCAGACGTGTCCCCAGGACCTGCAGGGAATAGCGGGACGCCTGAGGACAGCGACGGAACAAGGTAAGGGTCTTGTACATTACACAGGGGTGCTCATTAGTAAGTTTTCTCTTTTTGTAACAATGGCCCCAAGTGACTAAAGAAGGCAGACAAGACCATTTAACAGTGTGTTTGATGAAAATAGTGTAATGGGTAGCCTCAGAATGTGCACAACAGAAGCATTTAGGAATCTATAATAAAGTAAGATCTTGAGATGAATTAAAGATGGCAGGGAGCCATTCAATAGCTTAATTTTTACCCTACCAAAAGTAAATGTGTTCCAGCCTGAGCCCAAGCCCAGTAAGTTATGCTTTGTCCCTTAAATTACAGCAGAAACGTTTGGTTTGTCAGTACATAGGTATGCAGTAAATTAAAAGTCAGAACATTAAATCCCCTTTAATTCCTTTCACCTGTACATCATTAAATTGTTTCATCTAATGGCAGGCAAACACAATTACATTGCATCTGTACACCTGCAGCACATTTCTCAAGCCTGAAGCTCTACAAAAATGACAGCTATCACAGCTTGCTTTTATCAGGTCAGTAACCATTTACTACAGAGCATCTGTCGCCTCAAACTTTCCAATATATTAGAAAATGCCATTAAAACCTTTACCTATGCAATGTGCTCTGTTTTTGGTGGCAAGTGTGTTTGGGGAAATGCTTGTTTGCTTAGCATCTACTTCATCAATATGTAAATGAGTGGACTTGTTATAGCTGGCTCCTGCAGGGAAACCTCTAGGGTTAACACACCATTTGGACAAGTGGCAGGTTCCTTCTTTCACTAATAATCACAATAGTTCTTTCTTCTTCTTAAAACCCAACTCCAGCCAATTTATTTTTCAAAGCAGAACTACAGTTCCACTTTAAAATTTGCGATCAGGCAGGTCTTTATTGCAGAAAGGTTTAGGTGATGTTTGTTCTACAATAAAACATACCTGATCGCAGTCTTCTACTGGTGAATTCTGGCTTCCCCACATTTGCTGGGAATAAATGAAATCCAGAGAGCCTGTATGGAAGTTATGGCATTGTGGCAAGGCCAATAAAGATGGCTGAAGATCCAAACCAGGAAAGGAAAAAGAAAGAAGATGGCAGTACCCGCAATGAAACAAGGAGAGGTGAGTATTTTTTTTTTTTAAATTGTGATTGGGCTTGTAAGGTTATTTTATTGCAGAAGGGGCAGCCAATAAAGGACCTGCCTGATCCCAGTTTTTTGAAAAAAATGTTCTGCTTTATGTTTAAATAGACTAGGGATTGGTGAGCTTCGGCTGTCTGTTTTTATTGTTGATCGTGATCTCACAGGGGGATTCGCTTTCTATTTGTAATGACGACTGTTGTCCCCAAGAAATAAAGTGAGAATTTTACAGTTGTCCCCCACAATTTTATAGCAAGAGGTAATGGGAAATCATCCAAAATGGGAGATCCTAAATAGGAATTCCCCTCACTTTAGGAGATTTGTTTTAACGTCATGTTGCATTTCTAGGACAAGTAGTGAAGATAAAACTTTCCGAATGGTACAAACACAGCTAAATTATGAACTGGCAAGAGTTTTAACCTTTTACCCATTTTATCAAAATTTGACAGATACAATTTTTATCTCTATGACACTTCAACAAGAAAGAAAACAAGGGTTACCAAGGAGAACACAGGCACCAATAAGAAAACGTGATACAGGTAACCTTTATCCACTTTGCTAATAAACCGTTTTCATTGCAGTCTCTGTCCTCATTGGAGACATTTTGCATCACTTTCTGACAGAGGTTTTAACCTTTAACACTCAAAAACAAATGTAAAAAGGTTTTGGTTAAAGTTGGTCTTTAACAGAGGCTGGGTGCATGCTCAATATCAATGTAATGTTTTGGTAATACTTAAAGCAGTACGTCATCAAAGGTTGACCACTGCAATGTGTGTGCCTATAAAAGATAAAGGTTATCTGCTTTCACCTTGGAAAAAAAGTCTCTCTGTAGCTTTAAAACATTGTTCATATACCATTTTAAATAAAGCTTTAGTTCCAATATCATATCTGACAGCCGAATTCTAAACCTTCCTTGTCTGCACACCACTTTCTTGCCTCCAATCCTAGAACAATTATCAGAGTCAGCAGAATAAAGAGAAACACTTGAACATTAGAGCCAACCTCAAAGGCAACGTGCCAGATTCAAATGTTGTAGTTATCAAAACTGGTTTGCATATACAAAAACAGAAATCATTTTGAAAGAAAAAATGGTAACACAGAAAACATTAACCAACGTTTTACCATTAACTCAACTTCAATGTCTAATGTTGATTGTTGACTTTGATGCTTGTTATGGACACTTGACACGGACACACGGCTTGTACATTTGAACCCAACAGCTGACTCTTGACCCTTATATCTGACTTTTTTTTTTTTTTTTTTTTATTTAAACCTCAACTCTGGCATTTGACTATTGATATCTAACTCAGTTTTTTTCTCAAACACCTGACACCCATCATACTTGATTTTTAAATCTTACTTTAAAGTCCAGGGCTGTCTATTGTCTAAGGCTGTTGTGTATTTGAATAGGAACAACCTAAGACAACCTAAGATTAGCCTATTTTTGGATGACAAATGACTAAACTCTAGAATACGACTGGAGTTTTAAACAAGTTAAAGGTTTGGAAGAAGTGAGGAGCAATCCATTGTATGTTCTAAAATAATATACAAATTTCGTTGTTATTAAAAAAGTAATTTAGAAAACAGCATAATAAATGGTAAGTATAAATATAAAATTTTAGGCAACAAACCTTTAAAATTGGGTCTGATCCTTGGGTCATAACTGACCAAAAGTCTGTTCAATATGTTGCTAGTGGAGTTAGGAGGAACTCTTGCAAGATCTTCTGCAGATAGTTGGCTAGAAAACAAAAATAATCATTACAATTATGGCTAATATCTATATATATATATAAAAACTGAAAGTTAGGTAACGATGTTGCTGTATTTCCGCTACTTTTCACGGGACCCAGACTCTGGACTGAAGGGGAAGGATAAGGTGGCCCTCTTCAGTCCATCCGAGTACACACCAGGAGTTGCACCTGCCCAGCAGGAAGGTGGGGATCCCATAAGGGCTCAGGTGTGCAAGAGGGAGGGAGAAGTAGATTTGCAGGAAGTAACCTGCAATTAAGCTTGTGGGGAATCATGCTAAACAGTGGTGTTGCAGTTACATGGGAAGCTGTTGATGCTAATTTGATTTTGTTTGATTTATGGACTATGGAAACCCCAGGCTGGGTATTGGACCCTCACAAGATACTTGTCTTAGTCTCATTCTTATTGTGGAGAGGTTCTGATGGACTATGGACAATTGCACAACTAGGCTGAAGTAAGCCATTTTCTGTTTTGTTTATACCCCCCCTGGGATGATGAAAAACAGTTTTTTTTATTTATCCCAATAAAGACTTGTGTCTGTTACATCATTTTGGTAAGAAGCATGTTGGCTGAGGTCTGAGCTAATCCCCAGACTTTACAGTGTGTATATATATTGTGGTATATTACTGGGGGTTGCTCATGGTAACGGGATGCTTACAAGGGGCAGCAGACTCCAAAAGTCCAAATTACCAGCAGTATTTATTTCTTTAGCCAAGTGTTACAGCACACTCCACAATTTTACTACAAAATAATAAACAGTAGCCCGGCTGGGCATCTGGCTACCTCACTGCCACTTCTTTCACCTCTTTCTAACACACATTATATCACCTCTGTTCACTCACAATGTAAGTCTTGTTGGCCTACTGGCTTTTCTGGAGCTCTGTCCCCTTTTCCTGCAGCCTGGAACAGACTCTGTCTACTTTCCCAGTCTGGAACACACTTCCTTTCAGCCTGGAACCCTCTGGCTGTCTTCTCATCACACTCCAGCCTCTGACTGATCACACAACAGCCTGCAACACACTGGCTGATCATCTCCCTCCTTTGCACCTGAGTGCAGCGAATATAAGCCAAATCAGGCTTGGGTTGGGCCAGAGAACCCACCCTTTCTCTCGCTTGGCCGGATCTAGGGCCCTATAGTCCCCAGTTTCTTTCCTAGGAAACCTATCCAAACCTATTAATACATACATAAAAATATGAATGTATTGTGTGTTTCATGAAATCAAACGCTTTGGAAGGCACCATCTGGATCTCATAACCTAAGCAATTTTATTTATTTTTAAATGTACTAGGTTCATTTATAAATGTTAGTGCAATGGAATGTGAAGGTGTTGCCTATAGCAAAGAATAAGAAAGAATAGGATAGCAGATGCTGTTTTGTACTGCTGGTTCACAGGAAGAAAGCAAAAGACAAGGAGTAGTTTGCTGCAAGTTAAGTTTACAGGTTTATGGATTGTTCTGCAGTGCAATAAAGAGATTAACCCTGTGATACTATGTCAAAGCACCCTCTAAAATGTGTGGCTGGTTTTAAATTCAAGGCTTTATATTTGGTCTTACTTATTGATTGACAATACAATTTGTTTCAAACTTCATATTTACACGATTACTAAAAAGTCACAGATTTTCCAGTAACAACATTAAGTAAAAATAAAATCAACATATAATTAAAAAAGGGGGAACTAAATACTATCTTAGTTGTTAAAGACAAAAAATGAAGGTGTCAAACTGGAAGAAAACTTAATTACACAGTGCATATGGTCCTGCCTAGTTTAAATATATTTTGTATTATTTTGTATTGGATTGGATACAGGACTTTGTATTGAATCCAATACAAAATATTTGAATTTCCCGCTACGACCCCCATCGACGGGCGCACGCACGGACAACATCAGGAATCGCCGAGGTGTTCTAATTCTTTCCAAACTTCCATGCAAAAAAATTAACACTTATTTATTTTAGATTGTAGGCTATAATTCACCGAATTACTAAATAATTACTTATAATTCACCGAATTACCGCATAACTCATCGAAATATGTCCAAAGTTTTATAAATTTAATAACTTTTTTTATAAAACATAAAAAAAAATGTTTAAAAAAAAAATAGTGTATAATGTAATGTACCTGTACAGTAGCTTATATAATTAAGCTACTATTATATAATACAATTATATATATATTATATAAGGATTTCTTTGTATTGGACTCAATTCAGCTTTTTTGTATTGAGTTCAATGCAAAGCGATTTAAATTTCCCGCCCCGCCTCCCGCCCACACCGACGCATGCAGCGACATCACCGGGAAACCCCAGAGATCGTCACTGCACTCGCCGGATGAAGACTGAAGACAGAAGACGTGTCCGGAGGAGCTGCGGGGAGAAGGTGAGTATTTTTTTTTAGAGATCAACGCTGGAACAGAACGGATCATCACAGCGGGGACCAGGTAAGTGATGGGATTTAACACCCGACAAAGTTCGGGTTTATCGATTTTAGCTAAATTTTTAAACCCGAACCAAGGTCAGGTTTAACGGTCGGGTGGTTAATTTGATATGCATTGCACAGTAGATAAACCCTATCCAAATAACTAAAATGAACAGCAGTTAACTGCACTAGGATTAATGGACACATATAGAAAAAGATGGATAGATAAATCATTTGTTACATTTTTTTTTTTATTAATAATTATTTATTTTAATTATTTACAGAGTTCAGAGATAGACCACAACCTTGATGCACAATTTAAGCCATGTCCCTGGAGTTTGTATCATGTACCACCTGCGACCAGCATACCCATTGCAATACATTTGCGGACCTTGAAGATGCAGACTTCATAGTTCCATATCTACTTCCCTCTTATCTTACAGGCCCTCAGCCATGTATAGATTGTCCCCTATCTTACAGAAGAAACAATTAGGATAGTTACACATGTTGATGGCTATGTTGAAGGCTTTTGGATTTAGTTTCCTTGCATGCACCAACATTATTATGTATAAATAAAGACACATTGTTTGCTTGTTTTTAATAATTAATAAAACTTAGAATAAGAAAATGTTATATCTTTAAGGTAATTATCAATGCACAGAAAGCCATATTTCAGCATTTGATCAGCTTGTGCTAGGACTATTTTCCGATTCTTACAACAAGGTCTCTTTATACAATATCCGGGCAGTTTGCTTAGAAAGACTGTCTAAGCTTTGTAAATCACAGAACATGAATAACTATGGAGATAATAAAATTTAAAACATGTATGATTAAAGCATTTTTGTTCTAGATTAGTGTCCTAAAAGTATTGCAAACATAAAAATCAGGCAACTGGCATTCTCAGCAGAAGGCTAGCAGTGCCAGTCCTATACACGTCCTTTAACAGGTGTACTTCAATAAACCTGCAGAGCAGCCAATTTAAACAGGGTCCAGTTCCTTCAAATGATTACAGCACTGTCACATTACATTATATTTTAGCAAGAGTGCCAAAAAGAATATTGTATAAGTGGCCTAGAAATTAGATCCAAATAGTATATTTTTCATAGTATGTCTGTGGTTCTCCACTTTATCAAAGTCAATCCAACCAAATGTAAAATTTGAGTTATTAATATGCCTTATAGAGTAAATTACCCTCTGGCTTGTTATGTCCAAGGTAGTATGGTGATAAGGTCAATGTGCCACAATTTTTGGCTCTGTTCCTACCCAATATCGAGTGGGGGGTCAAATCCAATGTTATGGTCGGACCCCGGTATAATGGCTTTAGAAGAATTACAGTCCTAGAAACATGAAAATATCTTGCTGACAGAGTTTCCAATTATGCTAGAAACCAACAGAAAAGATTTTCTTAGTAAACTACAGGACAAAGCAGTCAGTGTTTTTATGTTTATGAAAAACATAAAAATAAAAAAAATAAAAAATCAGGTGCCTAATGGTGAATGCACCCATTAGAAGTTCAGATAAAGTCACTGAAAACTATATTTTATTTTAACGTCATTCATTATTTTAGTCATACCAATTTTCTTATAAAGTGATCAATTTATTTGGTTACAAAAATTATACCTTTTTTGAAGATCTGTTGTATTTTTATTTTCAGCCAGCAGATGGACATCTTTGCTCATTTTCACATTTCCAAAGCAATACAAGGCATTTATTGCAGTGTCAATGCCTTCTGACAACTCATCCCCTTTGCCCCCTTCCTTAACAATATCTGATTACCCATAAACTCCCTCTCACCACCACCCTGCTCCTTTGGAGCGTTCACGTTTTATAATGAAGTAAGGCTTTCAAATTTGGTCAAATTCATAACTTCACTCATGTTAAATTTCTCCTGTTTGGTCCATTGTCAGACCCTAGTCACATGGGGGGAGCAGAGGCATCATCCACCTGGGTAAGCTTCAACACCATTTGACAAAGACAGCTGACTCAAGTTGAACTTCTCCATCTGTTTATTGGGGTAGTGTCAAGCTTTATGAGGAATGGGCTATTGGCAGACCTTCACCTGAATGTGGTGACAATGTAAAGCCTATTTACATTGTTCAAGCTATATTTTCTACTTAAAACTAAATATTTTAATGATTTATGTCTTCTCCTCCTGTTGTGTATGAAAAGCTCTATCTAAAGATTCAACTTAGACAGAAAGTCTGAAGGTAAACAGCCTCTGCTGTACCCTCTTTCAAACACATACAACAATTTACCAAAATCAGAACTACACCCTCTACTTAAAGTTTTTTTGCAACACAAAAAATGTATGTGTATATATATATATATATATATATATATTTATATAAATCAGCACTGCGTAAAATGTTGGCGCTATATAAATCCTGTTTATTAATATTAAGAATAAAAAAATATAGTAAAGACTGAACCAAAAATGTTTTCTTTAGGAGTTGGCTTGTACATATAAAACACCACAAATAGACACAATATAATGTGGGTACAACTAATCTGTATCCTTTAAGTATACATTTTTAAAGCAAGCACTCTTAAAATTGCAAATTAAATAAGGTAAATGCATATTTACAAACATGTTATCTTTTGCATAACCCATATTTGATATTATCCATTTGCCATCTTGCATGAGTCTGCTCATCAGCATTATTAGGAGCCAATGCTACTGTCTAAAGGGAATGTCTGAGGATTTTTTTTTCCTTGCCAGAAACAAATTATGTAATTGGACAGATTTATTCTCCGTCTCATCAGCCACTTGTTTTACAAAAGGAATACAGCTCTGCTTTAACTAAATGTAACACAAAAAAAGATTATAAACTGTATATGCCAATTCACTGAAAAAGTGATGGTGTAATGGTTCCCTTAGTAATAAATGGGTATCACCACAATCACTGGATCCCAATCAAATACAGCATCTTTTGGATGTGGTGGAACAGGAGATTTACCTGATGGATGTGGAGCTGACAAATCTACAGCTACTGTATAATGTCATCTTGTTAATATAGACCAATCAGCCATGGGGAATGTCTCTAGCACCTTGTTAAAACTATGCCACAGAGAATACAGCAGTTCTAAGGGCCAAATGGGGCACAACTCTCTACTAGCAAGGTGTATCTGATAAAGTGGCCGGTGAATATATATACACATACAAGAAGACTTTATAAACCATCACACATTCTGACTGAAGACCCCAAATATGATGGCTTAAAAAGAGCAAAGCGTGAAATTAATCATCAAGTCATTTTCCTTCAGTAATCAGACATCACTTTGTTAAATTGTTAATTTTATGATAGTCATATAACAATCTTATTCTAGAAGTAAAAATAATACAACGCTATAGGTCATATTTATAAAACAGGGAAATAGACTTTTCCTCCTAATTTACTGCATGCCTATTAACACATGCCATTGACACATGGGAATCTTCCAGATCCATGACACATGGATCTGGAAGATTCCCACAAAGGAATGTCTGATTCCCAGTTTTATAAATTTGTGACAAAAAAAAAATATTTAGGATGTCTTCACACAAGTGATCCTGCTCCTTCTCTAACATGTAGTGCTTGGAACCAGTGAGGCAGCCAAAGGGGTAAGTGGAAGGCTTTCCCACATGATTGTAACATCATGGCAGTATTTTTCATGTGACATCAGCCTTACTGTTTTTAAGTCTTTGTGTGGCCATTCCTCCTCCTATTGTCAAAGTTAAAAAAGGACAGCAGCTCCCATAATGCACTATAAACTATACTAGAACAAATTCTAATACAAAAAGGTTGTGTGAGGTCCTTGGCTGCATTGTCATTGCTTCCTACTGGCAGATAAAAATGTTATTAGGCTAAGCAAAGATATAACAAGTAGAACATGCATATGTAGCATTTCATGTGCATGTGCAGTTGTGGGGAGAGACTGACAGGGACATCATCTGCTGTATGGAGAATCAGACTAACCAGGTGTATATTGCTAAAAGTGCTTTTGAATTAAGTAAATGTAAGCCAACTTACTAAAATCTCATTTCATTTTTAGCATGTAATGTGATTTAAAAGTAATTATCACTATTTGTAAATCAACTGCAAAGCTTTTTTTCACTTAAGTCAGTCCTGCTATGAAGGTCCAGGATAAGCCACAGCTTGTTAAAGAGTGACATCACTTGGCCCTAGCTGTTCCTCTGAGTTGCCAACCTGTCACATATTCCTCTGGTGAAGACTATAAATAGCTGTGCCAACATTCAATGCCAACGCCAATGTTTTACCTGAGCAATGACATGCAGCCACTATATAACAACTGATCATGATGAAAAGTGCTGCAGCCTACCTATGTCAGTGTGATGTGGCTGCAAAAGGCTCCCTCCATTGATTTATACAGCCATCCTTTTACTCCTGCAGATACAAGCCCTGGCATCCTATGATAATTACTACAGACCCGTTGCTGAGGGCCCATCAATGTAGTCACTTCCAGTCCCCATTTCATCTAGAGTTAAAATGATAAAGCTACCGGAGTTAAAGAAAAAAGGATGGTGAGGACCTATAGTTAAAGGGGTTAGGGTTTACAGCTACTCTAAGCACTGCTTAAAAGCAGAACTACTTCCTTTGTATTGCTAATAAAAAGCCCATTTGCTTCCCCCTAAAATAACGGGTTTTTTTTTGAGGGCTATAAGTTTAAAAACATTTACCTTATCCATTGTTCCTGTGGACTCCCTGTTTTTCCAGCTAGACTTTGCTATATTCTGCCATAATTCGGTCTCCCCTTCACCAACATCATCACTTACAGTGCAGGACCTGCATTGTGTACTTGAGGACACTGACAGCCTGCCCATGTTTCATGTGTGGAGAGGAGCATCAGCTGCCAAGGAAGTGGAATTTGGGGCAAGTATCTGTCTCTATTACTTGGTACTTAGTAGTATTTGTAATGTTTCTTCACACAAAGTGGCAGTGTCTTTTAAATAGATGTTTTGCTGCTAATAGCAATATATCATAATACATCCACTGATCTCACAAAGCATTGTGCTGCCAAGGGACTTTCCTGCACATTTTCATGGTTTATCATTTTTTGTAATATTTATGAGAAAAACACAATTGTAAGTAAAACAAGATAAAAGAATAAAAGAACCATCAATATGTCAAATGTAGGCAAAGCATGGTGGTCCCTGTAAATTTATATCCAGACTTCCTACAATATGTAACTATGAGCTGGAAATACATTTAATTTGAATTGTCATATTTAAGGAGACTGGGTTCCTGGCCAATTAGTTTCCTAAGCTCTAATTAGATTTGCATGCTTCAGAAACATTGCCAAACCACTGATCCATGGGAAGATAGTCACCTGCAGGTAATTTCTTCATGCACAGCAGGTTTCTTGAATAAAGCAAACATGACTTATTCTCTAAACTTGGCTCAAGCAGGGACAGACCACAGAGCTGCATTGTTGCAGGACAAGCCTGAACTGTGCAGCAAAAAAGAGGCCTTCCTTAAAGATCACTACTTGTTCTGCCCCTTTGTTCGGCTCAACAAAAAAGAAGGAAAAAAATTAGCTGCACTAAAAATGGAAAAAAACCTATAAGCTTTTAATTATACATCTTTCATGCTTGTTCATTTATTCTAGTTTTGGCACGATCTCAATAGGAAGAAAGTGTTTCTGTGGAGAGTTGGTGCATGAGGGACTAACAGGCAATCACAGGAGCAGAGGAGCACAAATAGGTCTGCAAACAAACTTCATCCTTTGTCCAGAAATCTCATATTGTACATGTTTAGTTAAAAGGAAAACTTGGACTGAATTATTTGCCAGCATCATTTTTTTTTAAAGAAAAATCCATGGTTTTTGAAGCAGAACTATAGTGCCGCTTGCAAAATGTGCAAGGAGGCGCAACTCCACTGCAGAAAGGGATAGGCTATGTCCAATCTACAATAAAGGATATATACCTGCCTGTTTTCCATGACATTCCAGGTATCTCAGCATTCCCCGAGGCTGCCAGGACAGAATGAACTCTGCACATTATGCTAACAAGATGACCGAAGATTAGGTATACTAGGAAAAGAGG
>NC_092860.1:108817948-108838397 GCF_032062135.1 Pyxicephalus adspersus | reverse complement strand
CCCATGAGCCAAGGAGGAACATACCAAGTACAAAATGATTTTCTTCCTAACAAGAACTAAATATAATGCCTTCTTTTCTGCACGATTCATGATCGAGTGCTGAACATATAGCACCGTTCTGCTTCATGGAGAGGGGAGAGGGAGAACGACAGAGCGGCACCCCGCTGCACGCTGTCCCCCTTCACTTCCTCTACGATCGTTCGTCGCCCGTGGATCCGCAAGGACGGACCTTCGGACAATGGATGATGGCACTGTACACGCGCCAGATTCTTGTCCAATATCGGCCCTGAGCCGATTATCGGACGAGAAGCATTGGACGTGTGTATGTAGCTTAACCCTGCCAGGTTGCAGTTAATTATTTACACAAAAACTGCTTGCAGGTAAACTTTTAACTTCTTGAGAGAAGGAGAAGCCCTGGAAATCAATGTGCCCAATATCCAAATAATGACTTCCACCTCACAAGTTGTTCAGACACTCTTCCCTTCCATTGGTTATGATGGATATCTGTATTACACTACATAGGGATTCAAGAGTGGGAGAAGTTATGTGTACTCATTTCTTATCTAACAGAGATGTAGGGGCATTTAAAAAATATGTACAGGTATAATTCAGTGGCTCTTTGTAACTTCTGAATATGTTTTCCACATGACAGATTCACATGCTTTGAAGAAGACCTGAAAACCTGGTAAAGGTCAAATATGAGCTCATGTATATGGGCTTCTTTGTGTGCATCTGACATGCATTTATTCTGCATAAGAAGTTAATGTGAATGCAAACGAAACCCGAAACAGCTTGATGCAGCTCTGATTAAAACAAAGAGGCAAATTACAGCAATTCAAATGCGAGTCAAAGCATCTCAGAAGCATTACAAAACAATCTAAATCTCATTTTTGAACCTGAAACTAATCTAAGCCAAGTCTAAAAAATGCATGAACACCATATTAGTGTTACTTAAGTATGTTTACATAGACCTCCTCGCGGCCAATTATAGTTTGGCTTTAAGCATTAAAAATGATAACTGGCAGCTCTAAAATAAAAATGAAAAAGTAGTTGCAGCTGCCATAATAATTTTATTTTAAACGGTGGTACTAGTGGACACTGGCTAGGATTGGCTGACTAGGATACACTGTTTATTAATATAAATAATAATTAATAATAGTGTTTGTTAAAGCCCAATCCCATCTTTTGTATGACCCCCTTTTGGAAGGTGTGTACATGACAGCTTGGGCTCACAGTAAATGTGTTAGTTGAACCTGGGTGTCAATAAAGAATATTTTTCAGAGGGACACCATTGGATTTATTTTTACACATGACAAGCCATGTCAAAGGATGGACTGGGCTTTAAATTTCCCTCTGTCCATATGAAGAACTATATATGCTTCAAATTAGCATATACTGTACAGCAAACACTTTTATGCATATATCTTAACACTATATTATGCACCTATTGCTTTTGTCTTGCTTATTTAGATTAATATGTTTTTAGTTTAATTTGTTCAATTTAAAATGGTTGTGATTTGGTAGTTTACTACATCAATTTTTTGTAAAGCACATTTTAAAATTAAAAAAAAATCTGAAATAATAATGTTCCATATTTCCAGTTAGCAAATAATTCTGAAAAACCCCAAGTAAGCTTACCAGAACACACCTGGAGAAAAGTGTATGGAAGATTTTACCATCGGCCTATTAAAGTATTACCAAGCGGTAATTAAATGCTTCTCTGTCACCCTCTAGTAGTGATTTATTTGATGAGACTCGTGCCATGTCAAAATAGCTTAGTTTGATTCTGTCACATCAAAAATTAGTTTGCAGTAAATAAATACAGCTGATTTTCTTTTCGTCCATTGATCTTTGGATTAAATAATGTTCTTCGCAACATAAAGTGTAACTTCCCCTTAAGTTATATATAGTTGCTACAAAAGCCTTTTTGAAGCCCAACTTCAGCCAATTTCTGTTCTTATTTGAAAAGAATTTTGCTTGCTTGTTGTGTCCATGTTGAGGAGCTTTTCCCTTACTATTTGTAAAGGTGACCATTATCACTAGGAAAGAAAATGATGGGGAACCCAAAATGTAACAGTTGGATACAGGACAAAAGTGGTGCATATTTTAATAGGGCATCTGTCAGAGGCTTAATATTAGGGAGTTAATAACCTAACGGGGGCAGAGCAAAAGACATATGACAAAGATTCTAACTTTTCACACTTAAGCCAAAACTTTGTTTTAGTTTTGGAAAATGATATATTTTAACCACCTGGGCGTTACACTGATGTCTAGATTTCTGTTCCAAAAGCGTTACACTGTTTTTCATGAAATTTTTTTTTTTTAAATTGTAGACCTGTAACTTACAGAAATATGTCCGAACAGGGTTCTAGTAGATATCATGAATATAAAAAATGTTTGAAACACACAATCATGTAAAAAAAAAAAAATTACTTTTAATAAAATTAAATAAAAGACACAAAAATCAGCTTAAACAAGAATACATAAATAAATGAAAAATACTGAAAATGCGATAATTCGGTATACTGTATAGTAATATATTTTTCTAAAACACCTCCCTAGTGTCCGTCACATACCTATAGACAAAACCACATAAATATATTTTCTATTATTTTGTATTGGATTGGATACACGAGTTTGTATCCTACAAAATGAGAGTTTCAATGTTGATTTTACCAATTACATACTTTGTATTTATTTTGAATTATTTTGTATTGGATTGGATACAGAAGTTTGTATTCAATCCAATACAAAATGTGTTTGAATGAGTTTGAATTTGAATTTCCCGCACACGCGCCGACGTCATCGCCGAGGGGCACGTACACGCTACGGACGGAGAAGAAGCCTGCCGGCTTCTTCTCCGCAGGCCGGCTTCCTCTCCGAGAAGGCACACGACGCTGGAGGGGGAACACGAGGCTGGATGATCACAGCGGGACCAGGTAAGAAGCCTTGTACAGGCGGAGAAGAAGAAGCCGGCCGGCGAAGAAGCGTGTATGTGTCCCTGACGTGGCTTCTAACGTGGTCCCGCTGGTTCTCGGAGAAGGCACCCGACGCTGGAGAGGGAGATCGACGCTGGAGGACGACGCTGGAACACGAACACTACGCTGGATGATAACAGCGGGACCAGGTAAGTGATGATTTTAATACAGGAGGAAAAGTTCGGGCTTATCGATAATTGTAACTTTTTTTAGCCCGAACCAAGGTCGGGCTTAACGGTTGGGTGGTTAAGAAAAAGATTTGCATGTAGAATTGTGTTGCATTGTGATGACATTTATTCTGAATGGCACACCCATGCACATATACCGCATCCCAGTAGGCAATTCATTAGTAAGAAACTCTATTGATGCACCTAACTCCTAGTGGAAGCTACTGCTGAGCAGGTGATCAATCTATTCTGGAAAACCTCTACATCCTCTTTTCAATACAAAACTTAAGATACAAGTCAACATTAAAAAAAAAAACATTCAAAAAGATATCTTAAGTAAAATAGAATATTTCTGGAATCTACAGATCTCATTCCACCATTTTAACTCAGATGCCTTGACCATCTGATTGGGGATTCCGGACCTTCAGGAAATTTCCTTTTTTAAACATTATCATTGTTAAACCCCCCAATCACCTCTCTAATTCATAAATCCTTAGCTCATTAGCCCTTTAATGTTTTTGTTGTTCTAGTGTGTATGTATAGGGTGTATGGGATTTTTGTTAAAAATAAAAGCAAATACAAATTTTAAATGCATTTCATTTAGCTGCAATATTAATATTAAAGCCCTGCATGGCCTAAAAAATTATGAAATTAGTTTGGACTAACTAAACAATGTGTGTTTATATATATAGATATTTACATTCATCATGCACATCATAGACCCATAACTACTTTGGTAAAAAAGAGTTTTTAATAAGTTGGTACTGAAAACAAGATGTTTGATATATTGAAAAGATAAATTAGAGGGTTTGTTCAACGTTAACTATGTTATTCTTTAAATTATATCAAAGTTTTCAATTTATAAACATAAATATTACAGAAGTTTTTTTATTTTTCCCAATAAATATTTAACCATTGAAAGTTTTTATTGCTCATAAATCTGGATTTCTTCTCATTAATTATTTATCACCACCTAGATTGTCTCTTATCTTTCTGCATGAATAAACATCTTCTAGAACCTTAAAATGAACTGCAGCCAAAAGCTAGCCGTGTTTTAAGAAACAAAACCAATGTAATAAACATTTTAAAATTTATGCTTACATACAACACATTGGAAAAAACGATAATGGCATGTACATTCAGTGTACTCTACGAGACTATACCTTACTATCCTTTTTTTTTGTGGATTAACTGTTTTATTATATGTATTTCAATTAGATATAAAAGGGCATACAAGAGTAATACTGAATGAATAAAAAACAAGTGGCCGGGACATCCAAAATTAGACCATTGCAAGGATCAATTTAAACTAGAATAAAATTAAATGGATGGATAAAGTATCAAAAAAATCACAAAAGGCTTTATCAATAAAATAGGGAATCTGACATTCCCTCAAACATTTCCTCGTGGGAATCAATGGGAGCCGAAGGTGTTTGCCTAGCATTACAATAATTTAGCGTTCTTTTTTCATTGGGGTCTCTGGTAGTATAAGACTCATATTGTACTTCTTCAGGATGTGTGTAAAACATTGCTTTTCTGCAGGAGATTTCTGTAATAAAAACCTGTCATTCCGTCCCTACTTGGAAAGGGTGACTGGGTCTTTTATCAAGCCTGGAATGGGATGACCTGCTGGGCTCCTCCTACAGCTTTGCTCTCTGAATGGGCATGTGCATAACGGTGATGATATTATTACTACTTTTATAAAGTAGTAAAAGGTGGTCCACCACCTTACGGTTCTGGCAAATTCAAGGATGTTCTATTGCCTTGAAAATAATCCTGAGTTCTGATGTTCACCATTCTGTAAAAGGATATCTATACTAATACTCTTAGGATTAACTTCCTTTTGGTACACTATATGAGCAGTTGGAAATTCAAAATTTCACCTATATTCCCTGACGAAACAAGTTTGGAAACTAGAACATTCTGAAGGATTCCAGACATGTTTCCTAAATAGAATGATTGATGTAATTGTACTCTTGTACTTTGCTACAGATATTTTGAAAATGTACAGCAATTATGTTGAATAAATCTGTTCATGTTCTTTGTATACTTGTATGTAAATTTGGTAACAACCCAGAAAAAACACTTTTCCTATTAGGGCCTCAGTCTGGTTATTGGTCCCCTTGTCTTTTTTGTTACTACTTTTACAATATAATATTAAGGTTTGGCATTTGGTGCATAAAGAGAGAATTTTTACACAATGTGGCTATTGAGGAATATATTTATATATTTTCTGTGCCTGGTGTTCATTTTTAATTTGCTAAAGGTTAAACTGCTGCTCATAATAATAGTATTTACCTCCAGGTACCAGCACACCAGATACATCGGTTTGTAGATCACCTCAGTATCAAGTACCTACAGTAGCTCTAGTCTGGTCAAGAATGCTTCAATATATATATGGACCCATCACTAATTTGCAGCCTTAAAATAGTTATCAATGAAATAGGAGACAGGCCAGAGCCACAAGAAATGGTAAAATATCAGAGCACCCCTACATTCAAGGAATCTGGACTGTTCTGTACAGAAGGGAATTAACAGCCAAGCACTGCGATTTAGTGACAGCAGCTGTTTAAACTGTGCACTCAGACTACATGTTCAGAACTGAATATACTTTCGTTTGTAAACCACAAAAAAACCTTATTCAAATAAAAATAACCAAATGAGTAATGTTAACCCTTCCCCCGAAGAAACATATTTTGAGTAAGTATAATACAGAGAAATAGAAAAGAATGAACAGTGACGTACGATGGGCAGAGATATTGCTTCTTCTTCCCCTTTCCTTTTTTTGATGACTTCTCTTTAGAATGCACTTCATCCAGCCAAAGAGAAAACAGGAGGAATGCCAAGATCCCCAAAACGAACTTCATCTCGATGCATTAATTTCACCACAACTGACCTACAAAACAAAGTTAGTTGATTAGTGTCTAGCAGCATAAAATGTCACAATGGTGTACAGGTCACAAGTACTCTTGTAATTATGTGTGACATGAATGCTGATTTCAGTAGTGTAAATTGGACAGTAGAGTGTTTAGAAGAGTTATTTTTGAGTGAGTGGAAATACTTTATATAATTCTTGAGATCAGTTTGGAATTCCACTTTGGTGTTCCTGGGGCTTTTGATTTTCTTCTCACCAGCATTTCACCTTCTTAGCTGCATCATGCAGCATTAGACCACCTTTTTTTTAATATAGAGTTTTTATATACAAGCACTAAAAGAAGTTATGGTTGTCCTGGGCATGGGTTTAGCATAAAACATTTTTGGTTTTGCACCAATAAAAGAGCATGGCTGTACTTTGTTATTTAAAAAAATTTCTTTTACCAATCCTAAATTGTCAATCGAACTCCCAAACTTACAATACATTACTTTTGTAGACTTGTACATGCAATTTGCAAATGTAGAATAAAATGTATTATGTATTAATCTTTTATCATTACACAAAATATGTTTTTTTCTTTAATCATTACACAATTCTGCCTACCGAAGGCTTCTTGCTTACTGAATATCTATGAATAAGTGGGGTTTGCTCCAAGAAACATGTTGGATGAATAATATTGCACGTAAGAAGGTGTAATGTATAAACAAATATGTTCTGTATGCAGATAACGTTATAGTTTTAGTATAGGTATAGTTACATAATATAAAATAACAAATGTATGCAATTAGTATCCATGAAAACTGGAACTGATAAACAGTATGTTAGAAATCTGGCATCTCAATGTTTTCCCCTAGATCTAGATTCTTGACATGACTGTTACCTGATTTGGGTGAGAAATAAAAGTATTGTATATCCCTTATTGGCTTTATTTAGATGAAAAAAGTAGTAATAGTGCAGCCAAACACAGGTGGACCAGAAATTCCAACAAAGACCTGGAAAAAGATTCCAGATGTTGTACACTTCAGACTGCCTGTTTTATATGTCTTTGTGCCTCTCTAATGAAATATCACATAAAATTGTGCAACAAGTAATACAGAAGCCTTATTTCCACTAGTTTTTCTCACTGTGTTCTAGTACTAAAATAAGGTCTTATCAGACGGTAAAGGAAAGCAACTTGCTTTGTTTGCCAATTTTACAACATACAGCTTATGAGGAGCTAATGAATCAAATTTATTTGTCTGTAGAGACTATAAGTTATGCATCCCAAGCATTCCTGATTTTCTTTGCTCTGTATATGTCCAGCGCAACAGTGGGTGCTATAAATCCTTCTAAAAATGGTGAAAACTTCCAGCTCCGGCATTGGTAATAGTAATAAATATACCGATATCACACACAAATACAAAAGCAGGAAAAAGTAGCAACTACAAGCAAAGATCTTGAAATATTATGAACTATTTTAATATTGCCATTTCATTCCTTCTTCAAATGTTTGCCTAGCTGTTGTTTGGAAATGAGTATGTCAACTTAAAAAAATATATAAAAAGAACAGCAGGGAGATAAATACATTTTCCTTTTTGCTCTCCTTTACAAGGAAATGTTCTCCAATAACTGAATAGAAAACACAATGCATTCAGTCCATGCACACTCTGCTTAGAACTTGTCAATGATCTCAGGGCAGCTGGGACCATAGTCACCAAGAAAACAATTGGTAGCACACTGTGCTGTGAAGGCCTGAAATCTTGCAAATCCCGCAAGGTCCCCCTGCTCAAGACAGCACATGTACAGGCCCATCTGCAGTTTGCCAATGAACAAATGAATGATCCAGAGGAGAACTGGGTGAAAGTTTTGTGGTCAGATGAGACCAAAATTGAGCTCTTTGGCATCAACTCAACTCGCTGTGTTTGGAGGAGGAGGAATGCTGCCTATGACCCCAGGAACACCATCCCCACCGTCAAACATGGAGGTGGACACATTATGTTTTGAGGGTGTTTTTCTGCTAAGGGGACAGGACAACTTCACCACATCGAAGGGACAATGGACGGGGGCATGTACCGTCAAATCTTGGGTGAGCACCTCCTTCCCTCAGCCAGGGTATTGAAAATGGGTCGTGGATGGGTATTCCAGCATGACAATGACCCAAAACACACTACCAGGGCAGCAAAGGAGTGGCTCAAGAAGAAGCACATGAAGGTCCTGGAGTGGCCTAGGCAGTCTCCAGACTGGTTGATAGGGGATCAAATACTTATTTCACTCATTACAGTGCACATTAAGCTCTGACTTTTGAGCACTGGGTTTTTGAGGGTTCTGTTGTTGTTATTCTGTCTCTCACACCTAAAGTAAACCTACCATTACAATTATAGACTGGTCAGTTCTTTGTCAGAGGGCAAAAGTACAAAATCAGGAGGGGATCAAATACTTCTTTCCCTCACTGTATGTATATATATATATATATATATATTTCTCAATATTGCTGACATACTATGCAGTGCTTCGGAAAGTCCATAGTCATGTCACTCATTGTCAATCAAAGGGGCCCACAATCTTATATCCCTTCCGTAATCATATGTCATTACAAAAGTATAAGTAACAGGAGTACCCAGAGGAAACCCATGCAAACACGGGAAGAACATTCAAACTCCATACATATAGCCCCTGATTCATCATTGAAATCCGCGATCGCTGGAAGCGCGAACGTACGCGCGGCCAGCGATCGCGGATTACCGCGGTCCGGACTCCGTACGATTCCGGATCGCTAATACGAATGCGCGACCGATAATCCGATTCTGCTTGATGAATCAGGGGCATAGTGTCCTGGCCGAGATTCGAACCTGGGACCTAGTAAAAAAGTACATAAATAAATGAATAGGTGCAAAAAGCAAGTTGCAGCACTGAGTATTACTGCAGTGTATTTTATGTAGCTTTATTACTGTTAAACAGCTGTTGTGCTTTATAGGATACCTCAGTACAGGTATATCAACCGACTTGAAGCTATACTTAAAGCAAAACTCCAGCCTTACTTTACTTTAAAAATGGGTGTCGGAGAGCAGTAAAAGTCACAAATGATAAATACCCGCCCCTACTTAGTCTATGTAGAGAAGGCTAAGTCAGTATGTCCCTAAAACGATGGAAATGCTGTTTAATTCACACAGAAAGAATGTACATGCGCTTTCACTGGATGTTTAGCTAAGAACGTTTTTTCAAGTGACCCATTAACAGAATATTTACATTTTGGGAAAACATGGAGCTGAACTTTGTTCAAACAATAAAAATAGCCATTTGGTAGCTTTTTCTATAGGGAGGCTGAAACAAGCACGTTAAGTTTAGGGGGCTGTAACAAGGAAAAATACTAAACTTATTTCTTGTTACTGACAGCTTTCTCCATCCTTGACAACTGGTTCAGCAAAGCTGAAGAGGTTGGACTAGCAGTTGTATACTTAACATGAGGATGCTCAGAGCCTACCTACTTGGTAATAGCACAAAGGATGTCAGGGGTAAGAAGAATAGGGTAAGTAATTTATGGGAGTCTTACTACAGAAGACTGGGAGCAACCAAAAAGTTGGCTTTAAAGTATAGTTGTATTTTCAAGTATATCCAGTTACACTGGGTAACCTAAAGGCTGAACTTTAGTCAGCACCTTAAAAGTACCCTCAAACTTCCCTCCCCCTATGTAGTTTCACTTGGTATTTTTAAATTATTTTGACTCTGCACAGTTTAATTGTTCCTTTTGGCCTCCGTCCTGTCATGGGGTTGCAAAAGCCCCATTAGGTGGCCCAGTGCCCAATCAGAGGCAGGGGATGTGTCACTGCAGGAAAGGCATCTCTCTACTGCCCCCACAGTTCCACAGAGGTGCTCATCTTTCAACAACCCTTTATCTCTCCTATTTACTGAAATCAGAACAACCCCCTTCACTGTGTTGACGTTGAACTGCAATAGTCTATGGAACACTTTTTTACTACAATTTGTTCTCTTCTGTCACTGTTGACAGCTCAATATTCACAAATTGGAGCTTCTTTATATTGTGTCTGTGCTTATGCAATCATTGATTTGTGACGCCTCTGAGAGTAAGTTCAGCAGAAGTCTGTGAAAAAAACACTATGACAGCAAAATAATAAACTTCAACAGACAGGATAACACTCAAGTCACAGCACTTCCTCTCACACACTGTTTCACCACAGTGGCAATTCTGTAAGGCTGCGTTTCAATCGACTCAGGGAATGGAATGTCCAAGGACTGGCAATGAAAGCTTTATGAGTGAATGAGATGAAATGTTACACTTGGGTTGGGAAGAACACCATGCCCAATTCACAATCCCAATGTCAAATAAAGTGCTCCCAAACAGGGTTCCCCTAACTGGTCCTGCATCAAAACACAAATATTCAAATACAGTGAGGTGGAAGTGTGGAAAGGAAATGAGTCAACTGAATATGCTAATAACTCAAGGTACAAACAGGGTGGGACCTATGGTTGGATGTCCAGCCAGGTCCCAATGATCAATCTTTCGGGGGCCCATGGCAAATGGGTCACAGGTAAGGATTGATCTAGAGCAATAAACTGCTTATACTGAGAATGTCTGTACCAGTTAATCGAGCAGGTGAAAAAATGTTATAGTTGCTAAAATAAAATCTTCCAAGCTCTGACACCAAGTTAGGTAATGAAATTGAAGGTTGAGAAAGGAAGAACAGGAGGTCGGTCACCAAAGCAGCAACCCTATGGTGTGAATGGCCTGCAGTGATTCCAATATCATTAGAATTAATTTTTTTAAATATGCCAGTATATATACACAAGTCTGGGCCTGAGCTGGGTTTTAGAGAAAAGGACAATGAAGATACTTCAGTAAAATAGATAAAAACCTGAATATAAAAAAAACTTCCAGCCACAAAACTTGTCAGCTTGATTTGATAACCTTTTTTTCCTTAAACTCCACATTAAAGATTTGTTCCCAGTGTTGGCTACGCACCAATATATATTGTGATAACAGCTTGCTTCACCCCATGACAGCTTATAAGCAACCAACCACAGAGGACGCCCCACTGCTTAATTATCTATGATTTCTTTACATAGTAATAACCTTAATTCATTATAGCACATCTTACTTACAAGTATCATTTTACAGATGAACCTAGCATTCTTATAATGCCCATTACATTTTCGATTTAAGTAGACCCTTAAAGCTCAACTAAATTTGAACTTCTTTAAAACAAATTTCTATAGCAATGAAGATACATGATACATGAAGAACAACCATATTAAGAAATATAGTGGTGAAAGTTGAGAGCCAGAAAGTTTTTTGAAATTTAGAAAAGAGACAGTATGTAAGAATCATACTGTGTTGCTTTGCAATATGAAATGAAGGCACACACACAGAAATCATTGTTGTAGCTTTATTTACTCAATGCAGCTTATAATATCCAAGTGAAAGATATACACACAGTGCACTGTAAGGTCTATAAATAGGAACTGAAGTATGTTTGGAACTAAAAGGATTCTCCCCAGATCAGCCTGTCCCTCTAAACTAGACTGGGGGACAAGGAGGAAACTAACCAAAGAGGCTACCAAGAAGCCTTTTGGCAACTTTGGGGCAGTTACAGCAATTTATGGCCAAGAGTGGTCAGCGTGTGTGTGTGACAACAATATCACGTGTTCACAAATATTGCTTGTATGGGAGGGTTGCAATTTCCACATCTTTCTGGCCTTTCAAAATCTTCCTGTCTCCCTACATTATTGCCTATTGTTTTCCAGAAATGAGAAAGAACTACCAGTAGTAACCCAACAGTTGTATCCATTTATTTTCTTAAACTATTTTACAAAAACTAAGCCAAAGACAGGTCCAAAGACAAAATCAGGCAGAGGACTGAAACCCCACAGGTGCTAAAATGTTTTTTTGAATCAGTAAACCAGCTGAAAGTCTCATGCCCCGATGCGTTTTGCCTACATAGGCTTCTTCAGGGCAGTTTTCAAAATGAGACCTCCTGTACGAAAACCCACACGGCAATACTTTGGAGTGAGTATTTATAACACCTGATGGTATTGACAAAAACAAGCACCAAATACAGCAAGGGTACCTAACCCTTACGGCAAGATTCAACTTGGGGGATGGCTCTCTTCAAATCAGGGCTGGGAACCCTGCGCGTGTTTGAAACTCTACATTGATACCAATGTATTCCTTGGACATCCTTTGAACTGGATTTCTGTGGTCAACCTCGATAGTTAGTCACTCCAAAGTACTGATGTGAGTTCTCATTTTACAAACTCTCCTGAAGAAGCCTATACAGGTGAAATGCGTTGGGAAACAAGAATTTAAACCTATTTACTGATGGACTCACATACAAAAAAAATATTTTGCATCACAGGATTTATATTTGGCTGTGGTATGTCCTGTGAGCATTTATTTAACCATCACATCTGTCTCTGTCCAGTGTGCTACATGTATCACTATAGTCTTACCCCATCCCTCACAAAGCCCTTATCACAGGCTCGCCCATTTTAGAAATTTCCTCAGCCTCCACAGCCTTATTGATTGTAATGGGGTTTGAAGACTGATTAATCAGCCATATCCTTTTTCCTTTTCTGATTAATATCAGGGGAAGAGAAGGGCAATAGAGGGCAAAAATGAAAAAGAAACAACAGGAAGGTATGTGGGCGAGATATTGCGACACATCACTTCATATCACTTCACTAATATACATTTAAACTGGTTTATTCGATACAAATAGTGTGATGCATTTCTTTTGTACATTAGTTCATACAGAGCTTATAAGTAAACTATATCCAAATCCTAACTGAATGGCACTTACTATGTAGCATGAACAATTGTTATGGGCTTTATTCCCTAAATACTGCTTCCACAATTTGAAAATAAATTAAGGTGCTAACACATTTATGAGATTTTAGTAATTGGGTTATATTGGTTGTATTATTGAGAACCCCAGGTTAGGGGGCAGAGTAAGCATACAAGAAAATTGGGGAGCACACATCAAAAGTCCACTTGTGCTAAAATTGAAATGATTACATACATTTCCTACCTGGGACTGCTAACTACATGGACAAATGGTATTTTCCCAAGAGTTTTTTTAAGCTGGGTGAAGAGAAGTTGTAGGTCGGTGTTGGTCCCTGTACTGTGGCCCAACTTTTCAGTAACCACTCAAAATCAGACACTTTTACTGAAAAGTGCCAGGTGGTATGCCCAGCTAAAAGGAGCTGAAGTAAACACTCATAGTGATAATATTTTAATGTAAGTGGGGGTTTTTTCAGATGCTAAGATTGAAACTACTTGTTAATAATATTATTATTACACAGTATTTATATAGCACCATCCTATTACGCAGCGCTGTACAAAGTCAATAGTCATGTCACTAACTGTCCCTCAAAGTGGCTTACAATCTATTGTCCCTACCATATTCATATGTCATTTATACAGTCTGGGGTCAATTTTTTGGGGGGAAAGCCAATTAACCTCACTGCATGTTTTTGGGATGTGGGAAAAAACCGGAGTACCCAGAGGAAACCCATGCGGACATGGGGAGAACCTGCAAACTCCATGCAGATAGTTTCATGTCCGAGATTCGAACTTGGGACCAAGCACTGCAAAGGCAAGAGTGCTACCCACCGTGCTGCCAGTTACCTGTTGCAATGGGAGCTATACTAGTAGTGGATACTAATAGTATGACATACAGGTAATTACCGTTTTCAGTTTAATCTTTTAGATCATTTCTAAATCTGGTTGCTGAAAGCTGCAGCACGTTTCCTTGGCGGAATCCATAAAGAGAAAATAAGCTAGGAAGTACATCCATATTTATGATATATACCAGCCTTTCTTAACCTTTGTACTCCAGAGGAACCCTTTAAATAAGTTTTAGGTCTCAGGAATACAATAAAATTATTAATGGAAAGTTAGTTTGAAGAATGCCCTCATTACGGTGAAAATGAGGAAAGGATGCCCATTAAAGTGTTAGTCAAAATGTCACCCTTTTGGACAACTAAAAAATCTACTGGCTATGGTTCTCCCAAATGGCACTGAACCTAGAACCCCATAAGATGAGAGGTCAGCCAGGCAAAGCTCAAGGAACTCTTAACAAGCATTGAAGGCACCCATAGTACCCTGGTGAAAAAAGGCTGATGTACAGCCGTGTGAAATAAGTACAACTCTTTCAGGCTCAAGGTTTTACATATATTAAAAAAATCATCTGTTCCTTAGCAGTTTCTAAAATGACATATATTTAACCTTAGAAGTAAAACAACACACTACAGATTTCAATGCATGGTAATCGTTTACTGTATGACTTTACTAGTCTCCTTCATTGTTGTGAAGGAATTTTTGCCCATTCCTCTTTACAGCAGTACCTCTTTACTTTTCAGTTCATTGAGATATGTGGGCATTTCTACAGCTCTCCTGCCACAGCATTTCCAAAGGGTGAGGTCTGGATTTTGGGCTATTGTAGCACCTTGATTATTTTCTTTTTTGGCTATTCTGTTGTATATTTGCTGGTGTGCTTGGGATGATTGTCCTAGTTTATGATCTAATTTTAGCCACGTTTAGGCTATCACAACAATGGCCTCACATTTGACTCTAGAATATCTGGAGGAGTTTGTGGTTGACTCATTGACTGCTAGGTGCCCAAGCCCTGTGGCTGCAAAACAAGCCCAAATCATCACCCCTCCACCATTGTACTTGAAAGTAGGTAGAAAGGTGTTTGTGTGATACACTAATCATACAATCAAACATCTCCACCTCCATCTTGTCTGCCAAAAGGACATTGTTCCAAACGACTTGTAGTTTTGTCAGATGTGGAAAACCTAAAAAATGCTGCCATGTTCTTTTAAGAAAGAAGAGGCTTTTGTCATGATAACCTTTCCAAAGGCTAACTGAGGCTTGTAGAGTCTGAGATGTAGCTCTTGCAATCCCACATAGCTTTGCACAGTTTGACCTTGGGTTTTTTTTTTGCTGGGACATCTATGCCTGGGAAGAATGGCAACTGTGTTGAATTTTCTCCACTTGTAAATAATCTTTCTCACTGTAGAATGATGGACTTCAAATTGGAAGCAATATTAGCTTCTCTAAGATCAGTGCTGATGTCTTTTCTCCTTGGCATTGTGTTAACACACACCTGAATGTTCCAGACCAGCGAACTGGCTTTTATACAGATGGTCACACTTGCTGATGATCAATAAATCAAATGTATTTAGTGTGCAGTATCTGGCTGTTACTTACCCTCCTATTGCCATACTATAAGTAGTAAGAGTGTACTTCATTATTTACACATGGCTTCGGCAGACTTAGTTTTTGGTGAATAAATAATGACACAGTGTAATATGCCATTGGTTTGGTATTTATCTGAGGTTGTATTTACCTAATCTTAACCTTCTACGGACCATACTTGTTTTATTAAGTCCTAATATGCAAAACCTTAGAATTGAAAGCAGACGTATGTTCCTTTTCATATGACTGTATGGATGTATGTGAAGTGGTAAAAACTTTGTTAAAGGTATATAATTTATTATATAAATGCAGACACAAAAGCAAAAAATGTAAGTGTTCAGATTGTTTGGTAAATTAGCATTTTCTTCACATTTTACCTCCTGGAAAAGAGGTAGAAACTGTCAATCACTCTAATTATAATTGAAACTAATAATAGCGGTAAATTCTTTTTTTAACCAAGTGGTGCAGTTTTTGAGTAATGATCAGACTCTACATGCAGTGACTTATGGGTAGTAGGTTGCTCAACCGCTTGAATAGACTTCAATAGGACACTTTTGGAGTTTCTGTTCGGAAGTAAAAACTAATGATCTATTTCCTCTTCCTATACTCCTGCAGTTCCTGTGCATGACTACCAATGACAGAAATGCCGGTTTTCAAGAATTCACTAAAGCCCATGTAATGCATAGCCTATTGACCCGTATCCATTCCTGGAAGCCTAGCGCTTGAACTTGAAAGTGCGACTGTCCATGTAAAAAAGCCCTAAATGGTGTAAAGCTTTGTTTCCTGAAAAAGAAGGATAACTTAGATAGAAAACACAACAATCAGCATAATACACTGCTAATCACACATTATGTAATACAAAAATATAACTGGCAGTTCTCTACTAAAGACATATATGTTAATTTGTCGTTACTTTTCACCAACTACTAGTCAAACATTTAACCTACCCATGATGCAATTTCCACAGAAAATACAATGGCTCTCTCTCTGTATTGGAGCTCTGTCATTAGGCAGACCTTTCAATTTTCACTGAATTTCAGTAAATCACATTGATTTCCCATCATTCTCAATTATTTACGGCATCTCTGCTACTGTAAATTATGATCAGCCTCACTTACTGAAATCATGTGCATTAAATAATAAGAAAAAGTGTTACGGTCCATGTTGACGCATGGTCAGCATTGCTGCCAACATTTAACAACCATTTGCAAAGACAATTTACCAGCAAACTTGTGCTTGTAAGGTCATCACATACAACATCCTGTAATATTTATTTGCCCATACATACAAAATAATTGTCATATGCTGATACATTTAGATAGGATTACATCAACCAGAAGAGCATTTTTATTATTATGCTGTAGTGGTTCAGCATCAGGTGACAACCTTTAACCAATGAGTGTCCAAGTATCCTGAAACAGGACTACAACTCCCAGCACCACTTGCAGTACACTGTAAAACTTTATTGAGTTTTCTGGTCAATGACAATCTCCTCCAGGCTATCTCACCCCCTCCCCTGCTGCGTCTTGCAGCTATTGCTTGGCCAGTAACAGACACTGCAACCCAAATATGAGGAGAGGTGTTACTGTACCAATGTGTCACATACATACAATACATAGAAGTGCAATATAGCAGACACTTACCCTAAGGTTTACTCACAGCTCCCCTTCAGATATGAGCTACAGTCCTGTAAATATCCATCATTTCTTTAGATGTGCATGATGGAGGCTGCGTCCTCTGGGAATGGCCGAGCTGTTCCCTAGCCCATATATTGCATCTGTTTCACTGGATCTTCATTCAGTAAACAGCAACGTGATGCTTCTGTATCCTTCCCAGCTGCAGCGATGAACGAGAGATAAATAACCCGCCAAGATGTGCTGCTTTATTTATTAAAAGGCTGTGTCCTGGTCCCTGCAAAAGATGGAGGAGCAGTGTGTACCTGCAGCATGCGCAGTACAGGCCTCAGAGCAGTGCAATTAATCATTAGCTGCATAGCAAGTGCAACAACAGCAGCAGCAGCATCATCATCCCTGTGCAGTCTTCTCCAGCACTCCTACATCTAGCTGGAAGATGTCTGCCTGCTGTGTGTGCTGTGCACAGTGTTTACACTCCCCTTCTTCTTGTGTGAGCCCTGTGCAGACAGCTGTTAGTGCTCTGTAGGAGGGGGCTGAGCAGGGAATGCTGGAGATGTCCATAGACAGACCTGTGAAGGAGAAGAATGCCTAATAGAACCTAGCAGCACCCTTTTCCTTCATCAGAGGATTATCCATTGCAGGACATGTACACTGATGTGATCACTACATAACACTGCTTTCATATTGACAACAATCCTATTTATAACCAGTCATATTATTTCTGGAGAAGATGCCTACATCTTTAGAGTACACCAATTTGTCATTACTTTCATTATTTTGTTAAACTATTTCACATTCCTAAAAGTTTTCTCTATAAATTTTGAATATTTTTATTTATTGATGTGGTATTGAAGAGCTCATAGCCCTTACAGCCATTTTGGAATATTTGGGTATACCGGACACTTGAACTTTTAAACATGGACATACCCTTGAAATAACTTTCATGTCTACAGGGTGCCCCTTTTTCAAAGCGGGACATGCATTAAAAAAATGACTTTCCATTAAAAGTGGGAAGCTGTGGATCCCTTGGTCAGTCACACAATGTCCAGTCTTTCCAATCTTTTTCTTCCCAATGTGGACTTCATGTTAAGCAACACCATCTTACCCCGTCTTTCTGTTACCATCTCCCGATCTCACACTGCCTGTCTTCATGTAAATGTAAAGAAAAATGTGCCAATGTCCTCACTGCGAATACGCAAGAACAACACTTTTTTTACATTTCAGGAAAGCCCTTTCTGTGCATGCCTGTAGCCTCCTGGGATACATACGTCACATAGCCTTTACATTTTATAAAAATTAAAAAACAAATGCTTTCATTATATAAATGGGTTGGCCAATCTTTTATATAATGTAAAATATTTGGTAATAAGTCAGCTTTAATTACTATATCTACAGTTCACAATACAGTAGCATGGCGGTCAATAAGAAGAATGCCATTTATACTGGTGGCCAGTGGGAAGAATGTCATCCTTTTTGACAGTCAGATAGATCAGTGGTGTCACTTAAACCAACCTGAGAGGCACAAATTGCTCCAATGGCTCAAGGAACCCCTAGCAACATCCGGAGCAGTGGTCGCCCACCTTTCGGATCTCACGGACTACTAAAGCCACAGAATCCATGCATGTGCGGGGAGCCGTGTGTCACTCAAAGGGGGGGAAACTTCTTCCAGAGTGATGTCATGATGCCAGAACCTGCCCACTCTCTCATCGCAGGCTCAGACCTGCTTGCTAAACATCATGGGGGGACAGTAGCGCAACAAAAGTTGTGTCCAAAGCCCTGCTCCACTGTATCCTCAGGATGTTTAGCATGCATGTCTGAGCCTGCGATGGGTGGGCGGGTTGTGTCCATACAGGGGACAGAGCCACGGACCTCCAACATTTTCATGCGGACCACCAGTTGGTGACCGATGCCTTGGAGGAACCCTAGGGCTCGACCTAATTGAAAAACACTGGTATAGCGCAATTGCAAGCATGGGCCCTCCAAATGGACACTCTTGCTCATAACTGCAGAAGTGCCAATAGTACAAATGCCAGTAAAAGCAGCTCTAAGTTGAACAATCACACCTATGGCCCATTTACAGTGAAAGTTAACATTTATCCAGGTCATTGTAGTAATAGTTAGTAACATTCAACTGGACTTATGATGTTGAAGAAGTTTCTTCAGTTCTAATGAGTAAATGTCTGCACCCTTGTACATGATGTCACTGCTGTTCTGGGTTGAATGCTTAGGAACACAGAGCAAATTAAAGTTTGTAAGAAGACTTTCCAGTCCACTAAAAAAATCAGCTTCTTGGAGATTTAGCATGCTTTACATTCCACAGGGCTCTACCTGGAATAATGGTGGCATCGTATTCACCAAGCCAAGAAAGTCAGAACATGGGGTAAAGGTAGGTATACCTGTAACTTCACTTCAGGTACATTTTTCACCTACATACAGTAGGTGATTTGGGAGGGGAGCATCCACTGTTATCGGACCTCTCAGTTTAGTGGACAGTCTGCTTTACATCAGTCATCATGGAATGTGACAGGGCAGATGTTGACTGTCCATGAACAGGATGGAAGGTCATCCTTGGTGTTAGGAGTTCTGCATTGATGTTAATCCTATTATTTACATGTCTGTATGTGTGAATTGTCAGATCATTGGGATAGAAATGTTAAAATATTATGTGTCAAAGGCCCACAAACCTTTTTAGGAATGGTTGTTCCAGCATTATCTAGATGGTCTATTTTACACCAGTTGTCTTCTCAGCTCAAATTGTGCAGATTCTGTTCCTCGAAAGAATGTAGGAAAACTGTTGAGTTCTGTACAATTTGCCTTGTTATGTTTATTATTGCCATTTATTGATTAGGAGATTGCACAGATTTTTGCCCTTCTTTACACTACAGTTACCAAATTGCTTTACTTTTTGGTGTTTTGAATGTACAATTCCTATTCCAGTGTATTGCTGAGTTTTGAAGATTACTCTGTGTGTTCTGCTCATCTTGTCCATCCTATGATTTTGCTTGACCTTGTGAATGTTTAAATAAAACCCTAGTCTGGGTAGCCACAAGCTTTCAAAGCATTCCAGAGTTGTTTCTGTTCTTCAATTTTAGACTTTGTGTTTGTTGTTACCACCTTAGTCTGGTGGTGCAGAGCTCCAACAAATCCAACAACTTGTGTTCCAGTTTGTGGTAATAGTTAAAATGCAGATACTGGTCTATGTGAGTAGGTTTCCTATAGACCTCAATGTCCAAGTCCCTCCCTCCTTATCATGTAAAATACGCTCCAAAAAAAGCATAATTGTTACTTTTTGCAACATTAATTGTAAACTAGATGTTTTTGTCAATTGGGTTTCTAAAGTTCTAAAGCTTGTATTTCCTATCTTGACCCGCATATCATCTATATACCTACAACCAATGGCTTGGTGGTTTTTCCCCTGAAATAACACAATGCTATCTTCTCCACCTATTTCTTGCATATATTAGCACCATAACAGTGCTGTGTAGTGTTGTTACTATCCACAAATACCACACAGTAGTTGTGCCAATCACTTCAGCACCCTCTCAGACAGTAAGAGAGCTGCATGTCAGCAATGTTGGCAGAAAATTAACCTTTTAAAA
>NC_092860.1:108815356-108816811 GCF_032062135.1 Pyxicephalus adspersus | reverse complement strand
TAAGCAGAGAACCCTGGATGCAGCTCACTTGTCTATGCTAATCTTTTCTTAAAAAAAATCTAGCTTGGCCCTGTCCTTAGTCAAGATTTTAATATGATTTCAACAGCTTATATTTCTGGAGCTACAAATCATTTTGGCATGCAGAATTTACTGAATGCATCATCAGTTTATGCAATCTTTTATCATATTGCCCAGATTTCTGTCAGGCTTACTTTGAATATATTAAAGCAATACTTTTAAGTTTCTGTGATATTTAAAATTTGAGGAAAAACATTATAGTATGGTTGGAAGTCACAGTTTTAGGCTCAATATGGGAATGTTTCTGTTTTTAACAAAGCAGATCAATATATCTTTGAACAATATATCTCAATATATCTTGAATTTTTTCACCAGGTGGTTAAAAAACGTGCTATTTTAGAAAACAAATATACTCCACTATTACCATAGAATTTGCTGTTCTGGCTGATCTAAATAAATTGTAATGTAAAATAATTTTTTTTTACTGTTTGACTGTACTATTGGTATAAAACAACATGTATTCTGTAGCACCTTGTTATATGGCATTGGTAACAAATAAAGTGTATTACCAGAAAAATGTATTGTTTCCTCTAGCAACCACCCTATCATTTCTATAGTGCAGAGTTCTAATAGAAACAGACATTCTGGCTGGTTGCTGATGGCAACCAACATTTTATTGGTAAATAACATTTTTCATTTATATGCTTCAAGGTGTTATTTGTGTATTTAATGTATTCTTTATGTTAAAAGTCAATAATGCCTAGTGCATCAGTTAAATTTCATATTAGATACACATCAGCAGTGCAAGCACAAGTACCACGAACATAAGACTCTTATCAATATATACAAACGCTGCACAAATGCAATCCTATGCACCAAGTCTGCATGTTTTTACCCTTCTGACAAAATCCCTCCCAGATAATCAAATTCTCCCATAGCAATAAAAATCTCAAGGAATCTGTAGATTCATGGTTGGTTCACTGATATATGATTAGTCCACCATCTATCCTATGTAGGGTAAAGAATGAGATAATTATGCTATACCTGCTACAAGAATTTGGACACAAGGCAAGAGGTTACCCAGAGTTCAAACATGTCCCTAGAGGAAGAAGCTGAGAATCCTAAAGAAATAATTGTATTCCTCAGAGAAGGAATGTATAACAGGAGGACTCACTGCATAGAAAACAGAAATAATACTGGTGGAAGATGAAATTATAAAGGCCAGAAACTGACTTTTTGTTTTAAAGGTCTTTGTTATGCGTCAGTGTTATGGTTTGTTTCTTATATATCTTTATTATCTTTATAGTCGTAACCTATGGATATCCAGTGACAGGCTGGGGCAGATCGCTGGCCAATAACTTTTCCATAAAGCAGAACTAAACCCTGTGGCCCTGGGCACTGCCATCTTTTTTTATTCTTCTGTCCAGCAACGATCTT
>NC_092860.1:108747135-108814828 GCF_032062135.1 Pyxicephalus adspersus | reverse complement strand
TTTAAGGTCCTTAGACATTAACACATTCTTATAAATAATTAGATATACTCAAAACTCAATATCAACCAAATAGCACTGGGATTATGCGAAAAGGCTCATCGGCTTCCCTTGTATGTGCCGGGGGTGAACGTGGGAATTTTGTCGCCCTGGCATGAACATTCAGGATGGCTGAAGATTTTTGCTGAGAAGAACAAAGAAAGATTACAGGTAAACCAAGATCTGGTCCACTGGCTAACACAAAAAAAAGATTCTTGCGTTACATTTTTTACAGTAGTTATCAAGTGGATAATTTAAGTATATGAGACTTTTTTTTTCAAGACTACATTTTTAAGGTCCTTGTGTATCAACACATTCTTAGAAATAATTGGATATACTCAATACTCTGTTAAAAAAAATAGTTTCCACGTACCTATCTGGAATCGATGTTGAGTGACCAGCAATGAATTTTGCTTGAAAAGCCTTGGTGGAGTGGGAACCGCATTTCATTTTCATTCATTCTTCTGTGGCTGTATGACAGAGCTCACTACTAGTCATGAAAGTAAGCTAGCCCATGCCTCCATGCTGTGAATCTGGACACAGCTTTCCACTCAAAGATAATATTAGTTAATGTGGAAGGGGAGTGATTGACAGGCGAATAGGCACTTCCTGGCTTGTCGATTCAGACAGAACTGACACACAGGAATGTAAAATATATCAGAACAGACCAATGTAGGGTAAAATAAAAAGGTTTGTGTATAATTCAACAAACACCATATATCTTGTATATAAACAAAATCCCTTATGAGTTCAGAATCACTTTAAAGTGTTTGTATGATAGAAACAGACAGAATTATCCAAGCAGCATGTGATCCTAAAACCCTCCGGCTAATCTTCAATGTGTCCATTTAGTAAAATGGAAACATCAACTTTGCTAGTAAATAATAGTTATGAGGACAGTGATTTCCTGTTTTACCACATATTCACCTAGTGGTTGAGTGATTTTGTAAATATTTATTTAGTTATGTGCCTTTTTTCTGTTTCTAGTAATATATTAAGTTACCAAGGTAAATATAAAATGCTACATTTTATTATACATTTTCATTTTCTGTCTGTTTTGTAAAGCCTGTTTGCAGAGCTCAGTAGCTACAGCTATTATATATACATATTACAATGTAGTAATTATATGGCCATGAGAAGAGGCGGCCAAACATCTTTGTTTCTGCTGTAGTAAAAGCTTACCTGCTGGAATTGGGTTCATAAAAGTTAGAGTAACAACAAAATCATCCCTATTTGTACAAATGACACAGTAAAAAGTGGGTAGAACAAATTATGTGGAATATCTATAATATTACTTTACAGTAGTGGTTATTTATATACACAGACATTATTTACACTATTTAATGTCCCTGATGGCAATAGGTGAAATACTATTTATAGTATTTTATAAAGTACTCTAAACAGTAATTTAAATTACCCAAACTATGTTACCATTTATACAATTCTCAAACCTTAACAAAGAGTTTGGCATACTTTATATCCTTTTACTTCCTGATATAATATCATATTGCCTGGTTAGTCCAGAGACACAACCGTCCTTCTACTGACCCCACTGGGGGGTGCACCGGCCAGATCTGCGGCCCACCAGTATGGCGGCCGACAAACCAGGGGTTGGGGACCCCTGCTCTGGATGACTCTATGGGTTTTTATTATGTCGGTTTTACACATTTTTCAGGGGGCAGGAAAGGATATCCAACCAGCATTGCTGTACTGGGCCCACCAAAAATAGCCATCGGTATGGGTTCTGGATACTAACCTAGCAGTCATGACATAGAGGGGGCTCTCTAGGAGCTGGCAGTGTCTTTGAGTTCTCTGATTTGCTGTACTGCTTCTTCAGCATGCTGTACAGTCCTATAAGACTATCTCAATATCCTCCCTGCATTCTGCACATAAACCAGTGTATATAGAAGAGCTGCACGGGTAAAACATTGAATACTACACAGGTAGCTGGATGACTTCACTTAACATGGTGGAATCCTTCAAATAAATTTCATAATCTTTAATTACTATTTTCACAGGTCACAGTACATTAGGGTGTACACTGGGTGCTCAGTGGAAACAATGTCTTTTACAATGTTGGCCATTAGGAATGCTACCATCCTTAGACAGCCAAAAAGATCAGTGGTGTCAGTTAAAATGACCCGAGAAGAATAAATAGCTCATTGTTTAAGGAACCCTAGCAATCTCTTGGTTGAGAAACACTGGTGTAGATTGTGCAAGAAACATGTGATGGATAGAGTAGAACAATTCAGTTGGTAATGCGTATGTGTACACTGCAGCACATATATATTCTGTGCAGAGATAAATTAACTTGTCTGCATCTCTGTGTAATTGTGTATATTGATTGTGTGCAGTGTTGTAAAAAAAAAAAAAATGGTACCAAGTCAGGATTTTGTCGGAATTGGGAAGGCTTTTAGTTTTCAAGGGGCGCCTAGGTGAAGACCATGGCAAAAAAATTAATTCCAGCTTCATTTTTTTTTTTAGCAAAGTGCAAGCCAGGGAATGGAAACGCATTGCTGTATGTTGTGCTGTAATGGAGTGCTTTTAGTGTGCTATTAACAATGAATGGCAACCTAATACACCAGTGTATGTGTTGTGTAGTGTGACCACAAAACACTAGTGTGAACAAGCCCTTCTTTTGGTTACTAGGGTCTGACCATCCCAGGCCAGTTATGGAAATAAAGTCTGAGAAAGTCATGCTCCACTATAAAGCAAAAGAAAGTTAGAAAAAAACACAGGCATCTTGTGAGATATGCTATGAGTCAGAACAGCACATATATATTCTGTGCAGAGATAAATTAACTTGTCTGCATCTCTGTGTAATTGTGTATATTGATTGTGTGCAGTGTTGTAAAAAAAAAAAACATAGTACCCAGTCATGCATTTGTGCGAATTGGGGAAGCCTTTAAGTTTCAAAGGGCTGCCTAGTGGAGGACATGGCATACAAATATAGTGCATGCTGCATTTTTTTTTTAGCAAAGTGCAAGCCAGGGAATGGAAACGTATTGCTGTATGTTGTGCTGTAATGGAGTGCTTTTAGTGTGCTATAACCAATGAATGGCAACCTAATACACCAGTGTATGTGTTGTGTAGTGTCACCACAAAACACGAGTGTGAACAAGCTCTTCTTTTGGTTACTACGGTCTGACCATCCCAGGCCAGTTATGGAAATAAAGTCTGAGAAAGTCATGCTCCACTATAAAGCAAAAGAAAGTTAGAAAAAAACACAGGCATCTTGTGAGATATGCTATGAGTCAGAACACATTCTTTAAAACAGTAAACTTTATAATAATTATTTAAAATTTCTATTTTGTAAAAATATGTTATGGTGTCCATTTAAAAAGCTTTGCTTAATTTACAGGAAAACTATTTGATAATGGGTCAGGAATAAACAGCTGCCTAGTTCCATCTCATGACACAAGGACAAATTGGTTATTGATTTATTGTTTTATTCTGCAGTGTTTATTTCTAATCACTAAATTGCACAAATTTATCACTAAATTGTAGGGTATAAATGAATAACGGAGAGAACCTGTTTGGTGCTGACTCGTGCCTAATAAGTGTGCTTTGATTAATTGTCACTTAAAATACTTACATTGATAGATAAATTGGGCATTATTTTTTATTAAATAGCGGTTTGATATGTTTGTCAAGAACAGCTTTCAACCAGCAGTTTCTCAGCAACCTAACTTCAAACGAATGAAAAACTTGAACACTATAGAACACAAAAAGCAGTGAAATGATGAGGTACACAGCACAGCTGCCCAAAGCAGTTGCTGAGTTTTGCTTATTGTGATTATCTTATGAATTCTCTCCCTGTGAACAATTCAGTTATCAAAACATTTCTCTAAATAACTTTGGGTACACAAACCATTAACAAGGTAGATACATCATAGTTCAAAATAGTCTAACGCCACTGTTGTTTTAAAGTCAAACTCCAATTACCTTCCGGTTTGGACAGTTTTTCATTCTTCTCTGCTGTACTGTTTATTTGCTTTGTAAACTTCTCATGGTATGCATTAGAAGCTGCAGTAAGTGTGAGATAAAACTTGATATATCTCCAGACTGGAAGAAATCCAGCACTTTTCAAGTCCTTTCCCCCATAGCCAGACTTTCCCACTGCTACCCCTTTCATTCATTCATAGTTCATTTAAATATTAGGACTCCGCATCAACATGTGTGTGTTACACAGGGAGGTCTCCAGTTTTAGGATGTTATATCCACCCCCCTCCCACAAACCATGTGTCATGGTACTGCAGGGCAGCACAATGGACCTTCTGTGTCACCAGCACAGTTGGTAGAGACGTGCACAGGGCGCAGAGTCTAAGCAGCTGCCCGGTCTTCACCAGAGCCTCTACAGGTGAGGATGTTGCGCTGCGGCCAACTGCCAGGTTGCGGCCCCCCTGCACGCCGAGGCAGGTGACTGCTGACAGGCAGAAACAAGACGTGGTACCGGGGCGAGGAGCAGAGAGTAGTCAGGCAATCCAGAGGTCAGGGTAGGCAGTGATCAGGAGTAGTCAAGGGTAAGCCAAGGTCGCAAGAGAATAAACAAACAGGAACCTGGAAGCAGAGCCAAAAGAAACTCCATGTTCAGGCAACTACCTGTTGCCCCTTACTTCCTTTTAAGGGTAGGGCCTGTGATGAGTGGAGCCATGTGACCATGTGATGCATCCCACCCTACCACCAGAGGGGGTCCTGGAGACTAGAGGTTGGTGGTGTTCACATCTCCACCAGCAGGGGGAGCGCGTCTGTGAAAAACTCTAGTCCTCAGAGGAAGTGGAGCAGCTGACTGGGAGTCAGCTGACTGGGAGTGAGATGATGCCTTAGCAGAGCTGGTGCTGGCAGCATAGGAGTGTAAGGTGGGTGGCACTGAAGGAGGCACAGATCCCCTGGACCTGCAGGAATCTGAGACAGTGTGTTTGGATGATCCTATTGGAGTTAGTTTGTCAGGACATAGACTTGTGCTCTAAGCCTAAGTTCTTCAAGGTGGAAGAAAATACACTTTCATCAGTGAAGCTGGGTGATTCAACAAACCTTGAATTCATTTCTTCAAAGTAATTTGCTAGCAAATGTTTTGAATCCTGGACCAGATCCATTCCAAGATTGCTGGAACTCCCAGCTTCACTGATGAAAGTGTATTCTCTCCTACCTTGGAGAGCTTTAATAAATCAGGCCCAGTATGTGCAACTCACATTGTTTGGAGAAAAAAATTGATAGGTATAAAGAAATGGCTTTGACAGAGGAAAGGCCTGCTTTTCAGTGCTGGCTTGTACCTATTCCTTCCAACTACTTTCTGTATGCACTGCCTGTATTTCAGAAAATTCTAAACTGGACACAGACTGCACTTCCACTGTACTTCTACTAAAAGTTGTTTGATTACAGTATGTGTTTCTGTTGGAAAAAAAATCTTCTAACGTTCTGCATCAGTGACCTAATAGTGAAAAAAAATTATTAAAAGAAACACACCCCAAGGTTTAATCCTTCCTATCTATCTATAATTAAAAAAAGAGGTTTTGTCTGGAGTTGTGCTTAAACCTTTTTGTTTAATCATATTTTTTATTGTACATAGGGCTCATAATTTGATTCAAATGAAACTGCTTTGTTCAGCATGTCCTTACATTACCTATTTTGTGGGACAGTGTCCGCAGCACATCAGTTTTAATCACAGTGAACATAATGAAACAGAGTGACCTTATACAAAGATATCAGCTGCAGTAATCAAGTCTTCTAGCTTTAGAAATATAATCAGGTAGCCTGTAATAATAACTAATTTGGCCTTGTCTAGTAGCAGGAGATCCTGTGTAAAGAAGGTTATAAGTATGTTTCTGATATCAGTGATATCAGGATATTTAATTTAAAAGTGACTTATAATCACAGAATGAAAGAATAATATCTTGCTGGCATAAAATGTTACAAGACAGAATGAAAAGCGAAGAGACATTCAAATGCCCTTGGCAGGATGAGCATGAATAATAATTAAGTAGCAGATATAGTGTACCTTTTTTTCTGTCCACTGCTCTGTAGTGCCAAGTTCAAAATTCTTTTGCCATAAAAGCTTCTTTTTCATGTTTCAGGCTGGACAAAAGTATCACCTATTTTTACATTATCAGTAAAGCATTATAAGTAAAGCAAGATCTACTTAAAAGCACAACTCCAGGATATGTAGTTCGACATATTCCTCCTCCTACTCTGCTCAAATTGTTACATATTTTAATAAATCATAGGTTCAATCATAGGTCAGCACTGCCATTGTAGTGCTCAGAAATACAGGGTAAGTATCTATGATAGTATGTCAAAAATCAAGCAAAGATGCCCAAAGCACTAAGCTCTTCTGGGCAGGGTCCTCTTCTCATCCTGTGTCACTGTCTGCATCTGTCTGTCATTTGTAACCCCTATTTAATGTACAGCGCTGCGTAATATGTTGGCGCTATATAAATCCTGTTTATTAATAATAATAATAATAATAATAAAAAGCAGAATAAGGAATGGAAGGGAGATAAAGGGCCCATTTTCTTCAGGTTGATTATTTTTGCAAGCACTGGTTTTCATCCTGCTCTACACACAGAAATATAGGGAATGCTTCATTTTTCCCCAGCACAGCATTGCAGTGTACTGCAGCGCATTGTAATGCAGGTGCTTTCTGGAGGTGTCAATGGCAGAACACATTATGCGCATAGACTAATGCATGTATTTTACTGTGCATCACCACAATGTACTGATGTAAACTAATTCAGAAGAAGTGATTGTTTTTCCCCAAACTACCATTGCATAAGATTTATTTTAAGACAGTCAAGCTATTTGGCTGTGCTTTGTATTTATAATAAATCATCTGAAGGAACCTGTGGCCAGATTATGGACATTTAGGTATTTTGCATATTCCTAATACGATGGTAATGAAATTTCAAACAAGCTCTTACTGCCTTTGTAGCTTTAGGAACTGTGGAGTAATTCATTCGCAAATTTAAAGCAGAGACACTGAAGTGGAGTTCTATTTGATTTCCCATACCATTTCCCCTCCTACTAGAAATGACTCCAGCGTGCAAGAACACAAAGCAATTGCATTAGGAAAAGGGGAGTAGGGAAAACGTCTAAGATGTTAAGAAACAGAATACAACCAACATCAAAGCACCTGTTCATTTTTCTTCCTTCTTCCTTCCTAAATAATACTCAATAAACTCAAAGGTATATGGCAAAACTATACATATCTCCTAGGATGCGGATTGCAGTTGTGGGCTCCAAGGAAAACTGGTGATGAATGTAGCTCAATCTCCCTTCAAGAGGTTGATGAGAACGTTCCTCTGTAGTGCCAGGAGTCTGGGGTGTGGGTTTGGGTGGGCCTACAATCTGGCCACCCAATTCATTACTCAATCTGACAAAACACCTGGCTCAATATAAAAAGCTTAGAAAAACTCACGGGGAGGCTGTCCTAGAAGTTTGGGAAACTAATGCTGGGCATTAACAGGCTGTGAGTTATCAACCTGAACCTGAACCAAAGCCTACACCATGGTTTTTATTTAATGCTGAAGTAAGCTGAATTTTGTTTTGAACCTGATTTGCTTTGTTCAGTGCTTTCCTGTCCTAAAGTTGTAAAGTACTGTAAAGTTAAGAAGATACTTACCTTATCCATGTCTTCCACATTGCTAGACATGCTAGACATTGGTAGACACTGTTGTTTAAGGTAGAGTCCTTTTAAATGCAAAGCAGGCAAACAAAAAACAGCCCATTGCATGGGATTTTGTGGATTTACAACTTTGTGTTCCATTGGACAGGAACGTCATCCTTGCCTAAGAACTGCCGGTTGAAGTAATTATAATTAAAACTCTATCTTTTTTTGGTGAATTTTTCACTAAATAGCTGATTTGGGAAGGGGTTCTAGTGTCACCCCTTCCTTTTAGTGGAAAGTGTATGGATGCCGGCAACTACAGTGGACAGTAAAGACTCCTTTAGGGTTCTTATAACAGGAAACCGCACAAGTAGAACATTAGTTAATTTCCTAATAATTACTGCTCTTAGCTGGACAGACTACTCTGAATTGGTATGTCTGCTGTGGTCCCAATATAATTATAGTCAATATACTTATAATAAAACTTGAGGCATAAAAAGAAACCATCGTTTTATCCTGGATAGGAAAATGGCAATGTTATTTTTTCGAAGAGGATCATTAAAATGCATAAAAAACATTAAGGCACATGCCAGTGTCAACAAATCAAATTGTTACTTTCAGTTAATAAAAAGGTGACTCCTTTCGGCAGTGGGAAAACACTACTGATCACATGGTCTTTGAACACACTATTTTATTTTATTTATTTTTTGTTAAACCATTCAGTTAATCTAAATAAAAGCATGGTACACATTATGCAATTGTTATTACATATTTTCCTTATATTTTTCCAGTAGAGAGTGCAATAAAATTTTAACAAAAATGTTGAGGTCTGACTTGTATCCATAATAAATGATGCAAACACTAACAGAATTCCATCATTCGTTTTAAAATTAGGAGCACAGTTATTTTTCCTTCGGATTTATTCTTGGTTCTCAAGCATTATTATTACTTTTTTGTAGTTGAGCTGTTATTTGTCAGCTTGGCATAAATCACCTATGGAAGTATAATAAAGCCTTGCATTTTTGCTTCCTCAGACAGCTTTATTAGTTTGTTGACCTTAAAAGGTTTTCCTTTTCATTTTTTTCATCTTAGCTATATTTCTCATGACTTGATAACTGAAAATAAACTTTCTGCCTACCTGTTGCAGACACAGTACTTTATCTGATCTAAAGTCCACATCAAGCTGTGATTCAAGGAGAGTTCAAACTAGGATAAACTTTTATCAAGGACAAATTGTCATTTTCATATAATAAATTCTTAGATAAAAAATAAAAAAAAGATGTACACTAAAAAAAAGCTTTAAAGTATTTTTATTGCATTTATAGTCTCAAATTAAAGGATTAAGGGAGCTAAAGGAACTTTCACCTACATTTAAAAAAAGGCATTGTTAATAATATGTGCTGTTTAATGCTAACTTTTCCTGCATGGGAGCAAATTCTTTCTATTATTTTCTTTTCTTCCCTTTTGACTTTATACGGGCCAATTACTGTCTTGTTTGCTTTTTGGAACATTTTTTTATACCTCTTCAACTTTGTAAAAGCTTTTTTTATTCTGTTCACTGCTTCCAGATTTGTAGGTTTTTCTACTGTAAAAGAAAACAATTTAAAAACAGTGTGTACCTCTCAGTTTGTAATAGAGGTTTGCTAGCAGTTGCTGTAATTTTAAAACCGGCTTTCATCAGGCTTCAACAGCTTTTTAGCAAGTTCAGCACTGCCAACATTTCCACTATATTCTGTATCACAGACTCCTATTAGGCTGTAGCTGAAGGGTTATTTGAGAGTTTCAAGAACACTGCACATATCTTTTTAATTGCTTAGTAAATGCCTGTCCTACAAGATACTTCAGTATTTATTAGGCTAATCCCTTGGTAAATTGGTCTTTAAAAGTTCATATTTCTAAACAGTCACATAAAACTAGGATATTTGTGAGCATAAAAAAGAAAAATTGCATACGCCCTATTTTGCTTTCCAAACAATCAAGCTTGTTATAAAGAAGCAACTTAAACATACAAAATTCATAGATGAATGGATGAACCATCAAGCAGAATGCTACAAAATGTGCAGTTAAATGCACTGATTACAATGCCATCACAAGGCCTAATAAATAGAAAGTTTTAATATATAAGCTGTGTAAGTAAGTTGTAAACATTTTGCATTATATTAGGAATCATAGCAAAATATATTTTGTATACATAACTTCTCACTCTTCATGATGTGAGAAGAGCTTTATAATTACTTACTTCTGTAAAAGGCATTATGGGCTTCCCCTGGCATCTACCTCTATGGCTATGACCATATAGTTTCATAATTTTGTGCTAAGTGTGGAAAGATCAATAATCATCATAAGTGAATCAAAAGCTGGACTGCTGGCTGTTGTGCCGCCCTATTATTCTCTGCACATTCCTCTCCTGTGTATGGGTACTATACAAATTTAATAACACAGCTGGTTTTAATGCCCATGGTCTGGGTACAGAAGCATTCCAAACTGAAAATTAAGTTCTCTTAGTCCTGTTTGACAGAATTGGCCCCTGTGACCAGTTTTTCAGACACAATTATGATCAGACACCAGTCATTTTATACCTAGAACGTCCAAGTTGTTGTTGGTGGTTTTGGCATCGGTAAATTGAAGCACATTAGAATGCTTTTTACACTGCCTTACAGTTTAGCACGTTTTCTCTAATATATATATATATATATTTTTTTTTTTTTTCTGAGATATGTGACATATTTGCAATATTTTTTCCAGCAAACTGGTAAACCCTTGTCCTACATATTTGTTGCCAGTTCTAGAAAACTCCCCCATATACTGTATATGTATATATCCCCATGCGGATTCCCTTTTTGGTTATATAGTGGAGATGAGCTAGGGGCAAGCCGGAGTAGAATTCTTTAAATTAAATGATTGTTCATTCCAATAAGTACATGTATGATGGTCTACCACATGTAGTTTAAGTAAAATTAGAAATTATATTCTTAACCAAAGAAGACAAAGGAACTCAGAGGTACAAATCTTTCTATAGTGTAGAATAGGAACAAGCTTTCTAAAAGAGACACAAACAGTGTTCCACTTTGACGCTGCCATTACATTATATTCGGTTTAACAGAGGGCACACATTTGCTTGTTCTGTGTCACTAATCATGTTTTTGATTGTTTATATAGGTAAGATGCATTGACGTGAAGAGGTAAAGTAAAAGTCAGTGAGTCTGATTTTGCTTGTTTATTTTTTATAAGCCTCATAACTAGGCAGGGGTAATCAATCATGAATCCATCATTTTCATTCTTCTGGTCCTTAGGCTGCTTCATTACTGAAGGAAGGCAACCGTGAAAATGCAGATATTTAAATACTGTCTATTATAATTGAATACTTTGTTTTATGTCGGTTATGATTCTCTGAAACTTGTATGCAACGTAAAAACCCTTGTGCCTGCTTTACATTTCTTATTGTTTTTATTCAAAGTATGACATGCAAATGGCAAAGATCTTAGATGTTGCATAAATTCAAAGAAGGCCTGGAAAAAAAAGTACTTGCATTTTGAGGAATCTCTGGTGTGTCTGACACTACATGTAGTCTGGTGAAAGTTGCTGAATGCATTAATGCTGAATACAGTACATTGAATTTAGCTTGTGTTGATGCCTGGTAAATGAACTTGAGTTATAATTCAATGTTGTTTTTATTAAGCATTGAACTGATTCATCTTCAGTGATTTCTTTCCTAAATTTGCATTATAGTGTGCTTTAAATGCAGCATGTTCCATTTTCACAAAGTGCACAATAACACAATGTTTTGGTATGAACTAAAGCTTTGTTTCATATGGATATCATCTTGGTACTGCATTGGACCTGCATTGAGGAATGCATTCCAACTCAAGTGGTATAAATGGGCTTCAATACCAATAAAACATGTTTATATGTGTATTCCTGTTTTTCTGTCTTTTTTCTTTAATGCTGCATGATTGAACAACATTTTCTCCCTGTTAAGGGCAGTAAAAAAAATAATAAGCAGGAAGATTAGGTGATAAAACTATTACAGGGAGTCACTTGAGGATTTCAAAACAAAAAAACTGTAGCGTGAAAGCAGTGCCCTATTGGGAGAACTCCCTTCATTACCTGTCCTAAAGATGATCAGTAAAAGAAAGGAAATCTCTACAAAACAAGTGGAATTCCAAGACTGCTGTCACCAGAGTAGAGGTCCCTTTTGGAAAATTTCACCTCAGGGGTCCTAACTCTTCCTACCTTTATCCACAACTAAGCAAAACTTTTTGGCCACACATACGCCTTACTTTTGGTGACAGACATAATTATTTTAGCTAACACTCTGGCCTTGCAGGACTGGGGTCCAAGGTTAGAATCTTGGCCAGAAACCTACTTGTAGAGAGAGTTTTGAACTCTCTATTTGTGTGTTGGTTTCCCTCGGGTACTCCGGATTCCTCCCTCATCCCAAAAACTTAATAGTAGTTAATTAGTGTTCCCCCTAAAAAATTAACTTTAGAGACATCAGATTGTAGCCCCTCCAAAGAACAGCAAGTTATATTTTATGTACAGTGCTGTGTAATATGTTGGTGCTATATAAATACAAGAAATTATTATATGATTTGCCAAAATTCCAGTTTATGTGGCAGGATTTCTGATCAAAAATAAAAAGAATTGTCTTATTCTCTGGGGAAGTGGAAAATAAAGTATAGACAATTCTTTAAAATATGCATTCCATGGGTACGATAAGAGAGAACTGTTTTTTATATCTATTTACATCCTGGGAACACCATTTCTGGATCTCATGGGTTAGACATTTCCGGCAGTTCTCCATTGCTTTTTTTCTGATAATGCACGAATATACATGGCACCGTCACTTAAAGCCTAATATACTTACTGGACTGTGCACAAATGAAGAACGTTTTACTGTATCACTGTCATGTTTTTGAAAAATAATCAATACCTGTTCAAATGCTTGCTCAATTTTAAATGGTGCTACCATTCAGAATGCATTGCCAAATGCACAATTGAAAGTATTTGCATCCTATAGGGTGACAATACACTGTGACAATGCCATGATTAATTATGCACAGTCCAAATACACCACAAGAGTGACATGAACCATGGTTATAATATAGGATGTTTTGGACTGTAGTAGTGGAGTGAAACATGAAGTGGACTGTACATGTTTTTTAGGCAGAGATCATTACTTGTGCACAAGGCTTAAACTTGAATATATAAAGTTAGCCTTAAACCAAACAATATAATAATGCTGACTATTTTTCCTATAGAAAACAGGCATGGAACCTTATATAAACCACTGAGTCATGGCATAATGTCACAAAAGTACTGCAGATTGTAAATGCTTGTTAACAAGCATGGTGGGGCAAAGCTCTACATTCCTAAGGACCCTAACTTGCCTACAGTCTTCCATGTACCTAAAGACCTGCACCTTCTGCATCTGTGATAAACCATGTAGAATTTTAGCTCTGGGAAAAAAACAGGAGCCAACTTCAGCATCAGACCCCACCCAGCTTCCCACCTTCCCCTTCCAGGCTGCAAGCTGCAGGTCAGGAAGATCTTTATGACTTTATCTTCTGGGACCATAAAGGACTGACAAGTGAATGTATGTATAGTACAGGCATACCTGGGTGTATGTCTAGGTGCATTATACATATTGTGTGCCTGGGTATATATGTAATACAGTGCTGTGTGTATGTTCATATATGTAAGACACTGCTGCGTTAATGTTTGTGATGGGCTTATTGTGTAATGCCTATATTGTATGTGTGTTAGTATACTGTATGTAATGCAGTGTATGTTTATGTGTGTAATACATTTTTGTGTTTGTTTGCAATATACAGATTGTGTACATGTTTATATATGTAATGCAGTGCCCTGTGTATGTTTGTGTATGGAAGACACTACTGTCTGTATGTTTGTGGGTTATGTGTATAATGTGTACATAGGGTCTGATTTAATAAAGCTCGCCAAAGCTGGAGAGGATACACTTTCATCAGTGAAGCTGGGTGATCCATCAAACCAGGAATGGCTCTGGTCCAGGAAAACATTTGCTAGGATCACCCAGCTTCACTGATGAAAGTGTATCCTCTCCAGCCTTGGCAAGCCCTAATAAATCTGGCCCATTGTATATGTTAACATATCTAATGCAATGTTATGTATATGTTTATGTATGTAATGCAGTAATTTGTTTTATGTTTGTGTGCAATATGCAGATTGTGTGCACATTTGTGTATGTAATGCAGCACTGTGTAAATATTGATATTTGTAAGAAACTTCTGTGTGTATTTTTGTGTGTAGTTGGCATATTGTTTGAAATGTGTAGATTGTATCCATGTTTACTTATGTAATGCAATGCTTTGGGAATGTTTACATATGGAATATAGTGTTGTGTGTTTATATTTATGTATATAATGCAGTGATGTGTGAATGTTTATGTATAGATTGCAGTTCTGGGAAATAAGTATTGAACATGTCAACATTTGTCTCAGTAAATATATATCTAATGGGGCTATGGACATGAAATTTACACCAGATGTCAGTAACAATCCAAGTAATCCACACATAAAATCAAAACAAATTCATCCATAAATTATGTATAATAAAGTGGAATGGCACAGGGAATAAGTATTGAACACGCTTACTGAAATGTATTTGTTACTTAGTAGAAAAGCCTTTGTTGATAATTTCAAGACGCCTCCTGTAACTAGTCTCAGGCTTTGCTTAGGTGTGATTTTGGCCCATTCTTCCACACAAACTGTCTTCAAATGCTGAAGGTTCCGGGGACCTCTTCAATGAATTCTGAATTTTAGTTCTTTTCAAAAATTTTCCATTGGATTCAAATTGGGTGAATGACTGGACCATTCCAGCTGGGACCAAATTTTGGTCCCCAAACAATGTGACAGACAGTAAACTGTCCCCTTGTTTTAAACTCTTAGAGAACCTTAATTAAAAGCTATTACCTTCTCTATACAATATATAGAAATTAATATGAAATACATTTAAATAATAAACTGCAATGATACATTTAAGTTTCTATACACTCTCCTGTAAATAGGAATTCCACTTTCTTGTGGTTTCTTTTTTAATTGTAGATTAGGGTAACCTCCACATTTATAGACAGTATAGCATTCTTGATTCCTGTGTTACCGTATATACAGACCAGATTTTGTGCATACCTGTTTTTCATCCAAACCTTTCCTTATCTCTTCTGTTTTTGTATCTGTTCTGTATCCAACAGTTCAAGTAAAAACCTAAATGCTGTATCATTGCTTATTTTATTTAAAAAAAGTAGAACTCAATATTATCTTATAAGAAGTTAGTTTAATTGATTTAAATGAGGTTGGTAAAAAGACATAAATGAGTACCCTATATTCTCTACCCTCTAATTCTTTCTGAGGACCCTAATTTTAGAAACGTTGTGGCCTTGCTTGAAGTAAACTAAAACAGCTGAAAAAAATAGTATACAAAGCATGAGATATTGTGATAAGTTGCATCTGAACATACCTCCCAATCTAAAATGCACCTCTATCCAATTTTTATAAAAAAGCAATTCAGTTAAATTTAATGAATAAAGAATGCAGGTTGCCACACTGAGAAACATAACAGAACATAAGATCTTTGGACAACTATTTAGCTGACAGGTCAGTCCTTCTGGCAACAATTAAAGAAACAGCATGCAAATTGGGAAACTGAGTAACTGAAAGACAATAATGGTAAAAATCAGGAGGATTCTAACAAACTTGAAGAAGAGCCCTATCTCCAGAAAATAAATCAAAGCTGAGATTTTCAGTGATAATTGTGTCTCACTGTCCCATCATGCAGAAAATCTCTGTAGTTTATAGCAGCAGCTCATTTATTGTCAGCCCACAGTAAATCAAACTGAACAATGCAATCTTGTTCTCCTAACTATTCACACTCTGATACAAGCATGTTTAAATTTTAGTTGCTTATGAATTTCTCATTTTTCCATCAGGAATAATCAAATCATCAAACATTGTTTGTGTCCTGGATGATTTTTTAGCCCAGCTCAAAAGTTTAGCAAGGGTTTGTTTACACTATAACACATTTTAATGTAATTTATTTTAATTCACTGCATATGTGAGTTGCAGTGCATTTCCATTCCATGTTGTAAAGTGAAGTGCAGTTTGCAGCATTTTAAAAAATAAGCTGGCACATTTTTAGTGCCTCAATGTGTATTTATAGCTTTTAAAATACCCTACATCAGTCGATTCAAAAAGAAGGATTCCTAGCACAAAAAGAACTTGAATCTGTGTGTATTGAATGGCACTACCTTGTGGTACCTATTCTGGCTGCTGGTCATGCAGTGGGCAACAGTGTCTTCAGCTTTGTACACATTTAAGTGTTAGGTCTCTGGAAACAATCTAATTATATCTAAGCTAGAACAAACAAGCACTGTACACAGAGCTGATCAGTTCTATGGAGAGGGGAGGCTGAGTGGGACCACCCCTTTAGATCCTTCTCTATAGGAAATGATGGTGATCACCCCTAGTCGGTTAATCAGTAATCCACCATGGCAGATGGATAAACAATATTGGTCAACTGCTTTTTTTTTCCAAAGACTATCATGTTCGTTTCTCTTGGGTGACAGTTATGTAGAGTGTGCAAGTAGCTTTGGTCAGTCAGTCAAACAATATTTCTCAGACAATCAGTTTACTGTTGTTTGCCAGAACATACAGATCATGTTGTATGTATGTAGGTTTATATTACGGTAATATTATCACAGTCGGGAGTTCAGCTTTAAGGTTTACATTGTTTTCTTCCTGAGTGAACTCCATATTTAATCATTGACATTATGAGATAAAAACAAGCTACACTATTGGTGAGGATAGTGGCCTGCAAGTGGTGGCCCATGTAAGTGTAAGTATACGACTGGAAGTGGTGGTCCACCGAACTTCAGTGATCTTCTTCCGGCCCACATGAAATTATTGTTTTCTTGACTAATACAATTACCACTCAGTTCAACTTTTTTTAAAACATTTATTACAATCTTGGAAACTTTATTTATAATGATTACCAATTCAGGGTAACAATGGCTGTATCCTAATGTATGATGTTACCTTCCAGATGACACAAATCTCAGTGTACCAATACCTCCAGTCCTGTGTTATGATACCCTTCTTTTGTGCTTTTAAGGATCAGATCAAGCTTTCTGATTTTGTCAAGTGACCCCAGGGGCAAAGGTGGAAGAAACCTGGTTTTCTGAATAAATTGCAGTACTGGCACAACTATATATCTTAAAACTTACATCACCTGCATTATCCTTCAGACAAAACAGGTACATGGGGCCTATTACAAACCTACCATCTTCCATGTTTTAGGTTTTCAGACTCTTGTCACTTCAGCCCAAGTCTTTTAGATATGTCCTTTTACTCTATTGGATTCACACCTTATGAAAGACAGGTAAATCTCTCTGACCCTTTCACTTCAAGAGTCTATCTCTTGGATTTTATAGGTTTCTATGTTTCCACCATACATAGCAGATATGTTTTGAGCAATTATATTTTAGGCAAGAAATTAAATTTTTACTACAATAGAAATAAATAACCATGTGTTACTAAACAAGTCATAAATAGAACTTGTTGCAGAAACTAAAGATTGTTTATGCAAGTGAAGCTTGCTATTTGTTAAAATCTGTCAACTTTGGCTCTATTCTACATTTTCTGTGAAAGTCTATCCTTAGCCCACTGCTTGCTAGGGAAGAAGGTCTATTTATGAAAATGAACTGTAATTTAAAAGGGTGAGGACAAGAAAGTTTGTTGTGTTCCTTTGTTTGTTGTGTGCATGGTGAATGAATGGTTGATCTCAAACGTATGTGTTTTTTTAAAATTCTTGTTCGCTTTTGTAGCCTGTGCCAATTGTTGTATGGTAGTTCTGCCAGGATTTTTTCCAGACAATGTTTTGTTATAATTACTATTGAAACTAAATACCCTTAAAAAAAGGAAGAACGTCTATATATTTGTTTTATATTTTTTTCTCGTTTTTTTCTGCAGTGTTGAACAACTGCTGAAGAGATCTACTTGTGTAGTATCCATGTATTTCCAAGTGTTGGCTCTAAAACTGTGGGTGTAGTGCTCTGACCAACATAGGAAGCTTGCCCTGGGAACCTTTGGTAAGAGTGACAGCTTCATTGTTAATTCAGACAGATATTGCAGCTAGAATATATATATATGTTTACTTGACAAATAATAAATGCAAAATCATCTGTGTTTAACCATTCTGATAAATATATCTCTCTCTCCAATTGCTTCTTCTATGCACTGAAATGTAGGAAGCATCGAACAAAGCAGCATCAGCTATGTTTCCATATTTTCTTTTAAAGCATGCTAAGTAAGTGTGGTCTTCATGTAAAAATATAAATGATAAGGAATTATCCAAAAGATTTTCAGCATACTGGATAATCTCTTCATCCAATTATGGAGTCATTTCTCTTTACGTCAACAAATAACTAATGTTCTTACCATGCCGGCACCAAACGTAACATCACGCCATCTAGAAAGTGAATGTTTTGGTGGCACCTGTTGTTAATGTATGGGCTGATCTTAGAGCCACACATATTATTTATTTGTTTATCCTAAGACTGTCAAAATACCAACTGGAGTTTTATTGGGGTATGATTGTTTAAAACATTGCCTATATACAACATAAAAATATTTATATTGATACAAGATTACTTGACAGTACCATAATATAAGTATTGAAGACTGTTAGCTTATGCTGCGTACACACGTGCAATTTTTGTCGTTGGAAAGGATCTTTCACGATCCTTTCCAACGACAAAGGACTACACGATGCATGAACGGTGCTGTATGTACAGCACCGTTCTGCTCTATGGAGAGGGGAGGGGGAGAACGACGGAGCGGCTCCCTGCTGCGCTCTCTCCCCCTTCCCTTGCATTAGGATCGGTCGTCGTTCATCGTTCGTGGATCCGCCAGGACGAATCCATGGACGATGAATGATGCCGACTGTACACACGCCAGATTCTCGCCCGATATCTGGCCGATGCTGATTATCGGGCGAGAAAAAACTGACGTGTGTACGCAGCTTTACTTTTATTGCTTCATTCATCTCTTCTGATAAAGCATGAATTGGTAAATAATAACTGGTGTGCCTAAATGCTGCTTATAGATAGGAATGTAAAGAATACTTTCACATACGCTGAATAGCTAATAAGCATATTAAAAAAGGGAAGCGTGTCAAGAGTTATATCTGGTATTTAAAGTAACCAGATTGCTCAATTTAAAATAATTTTAAGTTTCCTATTTTTTTTTTCTGAAACGCACACATTTTAAAAACAGAAGGAGTTAAATGTAACTCTAGGCGCACACTGTAGTTTTCAGTGTGTAACAAGTTAACTTAGCCAACTTTTTGTCCTGATTAAAGTGGGATTCCCTGACCTCCTTGTCTTTGTTGTAGCACCTGTTGAGTCGCCAGGTGGCAGTCTGCAATCACTAGAACTTGAGGAAAGTGAGAAGGAAAGAAGAGAGGGGGGAGAGACTAAGGAGAGAGGGAGTCAAGTACTTTCATCAGCTCTAAACTCTTTCCCATTTGTTGCAGCTAGGAGCAAACTTTAAACAGACACCCACACTAAGCTCTCAGACTCCCAGCTAAGGAAATTGTTTCCTTTTCACTTGTGAGTTTTTCAGAGGCACAGGAATCCCACCAGCAAAGCAAGCAAACCCCTGAGTGACCTGAAGCCCCTATTAAGCACTGGAGGATCACCCTGCTGACTAGAACCTGCTGCCAGGCGGAGGACTCCACTGGCTCCATTACTTTCAGGCTGCTGGGTCACTGCACTGATCAGGAAAAACAGTGTGAGGAAGTTTGGTGCTAAGCCAAAAAAGTAAGGTAAATAATCAGCACAGCCATGCAGTACAGACTTTGATACTGCCTAAAAAAGGAACTGCCGGTGCGAAAAAAAGGGAGGTGTATGGAGGCACTATTTTTTTTTCTCTTTCTTCTCCAATGTCCTAAGGGGACACATTTGCTGACTATCAGATTGTTTTCCCACAGGGTGTCAGGCTATAGATTCACAGTTTTACAGCCCAGGATTAAGGCTACTGGTTATAATGCTAATTTCAGCACTACGTACTGAATTTTGTGGGTTATTGCAACATTCTTTTTTCTCCCTTTCAGTAGGAGCTCCTGCGCACGTGCTTTAAACTTTACTGTTTACATCTTTGGATCAGAAATTGACAGGTGCTCTTTAAACAACTTTTTTCGCTTTCTCTTTTTTTGTCTTTTTAATAATTTTTGTCTTTTTTTTTTTAACTAGCTCACCAGTTGGAGTTTTACCTATCACAGTCCATGTGGAATTTGATCAGTTTATTCTATTTTGCTTTCCAAACTGGAGACAGCAAGGAAAAACAGGATCAGATCAGAGATACCTTTTCATGGGATTATGAAGGATCTAGTCAGTGATTACATGCTACCAATGTTACCTTTACAGGCTCAGTGCTTTCTTGTGAAGGGAGCAGTGATCAGGCTCTGCTGAAACTGACTGTGAACTTGCAAATCTCAAGTGCTGTTAGTTGCTGTGTTCTCCACCTATTCATCCAAATGATCCTCTTGTTACTTCTCAGAGTCCTAGCGTGCACCCTGGACTTTCAGCTACATGGAGTGCAAGCTGAATCCAATCTAAGCAGCAAATTTCAATTTGGAAGTGCCAAGGAGCTGAATGGTAAGGCAATATATGTTGTTGTGTTTTTTTTTCACACCCATAATTTACAGCCTTGCCAGGTCAATCGCCTCTTCTTAAGGCACATTAGCTCTGGATAACTGATTTGGAATAGGCAAAGCAGCATAAGGTTTAAGGTTTAGAAGGTACCACAAAAAGGAACTGAAAACATGGCATTGGGGTTAAGAAGCCGGAAAAATAAACCTTGGTTCTCCTTTTAATACATATTTATGTTTGTGCCTGTAGACCCAGATCCGTTTGTGGTTTTGAACTGGTGAATGACTCCTATTCCATTCTGGGCTGGAAACGAGCTAATCCCACATAGGAAATGAGAATTACTTTCAACTTTCAAGTGTACCTGAAATGTTTAGAAAACTCTTAAATGAAAGATCCCAAGGGCTGGAACTTGGTGAGCCGGGAGAAAGGCTTCTTTCATCCAGAAGGGCAGCTTCAGGGTGTGTAATTTGCTTAGCCTCTGAACTCCATAGGACTTGCATTATTCAGATTTTTAAACGTTTGCGTTGTTGCTTTTAGGTTAAAAAGTCATTCCTGTTCTGTGGGATATTTTGAAAGAATAAAGTAAAGGCCGTCTAAGAATGGCAATATAAAAAAGTGAAATAGGTTGTCTGGATAGAACATTAAAAAGTGTGTGTGCAAATAATTATTCGTCTTTATCCAAAACTCGCGGTGCCTGCGGTAATACTTTGGCACCGAAACACTGGCCATGTGAATTTCCTTGCGTTTATGTCAGCTGAAAATTGTAAATCAAGCTGACATAAAACATTGGTTTTATGAGCACCAATGAATGGGCTTTTATGTCGGGCTGTTGTGTATGTTTTAACTGTTATTGGAGGATCTGATGTCTATATGAACTGCTTTATGTATTAGTTGAAGAAGGCTGTGCAGAAGGGGTTAATATGAAGCCAAGATAACATGCAGGACACATCCCTTTTATCACATGTACTAAAGTTGTGTGTGAGAGGAGATATTGTTCTTGCATGCTGCTTGCTAATGTGTTGACATATGGCACCTGCAGACTGCCAGAGAGCATGATCAAAGAGAAGCACAGAGATCAGTCTCTAATCAGACTCCACTGTGAAGGACTAAAGAAAACTGATCAAAAGGCTGGGGAACCCTGCTATGTCGTGACGGCAATTGATCAAGATGACCTTTGTCTATCCTCTTCAGTGTTGAAAAATAATGTCTTTTATTTTTTGCTAACTCAAAGGAAGCAAACAATACTAAACTAGTCTTTGACTTTGCAGACTTCCCTTGTTGAACTGCAAGGCTCAGCTTACTCTCCAGGCCTGACACAGATGAATGGAAGTAATATTTTCTCATGGGTGCTATGTAGCGGCACCAAGTTACTTTTGCAAAATATTTGTTCTTTTTATGAGTTTTTTAGGTCTAGACAAATATAGAGATTATGAAGAAATACACCATTCAACATCAAGTAATCGTAAATCCTCTTTGACTGGCTTGACTAAACTGCCTAAATTTGCTCGGAGCTATGTGCATCACTACGCTTGTATTCCATAGGTCAGATACCAGCAAAACATAAATGGGTAAACTGTTTGTAATTCTGTTTGATCTGTTTTTGATCTTCACCATCTCCAAAGCCATGAGGGTGGCACAACTGTTCTGTACTATAGCTATACTTCTCCACAGTTGTAAGATCTTCTTTGTGTAATCCCCTCTTGTAAGCTACCTAAACACCTCTCTCCCCAAGCCCTAAGTAACCTGATACATATTTCATTGGCCGAGCTGTGCAGTATCTGATCAGCTCCCAGTGTATTACCTATCACTCTCGGCTTTTATATGTTGTGCAAGTGGTTTTAGGATATAATACAATTTTAACCAACTAATATAGATCTATTTTCCTTTGTACAAGTTAGCTTGCAGTGTGCTTCTATAGTGCACTGACCTGGCTGTTTGTGATTAACTAATTTTAATATATAGCTAAATAGAGGATAAGGGACAGACAGGACTGTTTATCCCAGACTGACCTATGTTTATACCACACTGATATTTCATAAAAGCCACATGAACCAATAGCCAATCATTTTGGTTTGTTCTGATTAAAGAAAAAACCTAAATTGTTGCCACACTTGATTGCTTTATTACTTTTGTCCTAATAAAACTTCATGTCACAGGTGAGCATGCTTTGGAGAATATCCTTTAATTACTACTCAAGTGATTTAGATAAGCAGTTCACACTCCAGTCTTCTGAAAAGAAACAATGGTGATTGTACCAATAAACTGCACTTTGAAATCCTTTATTGGGTTATGTGAAATAATGTCCCTTTAAAACTTTGTTACCACATGCTAGAAAAATATTAACAACTGACACCACCATGGAGATAGTAACCTGTTGAGTGTCTACATAAGAATTCTATTGTTTGTTGGGGAAAAGGAGTTGAAAAATAGTTACTTGGTACATCAATCATTTAGTCTTATCTTGAATGAATACATGTGCATCTGTAGTAACCATGTGACATCCACAAGCAGGAGTACAACAATGAGTAAGAATGGTTCCGAATATATATTGGTAGATGATGTAACTACAGTTGCCCGTCACCAACACAACAGGCTTTTTCCTAAAATATGAGGTTTAGGGAATGAGAATATTTTTTTAAGGCTAAGCCCTGGCATGGCCCAAGAATCTTGGGCAGTGAGCTATCTGCCTATCATGATTATCAGCCAACAGGGCCTGGCACAATCATTGTCCAGAACATCTTTTGAGCTGGTTGCACAGTTAAAGTTTACTTACTTTCCTCCTAGGCATTCAGTGATCTCATATATGGCTCAGCAGTCACAGTTGATGGTCATATCTGTTGTAGTGTTTGCTGTTATAAGTTAACCTAAAGTAGCAACCTTGTACCTGGTTGCACTACAGTAGGATAAAAAAAAATGTTGCCAGGGGGGAATAGCTATGGACTTTTTCATAGATTATTTGCATTATCTCTTCAACCAGCAGCTGACAATGAAGGCATTGCCCCAACACTGTCTATGTTGCTGAAACTCTCTTAGGATGGAAGAACTGGCTTGGTTAGTGAGAGTAAAAATATTTCCTCGCATAACACTTTTACCTCACTTAACTAGATTTGTTACTTGTAGGGACAGTCATACGGATGGCATTACATCCTATTACATGCTACCCCCATTAAACCAAATTGTTATTGCAAGGCTTCCTAATGTTTGCCCATATTCAGAGCAGAAAATGGGATTCCTTTTTTCATATAGATGTGTCTTAAATACCTTTCCATTTTAACCTTCCTGAATCAGTCTTCTCAACAGTGACTTTTTAAGGTTTGCTATATGTTTGTGATTTAAATAATACTTTGGCTTGTGTTTTTACACCTATGTGTGCACCTGTGCAGCTTAATATAGGAGAACCTTTCTTTCCAGCACCATGAGACTCCACAGAGGAGCAGAACAGAACTTGGAACTGTGACAGATTTTGCCATTAGATATCCTAGAAGATAGAAAAACATGTGGTTATGTAGCTCAGTAACATCCTAAAAAAATATTCTTTGTGAACTTACCCCATTAACGTGGAGGGATGTTTAGATTCAAATGACCTTGCAAAAGCTGCACATGCAGTTGAGTGTTTGTATCACCGTAGTATTTACTTATCTAACCTAGGGTTTGTTTAACTGAACAAAAAGTACCCCATCATTCAGATATTCCTCACTTATCGACTTGCCTGCTTAATGACCACCCAGACTTATAACGATCTCTTCAACAAGTACACTGTTCAAGAACTATACAGTGTAGGGTAGCCCAGCGTCCATATATCAATCTTCTCAACGCCATCATTCCACATACTCCATCATCAGTTACCCTGACACTGATGCAGCCCTGCAGACTGGTTCTTTAATCTTTATTAATTCTTATTCCACTATTAATCAATTCACCTAATAACTAAGTTGTAGGAACAGAACTTGGTGGTTACGTATTAGGTACATGGTGGTTCAAAATATGCATAAAATACTTACCCTCCTAAATCTAACTCACATTATTTCTTTATACTTTACAATCTTGGTATGTGTTACTGAATGATTAATCCACCACACCATAATAATGAAATCCATCTTTCTGTTTTTAATGCAGCAGACAGCTCATGGATATATCAACAAGAATTCATTTTGATGGGTCTCAGATACAGATAATGCCAATACATTTTACAACAGTTACTAGGGTTTTTGATAAAAATCAGAGGTAGACCTCAATTTACAGAAGATAAGCAGTATTTTGGAGATAAGTAAGCATAGTTACTTTGCACACCCTGTTCATCCTAGTCGTTACATGTAGAACAAAAGTAATGATGTAAAACGTGCTGATAAGATGAAACGGTCAATGCCTTACAGTAATGAAAGAAAGCAACCAACTGCAAATCTAACAAAAATGTTATTTTTTGGAAGCCAAGCACTTTCCGGATAATTCCACCCATATATTTAAATGTGTACATTTAAAAGAAACATCAACAATACTGCAATGAACATAGAAAAATAGATCTAAGTAGACACAATATTTATCATTTACGTGCTTGATTTTTAAAATTATGTCTGCATAAAACATTCCTTCCATCCACATAACATTTTCTACCTAGCCAATCTAGGTAGAAAATGAAGCATTCCTTGGTAGGTATGCGGCCCAAAGAAGGATTGGTCTCTGTATTGCTTTTTATTTAGGATGAGGGATCAATCTACTTATCCATGAGCACTCATAGGGTGCTATACAGGGGAATTTATACTAGAACCGTACTTTCTTCCCAGTGCTCAGGATACAGACAGGATGCTAATTCCTATACAGCATTCATTTTTCAATAAAATATCTAAAGAGCACATAGAATGTAGTTTTTACACAATGGTATCATCATTTGTGTATGGCTATGGCAACATATCCTGGTACCGTACACATTGCTTGTGCATTCTCAATAAATAAAACTTTAGTAGGATTCCATTTCAGCTGACAGTCACTATATAGCGAACGTCAGGCAAACAATTTGTAGCCAGTTGCAAAAAAGTAGGTACAAAAATGCTTTAACAACACAAAGCAATAAAGAATCATGCAGAGTTGCAACCTACCCAATACATATTTTGCCAGGTGGGGTTGATCTTCTACAACTAATGCTGATTTTCTTTGTAGTATTTTGACAAAAAAGCCTTATACAGTTTTCATATGTGGTCATCCAAGATGGTCCTATTTATCTTTGTTATAATTTTTTATGTTTATATGACTCATTTGAGTCCTTGTTTCAGCCAGAATGCACAGGTGAATTCTTTGAGGACCATGCCAAACACTTGGGAATACATATGGACATAATTATTTTCAGATGTTTAGCCCATCAGTGTAGCCCAATTAAAATAAACAACTGAAATCTGTTAACTTTAAAATTACAGCAATTCCAACTAGAATCTGAGCAACCAGATCAATAAGGCATTTTATAGGTGATCCAAGCCGTTATTTACCGTGAACAAACTGTGGAAAACACCTTGCAATAAACTTCACAACATTTTACCCTGCAATTTATATATGTCTACCAATGGTAAGCATAAGCTGTAGTTTGTAAAGTCTGCCCTGGAAAAACAGCAACAATTTGAACACGTTTTCTAAATTGATTTACAACAGGAGGTTAATATTTTAAATGGCATCACGCAGTATGTTTTTTGGTCTTATCCTCTGTAACACAAACAGGGCTCTTTGTTGGAAATAGCATTAGCTGATTGTTACCTGGTATGTCTAATTTCAGTGGAATCAGGCAATGATTGTAATGTGTAGTCAAATACCATAACAGATGCCTTCAGCTGTGTAAACTCGCAGATGCCAAAATGCCACTTTATTAGTTAAAGACATTTTTAACAAACAATTTTGTGTAAAAATTACCTTTCCATTTAAGTCTAAAGCTACTAAAATGTATTACATCAGCCCACCTTTCAAACATTTCTTCCTTGCAATATTTGTAAATGATAGACATGTTTTCAGAAAATTAGTAAAAATCAGACCTAACAGAACAAAAGGAATAGTAATGATCATGTGTAGTGATATGACAATGAACTTTGTAAAGCTCTGCATATTATGTTGGTGCTGTATAAATACAAGTTAATAACAGATCCTCCCACTGCCAGTAAGTTTAAGATGGTACATAGCTTTTCAAACTTTTCAAACTTTACATTCCTTTAATTGTTTCATCCCTCTTATCAGAGAAAGTATTTTTTTTGCTTTGCTTTTAATATATTTAAAATTATCTGTATGCATTTCAAATTTTAAGACTAAATCTGGGACATTTAATCCAGGCACCTGGATCATCGCATCACAAATTTACCATTTCAAAGTTACTCCTTACACATTTTGGATCCAAAATAAACTCTCCAGCCAATCTGGGACAGTGAGAGGCATACTTTCATTTCATATACACATGAACAAAGCTGTAGTGAGGCTTGTTGACAGTAGAATTTGTTACAAAATGTCAGTTCTTGACAGATCTCCCTCTCTCTTCCTTTCTGGAGCAGTCATGCAATGATTGTAGGAATACACATGAATGAAGAGTAATTTGGTGCAACTGCTGTTATACAAGGATAATATAGCCCCAGGTGGTTTGTACAAATCTTGTAAATATGCCCTTCCCTATTCATATCCACACCCTTAATGTGATTTTCTACATCAATCTCAAAATGTTGTATTTCCTCTGTAGAAAAAGACTTTTTTTTTACCTAATACCTGTTTAGGACTTTGCTTGTAGTTCCCAGTATGACTTTGGATGTTATTTTGTGTACAAAGGACTGGGGGGTCTATTTTTAAAGCAGAAAACCTGACATTCACTATATATTTAATTACTGCTATTTGAAAACACATGGACCTAGAAGATTATTCAACAGAGTATGTTTGATGAATGTCAGATTTACTGCTTTATAAATAGATACCTGCATATTGTAGCTGTGCTGGAGACTATTTTATACTGGAGCTACTTGGACAATAGGTGTCACAAGTACATTGTAAGATCAGCCACATCTTTAGCACATCTTTGGCAAACCTTCTGCATTTATTCTGTTCTCGGAGAAAGCGATGCTGTTTCGAATTTACAGTTAAAAAGGCAAATTTGGGGCAGCACAGTTGGCTGAGTGGTTATAGCTCTGGCCTTTGCAGCGCTTTGTAACAGCCTTGAATCTCAGCCAGGACTCCATCCTCCTCCTGCCAGGAGTTTGTATGTTCTTCCTGTGTGGGTTTCCCCCGGGTACTCTGGTTTCCTCCCACATCCCAAAAACATGCAGTTGGGTTAATCAACTTTCCCTCCAAAATTGACCTTAGGCTGCGTTAGACGTATGACTATGGTAGGGATAATAAATTGTGAGCACCTTTGAGGGACAGTTGGTGACATGACTATGGACCTTGTAAAGTGATGTATTATATGTCGGCACTATAGAAATACTGGTTAATAAAAAAAATACAAATGTTTCAGATATGTTGACTCCATGGCAGCAAATGTGATGTTAAAAAGAAAAAAAAGCTTGGGAATGAACCTAAATACTGTTGGGGAAAACATATTTAATTGAAATACATCAGTAATTGATCATGACTTCAAGAGTAATAGATACATAATTCTTCCATAGGATCATTAATTACTTTAGGAATGGCAGGAGTTTTTAATGTGGACTGGTAACAAGTCAATTAGTCATGAATCTATTAAGGTTAAATTTGGGCTGAAAATATGTGGAATTTTTTTTTTTTCAATAGGATTTTACTGACCGCAGTTGGATTTCCTAATGCAATATATATTTACTGTCTATAGGGATGACCATATTTAGTGCAGGAGCATTCAAGTACTTCATCATTCTATGAAAACTGCTGGAGGTTAATTACTAAGGCCATCTTTGTACCTATGCACATTTTACTCTTACTTTTTAATACACTTATTTTATTCCAATTTTATTATAAAAAATGCTGTCTGGTGATAAATGTCTTAGCTGATAAATGTGCACTTGATCAAGTAGTGATCTATTAAATAAGAGAAATGTACAATTTACATGTGTTTATTTACACAGCTTGAAGTGCAGAGCTTGTCAATCAGGACAGCAGACCATCCATGTGTTTCTTTAACTGAAAAGTAAAATTGCCCTGATGGGAGACAGTTTCCAGGCAGTGACATTCTGCAGAATTCCTAGTTCTATAACAGAAAAACATTCCAGGACAACTAATATATAGGCAGGCCTACAGGTAGTTCCTAGGTTAAGGACATCCATCATATGGACTACTCCTAGATACAAATGGGGCTTCCCTGCTCACTGTGTGCAGAACGGAGGCTTGGAGGGGCCAGTTTGCATGACTTGCAGAAGAAATATTTTGCTAAACACAGCTGAGGTAGTGGGTGATCCTAGGGGGGTGAGCTCTTCAACATCTTGTAACTCTTTAATGACCAAGACAAACTCTGCAGTTATTTCTTTTTGCATATCAAAGCACAGCTTGCTCCAGAAGTTGATGAATGTCAAGGCTCCATAAAGTTTTTTTTTTTTTTTTTTGCTTTGTGAATATCTCACAGTGAGGATTTTATACAGTAACTAACATCATGCTGCCTATGTTGAGACAAACATCTGTCCAAATTGCATTTTTTAAAATAATGTACCTGTTCCGACTTACATACAAATTCAATTTAGGAACAAACCTTTAGTCCTTATTTTGTATGTAACCCAGGGACTACCTGTATTCATAATCTACCAAAAAAAAAAACTTGCCACATGAAGACATTAATTTAAAACCTATTACCCAGCACTTCATCATTACAATATACAGAAGCATTCTAATGTATCTTGGGAAGTTGATGGCATTAGGTGTTTGTCACTTACTCTATAGTTGATTGGCTGGACAGAAGTGGGAGACGAATCCTCTTCACTAGTCGACATTTTTGTAGTACTGTCTGCTTTATTTTTAAAAAAAATAGTTTTTTTCTTTTTAAACCCTATTCACATAAACATTAGTTTGTATGAGAGTAGTATATACAACAAGCCTTTGCAAAGCTTTCAGAGAGCTCCCAGAAGAAGCCTTGTTGAAACCTTTATAAATTCTTCACTATCAGTATGGAATATTGAACACAGATCCTCCTGGGATCCTCATGCAAATGCTTAGTCCGAGCTTGTAGTACACACTGCTCCTATACAGGCTTGTGACCAAGGCTTTATTCTTCAGGCCCGGCTTACCTGTTAGGGGCATTTTAAACAAACTTTCCATTTTATATTGGTTTCCAAGAAGCCAAGTCTTACTGTTGTGTGTTATCATCAAAAACTAATAACTTGTAAATAAATAATATATTTATTAGGCCACATTCACATTTATGTGTTGCAGCAACTTGCTTTAAAAAGACATGCTTTAACAGGTTTCTGCAACATATAAAACACATTTTGTATACTTTGTATACATTGCATAACAGAGCACCACATACTGCAAAGCAAATACTGTGTTGCTAAAAAAGGGTCAGGTTGTATCCATTTGGGTCCATTGCACATTATTAGTGCTGTGATATAGATTAGTGCGTGTGCGTTAACATGCCGTATTGGAAAACTTTAAGGGAAATGGGCCCTTAAATTTTCAAATTTAGGTTTTATTACAGTGAATCTTACTAGTAATTTCACTTGGAAATTAAAGTTCTAAATGTTAACACAGAAGAGCTAGTTAACTCGATAATTTTTATTAGAAATATTCTATTAGGTACAAGCAATAAACTTCATTGCCACCTTTACTCCAGTTTTTAAAACGAAGTCCGAATGTACATCTTTGTCAAAATTAGAATCCATGCATTGGAAATATACTGAATTGGCAGTTCTGATAACTGTATGAGTCACTGTGTCAATGTACTTTTCTTCTGTTTATGGTAGGCTTCCTTCCTGCCCCTTCATTCCAGTGACAGAAGCCTGTACATTTACCTAGGTAGACATGATATCACTGCTAGTTATTCCTAATGTGCTGCTTTACTCCCATGACCTCAGATGCTTTCCCTTTCATTAACATTAGTGTTAAGTTAGCTTTAAGACTTGTCGACTTTTGTTTGAATGATCTTTGAAGAAAAATGAAACTGTATATATGCAGCCCTACAGCAATGCAGAATGGAATGTGCAGCAGATAAAAAGCCTTTAAGCATTCCGTTTGTGCTCAGAATTGCTATATCAACATCAAGGTTCATGTTTAGTTTATTACTTTAGGGCTTAATAATACATTTGTCACCACTAGGAAATTCTTAGTGTTTGCTAGAAAAGACAGTAGTTTGCCTTTCAGAAATTCTTCGTGGACACAGAAGTACTGATAAGCATATCAAGGTCTTAATGAAATACACTACAGTGCATTTATTTGTTGGAAACATAGGCCTAAGCTAAAGGATAATGCAAAAGATTTAAAAAATCATTAAATAGTTGATATGATATGATCTTAATAATAAACTGAAGATATGGTGTCCTGACACTTGGCAATCTTGCACAGCAATTTATCAAGTGTCCGGGGTCAAAGGTTGACCCTTCCAAGAGTAGAGGTCATTTAGACCTTACAGAATTGTCCACGTGTACATAAGCCCTATGTAGCGACTTTGCATGCTATGGAGAGGCAGATGACCTGATGTGCTAATATTTGGGTTATGTGGTGCTTTAAACAGAAGCTTCAGGCAAATCTCACAATTATTCCTAGGAATACTATACTAGGAATTGCTCAGCCCAACCGTTTTGTGCATCATTCTCATAATTCTTTAAGTGGAGCCATATTTCAGACTCCTATGAGATTACTCCCAAATATAATGTCTGCTATTTTTTTTTTTTGTAAATGAATTATATAGCCAGGAGCTGAAATGGAAATAACTGGACCTGAAGGTAATAATCTAAGAGGATTTACCTAACAGTTCTTTTTTCCTGATCTAATTTGTTTATGTTGAGCAGGGCATGTATGACCTTGACTTTGCTAGCAATTTCAAAGTAAATTACATTGGTTTTGTCATAAGCATTTAGAATTCAGGTGCCAATAGAATATACACAATAAAAGCAAATAGACCTAGGAATGCCTATCCGTAGGGATCTCCCGCCATCCTCTGCTAATGTTACAGATTTATAACACTTTGAGGAAAGAAAACTTGAGCTGTTAGTCTGCTATTCACATTCCAATTTTCAAATGCCTGGAGAAACAGTAATGTCCTTTATGGCATGGCCCTAAAATAAAACATTTACCATCCTGAAAATGAGGTTTTATACAGAATGGGGAATAGTTAGAACTTCTTTAAAGTTTTTATTGTTGTTTACATGTTTCTGATTACTGGTGACTAATGATGACTAGAATAGAAAATCAAGATAAAGCTCTCTAAAAACACATAAACATATTTTTGTAGAGGGAAAGATTAGGATTTCTGTCATTTTTTTTTATTGCTTCGTTGCCGGGATCATTCTTTTTAATACAAAGATGAACCTTTTCACACTCTTCCTGGAATTAGGTTTAGGTTAGGGTTCCCCTTCTGAACTAAAAAGAAATATGTTCTTTATTACTGTATGTTCTAAGGTAAGATTACATTGTCATTTTAAAACTCTAGGTGAAAATAATTCATTTAATTATCTCTAAATAAAGGCTGTAAAGAAAGTTTATAGAAATAGAACCTAAATCATTGAAAATTAGCATTAAAAATGATTATGATAAGTATACTCATGCAGAGTAGAAATCGGCACGTAGGCATTTTTCATTCATTGTTCAGACCTGTTCTGTCAGTTTGTCAATGACTGTGCCAAGTAGCTTAAAACTTAAAATCTGCTTGTCAGCTGTGCTACAAATGCATTAACAATACCTATTTCATACAAGCTGTTTTCTAATCTTCTCTCAGGAAATCTTGTACTTATTTACAGAAGTGCACTCAAAACTATAGGATGTTGTAATGTTTTGCTTAAAGGGCTTCTCAATACCATCAATGTTAGAGAGTTTTAACCCTTACAATGTATTAGTGATGAATTCAGGAGTGTTGTATATTTTAAGAAATCATTGTACATTTTAGGGGACATTCACAATTTTGAGTTGTGGTAACCTTTGAGGTACCGCAATGCACATTACAAGTGTTGATGTGTTGTAGTGGCATTCATTTTCATTGGCACACTAATACATTGGCCCTGATTTAATAAAGCTCTCGAAGGCTGGGGAGGATACACTTTCAACAGTGAAGCTGGGTAATCCAGCAAACCTGGAATGGATTTAATAAAAGTCTTTAGCTTATTTTTTAACAAATGGTTTCAATCCTGGACCAGATTCATTCCAGGTTTGCTGGATCACCCAGTGTCACTGATGAAAGTGTATTCTCTCCAGCTTTGGAGAACTTTAATAAATCGAGGCCAATGTATTAGTGTGCCAATGAAAATGAATGCCACTACAACACATCAACACTTGTATTGTGCATTGTGGTACCTCAAAGGTTACCACAACTCAACATTGTGAATGGACCCTAAAACGTACATTGATTTCCTAAAATTTACAACACTCCTCCACAGGGAGACGCGATGCAGATCAAGGCATGGTAAGTTAATATTGGGGGAAAAGATCATCAACAAATAGCCTGTTGACAATACTGGTGAATGGTCCTTTGTCTTTGTATGCCATTTCGGGGCACATCTTCTACAAGTCCTCTTTAATATTTGTAAAAAATTTATTACTTAAGGATCCCTTAGCTACTCATTGGAAACCTATCCACATATGGAGGTGCACGGTCAGTGGCTTCTAATTAAGGAGAGTATTTGCCATTCCTAACCCTGGTCATCTTCCTGTAGAAAAGATGATGGCATATGGTCCTGTAACTTGCTGCCAATCATAAGAGAAACTTTCACTTAAATAGTTCTGGCATAGTATTTTTCCAGCAGTGGGAGTCTGCTATAAATCTAAAATATTTGCTTGTAATAGTCATACAGCTAAAGGATGGGCTACATATGGGTTCCTTTCTCCACTTATGGTACAATCTCATATACAAGTATACTGTTTATGTAGTATACAGGTTGTCCCCGAGTTAAGGACATCCGACACATGAACACCTCCTAGATAAGAAAGAGGATTCCCTGCTAGCTACTGTCCAGGACGAAGACTTGATAGGGGGGCGGTTTGCATGACTTGCAGAAGAAATCTAAACACTGCTGAGGTTGTGGGTTATCTTCATAGTGGAGCTGATCTGTAATATCTTCTAACTCTTTATTGACCAAGACAAACTCTGCAGTTATTTCTTTTTGCCTATCGAAGCACAGCTTGCTCCAGAAGCTAATGAATGTCTAGGCTCCATACATTTTTTTTTTTTTTTTTTGTGATTTAACTCACATTGAGGATTTTTTACAGTAACTAATACCACGCTGCCTAATAATATGTTGAGACAAACATCTGTCCTAATTGCATTTATTAAAATAATGGACCTGTTTCAACTTGCATACAAATTCAACTTAAGAACAAACCTACAATCCCTATCTTGTATGTAACCCAGGGACTACCTGTATACCATGATAGGGGGTATATAATGTTCACAAACTCGTACATTCAATTAAAAGCTATATTCAGCTTAATTGAAGTCTATGGTGCTGATTACTGCAATTCAATCAATTTATCAGTAACAGAATTGGTGGGCCATGTTGGGTCTTATTCTGAAAGCTTGTTTTTTGCAAAATGTGAAAAATGTCATGGAGGTAGGTAAAAAGCACTGAAGATTACACCTTGTATACGTTTTGATAATTGATATTTGTGTTTATCAATATTACATATTTTAAACTGGTTGGGGCCATTGTAGTCATTACTTTGTTTATACTGAGCCTGGCTAGAGCCCGCTTGGATCAAAAGAACTGTAGAGGAGACAACTTTAAGTGTCTTCAGTATAAAGAACCATATAGAGTTCTGTACTGTAGTTCATTGATGTAATTACTGAAGTAACACATCACAAACTACTTAACAGCACCCCCTTCCCATTTCAAATTGTTGCAGAGAGCTGACTGTATGAGCCTGGTTTACTAAAGTTCTCCAAGGCTGGCGAGGATACACTTTCATCAGTATAGCTGGGAGATCCAGAAAACTTGGAATGAATCTGGTCCAGAATTGAAAACATTTGCTAGCAAATGACTTTGAAGAAATCAATTCCAGGTTTGCTGGATCGCCCAGCTTCACTGATGAAAGTATATCCTCTCCAGCCTTGAAAAGCTATAATAAATCAGGCCCTACGTCTCTATGTTCTGCAAAAAACCCAGGTAAATGAATTATGCCAATGCATGCACATGGTGTGAATGATCCCCTATAGCTTTGGAACCATTAAACCATGCTCTCCTTCAGTGTACATAGAAAAAAATGCAGGTTAAACAACTCTATTACATATATTTCAACTGTATTTCTAGCTGTTTTTCTGACGTTTGGTTTTAAATTAGCTATATTGTATTAACATTGTTTGTATGAGTTCAGAGGTGAAAATGTAAAAGTGATGTTGGAAATGGTTTGTCAGGAATATGACTTGCTGCTTTTGTTAATTCCAGACTTTCACCCCTGGGTGACATGATTTTGGGAATAAAGAAGCTGTTCTGACAAGCACATTATACACACACACAGCACCATTTTATATTAATCACTTCTTTAAGTGATCCCCAAGCTCAAGGGTCAGCAGGACAGTTCATTAGTGATTCAGAATGTAAGGTCATGGGAGCAATTAGAGGCTTTCCATTCTCTAGTGTGTTCTCCTCCTCTGTGGCTGCATGTTAGCTAGAGCCCAGCTGAGGAAGATTATTCCATAGTGTCTCCAATGCATGACTAACTTCTCACCTCTCTTTGGTAAGAGGCCGTCACCCTTCAGTGTTTATTGTGGGAAAGGAATGATTCCCTGTGCATGGGTGGGGTGGCTGACAATGGATTTAGGTGGTCCAGCTCTGTTCCCCTCAGTTAACTGTAATCCAATAATCTATCAATTCTTGCGTAAATGTCAAAGAGCAGACTGCTTGGATACTTGCGGACATGCAGATGTAAACTGCAAATCTAGTCAGCTTTAATTGGAGAATTAGGACATTTATACACAAGCTGAAGGCTGCTGAAAGACAAAGAAGAGACTGTACCTCCTAGTGGGAAGCAGGCATTGTCCTAGCTACTTAACTGCACTAATCTTTTTTCCAGCACCTGTAGGAATGCTGGAATAGGCATTAACCTATTCACTGACATGCCAAGTTAATGTCACATTGCATTTTATATTAAACATTGCGGGGGTTGTTTGGTATAATACAAATATACTTTTTAAAAGGCCAGCTTCATCCAGATGTTTTTATACCAATGGGGAACAGTTCTGTCATTCTCAGTTGTAGCATTATCCCCAAGTTATTGACAAAACCAGCACAGGTTAAATTTTTACAGGTAAAGAGAAACTAAACTCATTGGTGGGTGGTGAGCACGGCATGGCACATACTTAGCCTGTTCAGTCACCTTCTAAGCTCTAAACTACCTGGTATATGCGCCGTCCAAGTTAGAGCCAAAACAACAAGCCACCAGGAGCCAGAGTGTTATTTTTTTGACAGAAGGGGAGCAGGGGGAGCTCTGCTAAGAAAACCGTTTAAACAACAAATAAATTTGTGAATTTGAAGGTGATTTGCTCCACAATGCTTGCAGCTACAAAGGTGAGTAATGGTTTGTTTTAAAACTGCTTAGATTGCTACTTTCTTGTGTTTTTTTTTCAGTTTAGGCCCACTAATAAAGTTACTTTAGTTTTAAGCAGCTTATATGAAATACTCTTAAGCAAATTGCCTTCTTCAAATTTGTGTTTGTTGTTCAAGCAGTTTTCTCTCCTACTAAAGCCCCTTCTCTGTGCTTACATGAGAAACAACATTAGATTGTAAGACCCTTTGAGGGAAAGTTAGTGACCATACAATATACAGTGACAATATACTTTATAAAGCGCTGTGTAATTTGTCGGCACTATATAATTATTGGCTAATATTGAAATAGAAAGCCTGGAAGTCTGTTACATCACTACTAGGGGCAGCTGGTGGCAACTTTGGCTGAAAGAACGGTTTGGGTGAAATTTCATGATAAATTGCTCCACAGTGCATACAGCTAAAGAGGGTATTAAAGGCTTGTTTTAAAGTGTACATATTAAATGAATAACAAGATCCCAATCAGTTTATGAACTGACAAGCAACATACTGATATTAGAAGAAAGTGGAGTGACAGAAAGAAGCTTATCTACTTCTTGACATCTAGGAGTTTTGCAACTTCAACCAAAACATGATCGGAATCTTGAGGTTCTGCTGACAATTGCGGGAAAGTTGAGGACTACTTATGTTATTTCAGTTTGTTTGCCTGTCAGTAGCACTCAGTGATCCAGATATAAAGATTATATATATATTTATATATATTTTTTCCCTGCTTCTTTTAATCAGGATGGGAGAACTTAGAGTTAGTCTTTACTGAGAAATGGCAGATAGCCAGCCCAGGAAATATACAAGAATTGTAGTGTCTATGCAGCCTGTAAACTGCTAACAGTGCTGTGATTATTGTGTTCTTTTACCCTCCAGAAGTCGATTATATGAGCCTGGTGCCTTGTGAGGTAAGAGTCTAACTCAGTTGTGGTTCTGGGCCTGATTCATGCATGGCAAACCAAAATAAATGCAATGGATGTAATAACCTCTTTATGTAGAAAACCATAAAATGCTACATGGCCGTGTAAACAAATTAAGTAATTTTCTTATTTTTTCGTTATGGATGGATTTGCAGGCCAAAAAGTGAGGGTGTGGGCTACAGTTTATGAGCTCCCCATCAAAATATTATATTCAATATGAAGTTCTATGTAAAAACAGCTGTTTTTGGCCCAATCTATATTATTTTGTGGCTTCAGACAAGACTGAAAGCATTTTTTTTTGACCATTGGAGAAAATGCAAAAAACACGCAGTTTATAAAAATGTACACCAATACAAAAAAAATGTCAATGTTTTATGATAAAATTTGTTATATCACCACATTAATTACATCATCATGTTATACTTCTAGCAAGAACTGTTCCATAGAATCATAATTACTAAGTTTCCCTTCAAGGCTCATAACATGTCTGGACTAGTTTTCAAATAATCCTTTTACAGTTTACTTGACTGCGTCTATGGGTGACTGCCAGAACATACCATAACAGCAAAAAAAAAAAAACGCTAACCCAAAGATTCATGTTTTACTTGACAAGGACGTAATAATCCAGGTATTTTTGTGCTATTTCATATCCTCAAGAAAACCAACATGTTTTAAATGGTTTGCTGCAAATCAGGTCACTTCTGTATGTCGAGTATAATAATAGAAGAATAGTGTAGGCTTATTTATACCACTTTGATGCTTTCCAACTGGCTTACTGTTCAATCCCGATTGTTCATAATTTGTGACTATGGGAGTGACTGTCCCATAGCATATAGGGGGGAATTTATATATGACAATATATTTTGCCATTGATTATGCATTTACAGTTTTGATGGCAGACTTCAATTTTTACATTGTGTGACCAGAAGGAGACGCTACTTACAAAACCTTGTTATTGCCATCTTGCCCATTGCAACTATTTGAAATTTGGTAGTGATTGTGTATAGCACTGCTTATTTTGGCTGCCGGTAGTACGATATAAATGCCGTACTAAAGCCTCGTACAAATGTCAGATTACTGCCGCTCTTTTGTGATCCTTTCCAATGACAGATGTAGAAACAAGCACTGTACACACACTGCTATTCTGTTCTATAGGCAGCAGAAGACAAGTGAGTGGCACCCCACTGTGCCATCCTCCATAGGAAGACATTCATCAATCCACCAGAATCATGAACAGCATTGGGAAGATTCGCTGCACATTTTAGATTTTCAACCGAGATAAGAACAATCATTGGTCTCAGGTGACAATCATTTAATGTGTGTATATAACTTAACAATAGACTTTTCTACTTTGGTCCAATATACCATCTGAAACATTTTGGTATATCTGTTTGATAAGTGCCAAAAATCCCCATTTAAACTTGTCAGATGATAAACTGTGTGAACTGTCTTTGTTAACTTTTATCAAACACAATGAGGACTTACCGAACCTGTATTTTCATGAGAAGAAAGAAAGAGGAAGAGATAATTGTAGGCCTGCCTTGTTTCATCAAATTTGCTGGCCGTCCTATTTCTGACATCCTTCTCACCTTCCAGTGATCTCAGTCCAATTGTTAGCAAAATTCAGTGCATTCTATAAAAATTAGATGGCAAAGAAAAACTCCATAACACCTGAGTATAATTATGTATAATTAAATACATCATTTAGTAATACCACAAGGTTTGCCAGCAGAATGCATGTCTGGATACAAGTCTGTACTTGGTGGTTATCTAATGTGTTAAGCTGACAAGAATTTCAAATCTGACTGATATTTATATTTTTATTTTTTAGTTTTCACAAAGTAAATAAATATCTTAAAATGAAAATAATAAAGCAATAAATCCAGTGTGTTTTTTACCAACTGTCCTAAATTGATAACACAGTTCCTCTTCTGTACTGCAATTACAAGCAGTGTTGTCATCTCTGTCCAGTTCTCTTTTATTAGACTGCAGAATATTTTCTCCTTTTGTCATCTTCATACCTTCAGGGGTGGAGGATGCTGTAGTCAATGAGGACTTGGCAGGGCTGATAACTTGGGATTTTAGTGCTGCACAGAACAAATGCATTGAGCACAATTGATTTTTGGAAGAATTAACAAATAATTTTCAGTGCTTGCAACATTCATCCAAGAGTGGGAGTATTTAAAGTGGACCTGGTTATTTATCTATCTATATATATATATATATATATATATAACCAGGTCCACTTTAAATACTCCCACTCTTGGATGCATCAGAGTATCAGTTTTAATTGTGCCCCAGCATGACCTGTAGCTTTCTTACAGTGAACCTAGCTCAGTTTATGAGCTATTGGCTGGGTGCCTCTTGTTTTATTGTCTTTGCTAATGGTTTGCTGTGTAGTACTGTTGGCTATAATGAACTTTTAAAACTTTAATTACTTGTGAGTTTTTTCATTGTCTTTGGGGCATAGTTTCATTCTGAAAGCCTCATATCAAACACTATCAAGTAATTATTATTAAGAGGGCAAAACCAATTAAAAGCCCAACATGCATCCATCTGCAGCATGGGGCTATTTTTGAATTGAAGCTTTGTGATTGGTTTTATAGTAAAACCTCCTTTATTGTAAAAAAAAAAATAATTTTTCAAGGGAAATACTTATTAATTAAAAATATCACTCAATATCACATTTTTTTTTTAAATTTAAAATGTAGAAAAGCTAGGAATTTATGTAAAATGCAGAGAAGCAAAATATGTTTAGGGATTGTTTAGTCCACATTTACATGTGCAACAAAATGTACCCAACACACAATACATGGTGAACTGTGCTACCACTTAGAATTGCACCCAGTTCAGGTCCCCAGTGTCTAAGGCTACATAGACATGTCAGATGATTCTCGTCAGATAATCTCCTTAGGGCTTATATTGGACGAGAATCTGGCGTATGTATATCGCTTCTTGTCTGTCGTTTCGACAACCGTCCTGGTGGATCCGCGGACAACGAACGATCATATTAGTGAAGAGGAGAGAGCACAGTGGGACACTGCTCTGTCGTTTTCCTCCTCCCCTCTCCATAGAGCAGAATGGTGCTGTATGTACAACACTTGTTTATGCGTCGTGCAGTCTTTTGTCATTCTAAAGGTTTGTGAAAAATCCTTTCCAACGACAATTATTGCATGTGTGTACCCAGCCCTAGTGCATCACAACACACAGATGTGAGTCACAAGTGGTCACTTGTATAAAAAACATACATGCTAAAAGAGGGAAAATAGTTCCCTTTTCAGCAGCCCACTTAATTAAACACTGCTGTTACACTGCTGTATAACCAACACAAATGGCCCACACTTCACCTGTGACATACCTGCTCACTATAGGATGTATGTTAGTGGTATGAACCACAGCGCGGTGGAAGAAATGCATATTCTAACCATGTGACCTATTGAATATTTGCAGGAAAATGGGCTGAAGGAAGGGTACGGATATTCATTTTGCTTTTTAGCAAGTATGCATTCGTATACAAGTGACCCCATGCTGACAGCGTCACTTTATTGAAGTTTTAGTTGTGTCTAGAGCAAGGCTATAGCAACGCACAATCCCATATTTTATGTAGACTGCTAGCAACAGCTGTCTGTGTCTGGTCATTTTGTAGCTGTACATTTTATTATACCTTTCACATTCCATTCTGCTTTAGGTAGCATGTAACTAAAAGCTGTACTGAATGTATATAATAAACCCTGGGGGATTTCTCTCTTGCTACTGTAGATTTTATAATAAAATATATGACTGGATATTTAGGCCTTGAAACTGAGTGGACATTTTTTGTACAGACATCCCTTAAATGTCAATTTCCATTGTTTTCCATTTAAATGTCCTTTTCTATTGTTTTAGTGAAATTTGTGAATGACCCTGAGTGGATTGGGTGTGACTATATTGGAAAAAAGTTACCGGGTCAACTGGATATAATATGGATTTGTTCTAGTTAACTTCAAATCGTGAGAATGTTTTAAAATGTTCAACTGTGGGCAGAGTTTTATTTTTAGTAAATTCCCTAGACTGCTACATATAATAACATAATGAACACATTGCCCAGGATCTCCAGACCAATTTGCAAATAGGTCTAAATCATAATCTCTTAGATTGTAATCTCTTCTGGGCAGGGTCCCCCCCCCCCCCCCCCGTGTTATTGTTTTTGTCTGTCATTCACTACCCCTATTTAATGTACAGCTCTGCGTAATATGTTGGCGCTTTATAAATACTGTTTAATAATAATTTAGTGTTTTTTACACTACAGACAGACTACACTTTTCAGGGGCTAACAAATCCACCTTCATGAGGGCCTAAAAGTTCTAATGGAAGGGACTCGCATAGAAGGTGCTTGCAAGAATAAACATTGTGAACCAATAATACCTAAAGATTCTGACTGACAAGCAGATATAGCAGCAAACCCTTTGAGCTTGGAATTATTTACAGATTTGTCTGGCAATCTTTCTTTGACGTTTAGCCTTAAGTTTTGTCTGGGACCTCAGGGCAGGTCACCTTGTAAAGTGAGCAGCTAGAGCTAATGAGATTTGAGGATTACACATTTTGAATTTTTAAATAATGAATTTTTGCACCTCTTAAGTAACACTTATCTACATAATGGAACATTTACTCTTTTAAATTACTAATGAGAAAATCCAGAATATTTTGATTATGTTTTATTAGCTTGTCTAGGGGGTTTATAGTAGAGTCAATTGACAGATGTATTTGTATTGAGGAATATTTACAGTTATATCTGAAATTGATACAGAAATAAATTAATTTTTATAATTACATTTTAAAGCGGGTATAGACCAGAATGGGACACATTCTTGAAATCTATTTATCACATGGATCACATTGTTTTCAATCTATATCACATTGTTTTCAATCAATATAATAATGTATAATATTAATAAAATCTTTATATTTAATTCAGTGGGCACGATTTATATAAAACTTTCCAAGACTGGGGAAGGTACACTTTTATAAATGAACCTGGGAGATCCTGCAGACCTGGAATGGATTTCTTAAGTAATTTGCTATTTGTTGGCAAATGCCTTCAATCCTGGACTCGATTCATCCATGAAAGTATATCTTCTCCAGTCATGGGGAGCTTTATTAAATCAGACCCAATGAGCCTGGTTTAAATAAAGTTTTCTGGGTGATCCAGCAAACATGGAATGGTTCTGGTCCAGGATTCAAAACATTTGCTAGCAAATGGCAAATGACTTTGAAGAAATCAATTCCAGGTTTGCTTGATCACCCAGCTTTACTGACGAAAGTGTATCTTCTCCAGCCTTGGTGAGCCCTAATAAATCAGGCCCAATGTGTTACTCTCATATTTCCCTTCATATTGTATTTAAGGGTTCCGTGATTCTGTTAGATATTTTGAGATGGGCAGTGAAATTGTGAAAAAGTGATTTGACCCAAGCAAGGAAGTTGGGGTCATGTCAAATTTGACTAATATTTTGGACATATTGTGTCATTTATGGAATCGGATGCCTTAAACCTGTATGTATCCAGATGTCTCTGATTTTGGTTGCGGAGAACATTTTTTAAACACTTAGGGTTCGTACACACATGCAATTTTCATATTTCACAATCGTTTCCAATGACAAAGTGACAGATGAATGAACGAGCACTGTACACACAGTGCCCGTTCTGTTCTATGGGGAGGGAATTGGGTGAGAACTGCGTTGGATAACCGCTGTACATATGTCAGATTCTCGCCCTAGATGAGCACTAAGGCTATGTATAGTACACCTGTCTTCTGACGTGTACATAGCCTTAGCGCTGTAATCTTGGTAAAATGTTTATGTCCATGGTAATTAAAGATATTGTAAACTCTTCGGGGCAGGGTCCTCTCTTTCTCCTGTATCACTGTCCGTATCTGTCATTTACAACTCATATTTACTGTACAGCGCTGTGCAAAAACTGTTTAATAAAAATAATAATATTATTATTGGTCAGAAGAATTCACAGTGCTGGAGAGCTACTTGCCATATTAATAGTTTTAATGGTGTACCATGTTCTGTACAAAAATGAAATGTCAGAAATGAATGTCATGCTTTGGTCATACCATATCAAGTAAATGGGAAAGTGATTGATATGTTTCTGTGCCACAATTTACAATAGATTATATTGAATATAATATAAAATAGATTACAAAATATATTAATATAAATATTTTTTTAATTTCTACTATTGTTTTCTGTAATCACCATACTTGGATTGGGAGAAGGGTGGGATGGGGGCAACTTTTATTACCCAATCACAGGATGTAGGAGGTAGGCAAGAAGTAATAAAGGAAACTCCTAATTAAGGACCAATTATAATCAGTTTTCAATAGCTGTATATTTGTCAGGGCCAATTAAATTTATTTTTTTTTGTGTACCCTAACTGGAGGGAATCTCCATTCACTTCCTACCCTGCCTTCTTTTGAATGGGAAAAGGGAAAACAATGAAAAGTGCGGATCTACTAAAAATATTCTTTTATTTTTGTCTCCATCAACACAGGATATATTTGTTATCACTTCCTGAATTGTGACACCCAACAACTAGGCAGCATATGAAGCTAAATATCCACATTAGGGACACCTACCGTAATTATAACTTTACGGACGTTTTAACGCTTCCCCCCTGTATACAAAGAAAATAAATTAACTGAAGGTTTGCTTTAAGTTGAGGGCTATTATGTGTAATGACAGTATATAAGAATAGCATATATCTATAGTTTTAGCTTTCCCTTGAAAAGCAGTATTAAGTAAAGTAAAAGCTATTTCTATAATGGATTTTCAAAAGCTATGAAAACAAAAGGCTTTAAATCCACGTTTGACAAGCAGATATTTTATATGATGTTATGGAATTTTTTCCACGGTCAACAAATTTGCTGAGACTTTGGGTGGTAAAAGAAGACTTATCCTTTTTCTCTTTTGCCAAGAAATAGAAATCACTTTGAGTTACTTTCCTGTGCTGTAGCTGACATGGTTCTCCTGTGTGAAAGAGCTGCACTTCCAAGCACTGGCATCTGGACAAAACAGAAGCCTATTCCACTGGGACACAGTTAGAGACATAAGACTAAGCACATGTGTAATGTGTTAGATTCCAGCTCGTATGGTGCTGCAAAGAGATTAAAACCATACTTTGTGTATTTATTTATACACTGCCAAACCTGCTGTGCCTGCTCCTTTGACATTCACAACCTGGTATTTGTACCAAGTACTGTCTACATGATAAAAATAAAATTCAACTTTAGTTAAATCTAAACTCCAGCCTCACGGTTATGTTTGCACAGTTGTATAGGCTCCTCTTTTGTAATGGATTTGTCCAATCTGATTTTATTTCAGACTGTGAGCTTCTCACAAAGTGTATTAGAATAGGTAAAAAAATAGGTAATATTCTAGAACACTATAGTATTTTTAAAACCCTGGCATGTACAAAATTAAACACTAAGGCATCTGACTTATAAATATCGCCAACCAAACGAATCTCTCCACTGCAGATATATCCGACCAACAGATGAGATGTCCTTAGAACAGTGAATCCTTAGGTGCCAAAACTTTTTGTTATGTATCTGTTAATGTCTGTTGTGAATGTCTGTTACCTGAGACTGCCAATTACCTGTAACTGCAGGAAGCAGACGATTTTACCCATTCAAGGGAGGACACATGCATTCATGTCACAAAAAAAATTAGGTGTCAAATCTGTTAAGAGGAATTGTCAGTTGGAAATACCCATCGTTAAGAGAATGTCTCATTTTAAAATGCCAAAAACTAATTGAATGGAATGCCTTTCTTCCGTTTTATGTCCAATTATATTTCCTGGTATTTTGAAGAACACATTCTCCTGGATTCCTAGCTAGGTAAAAGTTGCAGTGGTATAAGAAGACCAGAGAAAATTTAGACAAAATATGTAAAGGTCAAAAAGTTAGCCGCCATCTGCAGGAAAAGTGTTTTGATGTTATCAATACGATTCAATAACAGAATATTCTTTCTCTAATTAAAGTCAAAGAGAAAATGAGCCTCTTCAAACTAATCAGATATCAAATTTATTAAAGATATTGCAAACACAACATAGGACATCAAGGATTAGAACCTTTTATTGCTTTAATTTCTAAATATACAAAACAGATCCTTTACTGGGTAGACTGCCCTTCTCTTTCTGTCACAGTGTTACAGCAGAATGTATGAAATGTACACCCCCCCAAAAAAAAAAAATTTAAAAATCCCACCATTTGACCCCAGGATAGGTGTCCTTTATCAGGGGATTTATGTTCCTTCTGTGTTCAGTAGTAAGCTGGTTTCCTTATATTATCTTAAAAGATTATCAATTTGAAGTTGTTTAGTCTCTTTCCTTAGTCCATGACATTGTATTCCTGAGTGGCTATTTACCATGTACCATTGCTGTCATGTGGGTGAATGTGAGTCACAGCTTTCCAAACCTTAAAGCACTTCTCTTTCTTGGACAAACAGATCAGTTGGGGAATGAAGAAAAGGCAAGTTATAAACAGATGTGGGGTTGTCATTTAAAGAGGAAGTAAACCCAAAACAAAAAAATCACACTTACATTTAACCCCGCAGAGCAGTCAATCCGTCGGAGGTTTCTTCCATTTGGGTTCCAGAAAGAGCACCAAGAGCGAGGAAAAGGAGCCCCAGGCGCAGCCATCTTCTCCCTTTTTCCTGGTTCTTCTTACTATTTTACCCGACACAGGCCTGAGATCGGGTGATGTAGTTTAGGGACAAAAATTTTTCCCTTTTGATGAAAGGGCTCTTTCTGCGCATGCCCGATATGCTCAAACATGCGCAGAAGGAGCAGCCAATAGCCTCCTGGGATGCGTGACAAAGGTATCCTAGGAGGCTCTGCACTCTCATTCATTCTTGATTGCCTAGGTAATCGAGAATGACCCTCCTTGCCGTTAAGCCCGACCTTCGTACGGGCTCAAAAAAGTTGCTCTTTTCGTTAAGCCCGAGATTTTCCGTACATTAAAATCCCCACTTACCCAGGTAAGTGATGATCTCTGAAACAAGAAGCCGTCCGGCGGAGGAAAAAAACAGTGCCGGGTGATCTCTGAAACAAGAAGCCGTCCGGCGGAGGAAAAAAACAGAAATTCTTATTTTGTATTGGATTGGATACAAACTCCCGTATCCAATCAAATACAAAATAATTCAAAACAAAACCCCAATAAATACAGAATCAAAGTTTTAAAAATTGCCAGGTATTCCCTGGATGGCTATTGTGTAACACTGTGTCTTATCTTACCTTTGCTGATCTTCGCCTAATTTCCTTTAATTTTATTAAAAGTATTTTTTTTTTACATGATTGTGTGTTTCAAACATTTTTTATATTCATAATATCTACTAGAACCCTTGTTCATACATATTTCTGTAAGTTACAGGTCTACCATTTAAAAAAAATTTTCATGAAAAACAGTGGATCACTTTTGGTACAGAAATCTAGACCTCAGTGTAACGCTCAGGTGGTTAAGGGGCTGGCACCTTTTGTTTTTGTTTTTTTAAAGAGTGTTGCACTTAATAAAAAAAACAAACACCTTACCTTAAAAAAAAAAAAAAAGGGTTGAGTTTATGTATGCCTTAGGTAAATCTGTCCCAGTGTTCTCCCCTGGCCCTTTTAGCTGGGCGCACCACCCGGCACTTTTCGGCAACCACCCGGCTGTTTTTGGGTGGTTACTGATGAGTTGGGTCAACATTCAGGGGCTTCCACCCGCCTAGAATTTCTTCCACCCAGTTTACAAAAATTTCTGGGTTAAGCACTGCTGTCCCTTTGGTGTCCAATAGGATGGTATTGATTTAAATATATATCACCAGAATTCATCTTCATCTAAGTGACTACAAACTTTACTTGGTTGTTTTGTATGGATCTTAGCCATGAAAGCTTTTTATCCTGCTTCTCGATAATATTATATACTTACATGTCCTGCTGTTGCCCAGTTGTTTTGCTTTGAACCTTCTGGTAATAAGAGTTATTACAACATTGAGATATATACATTTGAACCCAGTGTTAAGTGCTGCAGAAAATGTACTTCTCTGAAAGCCACATGCTGACAGCCTTTTACAGAGCATCCTCAGATAGCTGAGCATGTTAAGATGTGACCTACACATTAGCAGCTTTTTAAAGTCAAGATGCATGTTAATAGAATTTTTTTTACAGCCACTTCTATTCAAAACCTTAAAAACTACTCATGCACCTATATGTTTTATAGTTCATTAACCTACACATTCAATTTGTGATGGGAACATAGTTCATAGTTGCTCTTGCTCTTCCTTCGCTGCTGTAAAGACTTCTATGAAATTGTACTATTTACTATCAATAGTCAAAATAATACAAAACAAGTGGTCAAAAATCACCCTTGGGTTTAACTGGGAGGGGGGGTTCCTTCCGGTATATTTAGACTTTAAATAAGTTACATGGTATTGTAAATCAAATAAGTAATCAGTTACATACCAGTAATTGATCTTTGTACCCTTGACATCCTGCTTTACCCATGTCACCCAATCCCTTCATAGGTCTTACCAACAAGTAATTGAGAAGGGAATGACCCCAGAATGATATATACAGAAAGGGATATTCCTAACATAAATCATTAAGTCATAATATAAAGTTCCTGAAGACCATGCACAGCATGTAAATATGATAAGTCTGGTAAGATGCAATCCTTCATAACAGGCCTGAATCAGTCTACATTTTTACATTAGAAAATGACATAAAGATTTATAGTAAAAGATCACATAAACACCTAAATGCTGCTGCAGGTCTGGAGTTGGCCAATGTGTATGGGGACATGTATTAACAGAAAGTAGACTCTTGGAACGCATTAGCCTGTCCTTAGAATATCCAATATCCCCCTGCACTGCCTGCTGCTTGCTAGAGCTCGTTATAATCAAGATGTTGAGATTTTGTATGACAAAATGACAGTTTATATTGTTGATTTCTGGCCATTTGTTCTTGTGTTTTTCTTTTTTATTTTACTCATGTTTTTCTAGTCTCAAAATAAAATGACCTGCACCTTCTGGGTCTTGTTAAACATTGTTGTATATTTTTCCTTCTAGACACTATAGCACAAAACATTAATCATAGGCTGTCAGCACAAACGTAATTCCCCACCAAATGGACTTCAGCCTATCGTAGCCTTTAATATGACACTGACATCTGGATCAACAACCACTATGCAGTCTTTTAAAATATATAAAACAACAAAGAGGCAATAGCACTTTAGCAAAAAAAACTAAATGATTAAAGGTAAAAATTGTGTTCGCCTGTTTTATTTTAAAATGGATTTTAAATGATATATATATATCTAAGAAGCCTTTACCAATCTCATTTTAGAAGAAGAAGTTACATGGCTGTAATTCTGATTCCCTAAATAAAATGATTCAAGTGCTTCACCTGGAACAGGTATACAGATAAGCAGGAACAATCAGAACACCTAATCTGTATACTCTTCTGTGTTAAAAATTGAGAAATCATGATGGGCAGATGATCACCACTACAGCTTTAAACTCATGGTATAAAGAATGAGGAGTTAAGAAACAAACTTCAAAAGCAAGTGGGAAAAATCTTCCATCAAGTTATTTTTTTGTTGTTCTTGGGCTAGTAGATGTTAGGGTGGGTGCTACCCATAACAACCACCAGCCAATTGGAGAACGTCCGCCTTCTTTGCGTATTGCAATTTTTGTAGTATTTCACCTACCGTGTTTCCCCGATGATAAGCCATTCCCATCAAATAAGCAACCCCCCGATTTTTGCCCAAAACGTTAAAATAAGCCACCCCCCGCAAATAAGACACCCACTGATACCTGCGCCTGCCCGAATCTCCCATTCGGGTGGTACGGTGGGTAACTGTGTGCCTCTGTGTGACTCCGTTGGTGCTGGCTGCAGTGCAGAGCGAAACAGAAAGTGACTACAAAGGCCCTACACGCGCCCGCACCAGGAAGGGCAAGCAAGCTGCTGATCCCTGCCCTAACGGAGTCTGTTACCCGGTCGTAGAACCCCAAAAAAGTGAGTCAGTGAACAGAAGGGGATAATGATAGGCACAGAATAAACAGAAGGGGACAATGAATGGCACATGAGTGATCAGAAAGGGACAATGAATGGCACATGAGTGATCAGAAGGGGACAATGAATGGCACATGAGTGATCAGAAGGGGACAATGAATGGCACATGAGTGATCAGAAGGGGACAATGAATGGCACAGAGTGATCAGAAGGGGACAATGAATGGCACAGAGTGATCAGAAGGGGACAATGAATGGCATGGAAAAATAAGACATCCCCCTGAAAATAAGACCTAGGGCATATTTTGGCATTTCAAAAAATATAAGACAGTGCCTTATCATAGGGGAAACAGGGTATATCAAGTGTTTGAAAGTATTTAAAGGACTTGCTTGTTTCTTTTTCACCTCTCATTAGAATTTTCCTGGACCTACTTATAAAACACACAACAGTCTTTAGAAAGGGCATTGGTATGTTCCTTTAAATAAAAGTAATAAGTAATGAATATGCTGACAACCCACATGTGCCTAATTCACCTTAATTAAGAGTTTCATTGACACTCCATGTAGCACTATTCATGTCTATTGAAGGCTATTTCTTTCCTTTTGGGAAATAAATCAGATGAATTTCTGCATTTTATCCTCTAGGTCAAACCAGGGGATTTGTACCTGTCAAGGTCCTTTATAATATTCATAGATAGAATATAATTACATTACCATTTGTTTTCTGTTACTTTTTTTTATCTCACTCCTTTTACAGTTTCCAAGCTTATTATATCCATAAACAGTACAAATGTTCGACTATTTGGACATGCTTGACTGCAAAGTAAAAACTGAATATCTTATTATCAAATCTCTACTATCACAAGGTAGCCAGTCCCCCATCCACATCTTTTTCAACCACTGGTCCAAATACAAAAAAGTCTAAAAACACAGGTCCACTATATATTTTTTACCGTACATCAAAGGTTTATTAGGTAGATAAGAAGCACAATGCAAACAATCTTGATTGTGGATTGCTTTTGAATTACATACTAAACTATCTTTATAGTAGAACATCATGGGCCTGTGATTTTTGAAATTTAATAAAGGAGTATATTACATATATCCTAATATGCCTAACACATTAAACCAGACATTTCTCAGTATGTCCCCTTACCCCGTGTATCAGAATGTCAAAATGATCCCAATTTTGTAATTATATGACTTTAAATGTGTTATAGCTTGGTCTTACTTTACATATGGATAGCTAGGAAAAAAACAGTTCTGAGAAAATCAAAGAATTTATAATTTATTCATACTAAATGGAAAATCGCGTATACCCAAACAAGCCTTAAGTACTGATAAATTAGCTGTCATTTTAGTGTAATTAAAATTCGGTATCAGCAGTACAATTACTGAGGATGGTACGCCCAGGTCGTCTGACACTTCAAGTTAATTTTTTACTTTTAATATTAATACAAGCAATGCAGTTTAATTAAAAGAATAAATACGTAGAGATCCAGTGCCGTACCAGTTTAGTTCCATATCCGCTAGAGATATGGATACTCATGATTAAAAATGAGTAAACAATTATAGTGTTCTACCTTATGTGGGAGTCAAAGCTATATAAAACAGAGCACACACCTAGACCCATAAGGGTTAAAAATGAAATCAAATTTGAATAATCTAAAATGACAATAATTTTTGAGTAGTGCCCTCCAAGTTCACTGATTTATGAGGTATGATTTACCTTTTTGGTGTTAAAAGGAGTTGGAAGGGGAGGGGGGAAATATTATTATTATACTTTTAATAATTTTCTATGTTGAAATCCTAAAGTTCAGTCTTTTATTAACCATTTTAAACCTCTTTCCAACATTGTTAAAAAATAATGTGTTCTTTCACAGGCTTCAGGTGCTTACAAGGTCTGCTTCTTCCCACATACTCACTCATTGCATCTATTCAGTTCCAAGAATCATACAAATATCCTTGCATTGCTCCTTGTAATACAAACTCCTCATCTTGTTTGTATTGTGGCTCTTCCAAAATCCTCTCTGTGTATGTTAACATTACCCATTTCATTTCTGCATAGACCAAGCATGAGCTTCTCTGTTGGGATAATTCAGCTGCCAAGAGGTATAACTACTTATGTTTTAGGCCCCAGAGCAAAATCTTCACATCCCTTCTGATTCTTTAGGTAACGATACAAGAAAACTATTCTGTGTGCTTCAAATGCAATCAAATCACAAAAATGTGGGAAATGGAAGCTTTGGAATCTTGGAATGGAGGCTTACAGTTAGGTCCATAAATAATTGGACAGAGACAACTTTTTTCTCATTTTGGTTCTGTAAATGACCACAATTCATTCTAAATGAAACAACTCAGATGCAGTTAAACCGCAGACTTTCAGCTTTAATTCAGTGGGTTGAACAAAAAGATTACATAAAACATAAAAATGTGAGGAACTAAAGTCTTTTTTTAACACAATCACTTCATTTCAGGGTCTCAAAAGTAACTGGACAAATTAAAAAGCTGAAAATAAAATGTTCATTTCTAATACTTGGTTGAAAACCCTTTGCTGGCAATGACAGCCTGTAGTCTTGAACTCATGGACATCACCAGATGCTGGGTTTCCTCCTTTTTAATGCTCTGCCAGGCCTTTACTGCAGCGGCTTTCAGTTACTGTGTGTTTGTGGGCCTTTCTGTGCGAGGTTTAGTCTTCAACAAGTGAAATGCATGCTCAATTGGGTTCAGATCAGGGGACTGACTTGGCCATTCAAGAAAATTCCACTTCTTTGCTTTAATAAACTCCTGGGTTGCTTTGCTGTATGTTTTGGGTCATTGTCCATCTGTATTATGAAACGCCTCACAATCAATGTGACTGCATTTAGCTGGATTTGAGCAGACAGTATGTCTCTGAACACCTCAGAATTGATGCGGCTGCTTCTGTCCTGTGTCACATCATGGATAAACACTAGTATCACAGTGCCACTGGCAGCCATGCACGCCCAAGCCATCATACTGCCTCTGCCATGTTTTACAAATGATGTGCTATGCTTTGGATCATGAGCTATTCCACGTCTTCTCCATACTTTTTTTTTACATCATTCTGGTTACGGTTCAGCTTGGATTCATCTGTCCAAAGAATGTTTTTCCAGAACTGTGCTGGCTTTTTTAGATGTTTTTGAGCAAAATCCAATCTAGCCTTTCTATTCTTGAGGCTTATGAGTGGCTTGCACCTTGCAGTGCACCCTCTGTATTTACTTTCACGCAGTCTTCTCTTTATGGTAGACTTGGATATCGATACGCCTACTTACTGGAGAGTGTTGTTCACTTGGTTGGCTTTTGTGAATGGGTTTCTCCTTACCATGGAATTGATTCTGCGATCATCCACCACTGTTGTCTTCCGTGGACGTCCAGGTCTTTTGACGTTGCTGAGTTCACCAATGGTTTGTTTCTTTCTCATGATGTACCAAACTGGGTGATCTGGAACTGGATGGGGTTTTATTTTGTTTTTGCAGCTTAAGGATGGCTTGTTTCACGTGCATGGAGAGCTCCTATGACTGCATGTTGTCTGTTAACAGCAAAATCTTCCACATACAAGCACCCCCCCCCCCCCTGCATCTGAGTTGTTTTATTTTGAATAAATTGTGGTAATGTACAGAACCAGAACCAGAAATTAGAAAAACGTTGTCTCTGTCTAAATATTTATGGACCTACCTGTATGTAGCTGCAAAAAAGGGAGGATGAATGGGGATGCCATATGAAAGCCCATTGTTTCTGAATGTGATATTTGGCAAACAAAATATATAGGTATGTTATTCAGGTGTCCATTAAGCCTTGGTGGCTATGTAGTGTAGAATGGAGTTTACTTTTTGGTATTTTAGCTGGAAAACTGGTATGACCATGGTTCCTTCTTCTAACTTTTGGAGAACTAAGCTTACTGTCAGTTACAACTGTAAACATGTCAATGTCCCAACTCAGTGATTCTGACTCTATTCTTACAGGTTTTATTTCAAACAGAATCAACAAACGGTAGTAAATACTAAGGTTTGGGGAAAAAAGAAGGGGAATACAAGGGGACCTTTGTACTGGTGAACAATGCAATGAACCTACATGCTAATAATCAGCGATACCTTTACAATTATCTAGAATGCAGTGTAAATAATCTCCATGTGTCACAGATTAAAAAGTTTTAGAAACTATTATGTTACTGTGACAGGACACAATACATTAGATATACATGTAAATATTATAATTGGTAGAAATGAGTTCTCCTTCCTTAGATATAAAAGCATAACACGATTGTTAAAGGAATTAAAATCCTCAGCCTGCCTGTCATACAAAACCTCCAAATATGAAGGGTCATCTTTAAGTGTGTCCCAGAGCTAACTTGGTTTTCCAACTTTCAGACGGAAAATAACTATGACATATTTGCTTGTGAACTTTGTTTTAACATTGCAGTGCTACTCAAGAAGGAGATACTTGTTCCAGGAACCTTGTCTTTGAGGTTTACTAGGTCTATGGAAAAAAGGTGAATGATGTACATTTTATGTTCAAACTATGAAAATAACAGCTATCATTAAACCAGTTTAAACAAGCTGAATTAACTGTGGAGTTTAAATGCTTGTCATACTGCTAGAAATTGATTTGATGAAGAAGTCAAAATATGATAATTGTAGTATTTAGTACAAGAAACCTTTATTCTTTTTTGTAGTTGATAGGATTGCAGAGTTTTGCCTGAATCCTGCATATTTTCTTCTGTCCTTAAAGAATAGGTTCACATACCTAATATTTCACCTCCCTCTACTAATCTAATTTACATCCTCTAGTAGACTTTGGATTTGGACAAACCAAACACGTTCATGGCCCCAGGGAGTGTTCATATCCCGCTGATTTCCAGCAACCTGGAAAATGGTGGGTGTCCAACTCTTCTAGGAACATAGACTAGACCTAGATGCTGTATGACTGTTTCACAGAATGACATGTGTTTGAGATGACATAAATCATACTGTGTCCATCCTTTAAACCCACAACCTTTGTGTTATAACGCACACCTGCAAAACCCATAAAACAAGGTAGTGCATATAAATATCACATTTAAAATGTGTCCAAAATTCTCTGCAATTCATGTTTTTCTTTCCTGTACCCTTGTTTACAGTGTATTTATCTACAGTGAAAATTTCCCCTTCTCAGAAATAGAAAAAAAAATACTCAAATGGTCCTGAAGTGGTTTCCAGCACAGTGCAGCAACTGAAGTTGTACTTGGAAATAATGACTTTGTTTTTAGTAACTGTCTGTTACTAGTATTTTAGTCTTTTTCATTAATACCTTTTTTGATTTTGTTGAGGTCTGTATGTTTTGCAATGCATTATGGCTTAGTTTGATATATTATAACGAGCTGGAAGACTGTTGTGGAGATAAAACTTTCATTCTGTCTTAGACAAAGGGTGCCATGTTATAGGGCAACAGTGTTTAGGTTGGGATGGACAAATGAGTTGCTGGCAAATGCTCAACAATGTGCACAATGAAATGTATTTTTATACATTTGTAAATAAGCGCCTACACGTTCCAGTGCAGAACATTTACACAATCCTTTTACGGTCAACATAGATTTCTTCAACTGTAGGCCTTTTGTCTTTGATTAAGGTAATATATGGTACTGGTACATAAAGCAATGCATATTTTTGGTGATTTAAATGAATAGAGAATAGAGATGAGGTGCATATAAGTCTGTACACACTGATATATTAGCCCTGATTTATTAAAGCTCTCCAGGGCTTTCAGCAGTGAAGCTGGGTGATCCAGCAAACCTGAAATGGATCTGATTCAGAACTGAAAATATTTCCTAGCACATAGCAAATGCCTTTTAAGAGATCCATTCCAGGTTTGCTGGATCACCCAGCTTCACTGATGAAAGTGTATCCTCTCCAGGCTTGGAAAGCTTCAATAAATCAGGCCTATTGCTTCATTTGTTAGGTCCTGATACAGATAACAGTAATAGTACAGGTATACTGCTATAGATAATACAGATAATAGTATTATTAGTGCTGTTTTTTGATTTAACGCTGTAAAAATTATACCTAAACCGCACCCCACCACCAATGCATATGTATGTGTGTGTGTGTGTATGTGTATATATATATATATATATATATATATATAGTATATATTCTGTATTACAGCTTAATAGAGAAAGACTAAGCATGATGTCTGTGTCAGGTTGCATAACAGAATGAAATATTGTTGTCTGGCCCTCAAAAACTGCTACTGGTATCACCTTATGTATATCTGTAATCTTAAAGAAATTCCAGTCCAAGAAGACATTACTGGGTACCCAAATTTGTAAGACCTGTGCCAAAATCCAGCTTAGTTCGATCAAACTAGAAGGTTCTATGTACACTCTTTAGGGAGGAGATTAAATAAATTAGGACTTGATCAAGCAGTGAACAAGTATAAGAATTGAAGCATAGCCCTTCCTAGCTGTGGTTATGCAGTAGATCTGCTAAGAAGACTGTGGTTTGTAGGCTACTTGAAGTTATGATGACTAACGTGTATGATGGCGTCTTTGTGTTATTCCTGTAACATAAGGTATCACACTTTGTGCTCCAAGAAATAACTACTGAACCTGGTTTGGTAGTGGTTGATGGTTACTGATTGGTAATGGGGTTTCCTCTTTTTTCAAAGACTATATTAAGGCAACTGCGTGGAACAGATCCAGTAAGAGCAATTCCAAGCAACACATTCAAGCAGTTAATGAGCCACTAATGTGATTGTATGTAGTGTGTTTGGGAAAAGGTCTCATCTCAGACTAGAATCCTTGGATCACCAAATTACTGACTAAATGTAGTGTGATGGTGTGGGTGTGTGTGTTTGTTAATTAGACTGTAAAGGTGAAGGGCTGGAATTATGTGCTATATAATGAATTTATGCTAAGTTTTATATTTTTTTTTATTTACAGTTGATATGTATGTAGAATGTTTTGTTTGAATAAATGTTAATATGAAAGATTTATTTGTTACACTAAGGCCATATGCATCATGTTTCTGTACTTTGTTTTCAAAGCCTTAATTGTCTTTGGTTGAGTAATTTGCAAAAAAAAAAAAAAAAAAAAAAAGGCTTTTTTTTTTTTTGTTTCATGTTAGATCATCTGGTCAAACTGCTAGAAAGGCTTTGTTTTGTTTTGTTTCATGTTAGATCATCTGGTCAAACTGCTAGTACCACTTCATCGAAAGTCTTTTCACAGCTTCTGTAGGTTCCTGAGGTTAGCTTTTAAGTCATGCCAATATGGAACAAACCCCAGAGGCAGAATTTTAGAGAACACATGTCAGCTTTAAAAACAGTGGTCTGTAAATTATATGCACTTGCATTCTTATAAAAAAGGTAATTTAGTTTAGGAAGAATGCTTGTAATGCAACTTTTTTTTAAACTAGGGGTTTTGTTATTTTGAAAGCTTGTTTTAAAATCTTGTATAGTTATCTATAAAAAAAAAAAAGTTAACATTTTAAGAATAAATTGTCATCTGTAATTTAAAATTTAGTTAAATATGGTACTGGAGGAATCCTTAGCATATAATACTAGGAGTCTGTAGTGTCAAATATGTACCATAAACACCTGTGCGGCTAATTTGAAATTAAAACTAAAAATGGGCTTCTCGTCAAAAGCATTCAATCAGGTAGCTATTTTAATCCCTATTTTGTTCCTGTCATAAATCCACAGGGGAAATTATGAGAAAACATGCAATACTGTCTATAGAAATATTGCCATTTGGTAATACCAGCACATTTTCCAACCTCTTCACATCAGGGGTCAGAAAATGATTATGTTCGTTTTCGTTACAAATTTTAATCTTTTATTTAACATCACACATCTCTATTACATCTCAACCCCCCACTGAATTTGGGCAAAAGAGCAGCTTCCAATTCATTTGAGTAAATTTATTGTGCCATATGAGATTAAAAAAGTGAGAGGTAAAAGTTTAAAATATGGGGACCTGTACAGGAAAAGTCTGTAAAAGAAAATCCTTAGTAGTATATTAATTTTAACAATATTTTCATGATCAAACTACGTAAACATGCTGAAAACCCACTGTCGTAAGTTTGACTCGAAATTAGATAAAAATAGGTAAAATTATTTGAAATAGACAGGACAGATAATGGAACAATTTCATACATTAATATTTGATAGTCCCCTTGGCCGATTTGAAGAATCAATGCAAAAACTTCTACATTGGTGACCAGACTTTATTGAAGGCATGTGTACTGTGGGTACTGGTAAGGTCAGGTGTGATTGAAAAAAAGCTGGTTAAACATAGAGGTTTGCTGATATTTTTGTTTCCAGAAGTGGCAGTGGTCTGACTGTTATGCCTACCCTCTGGCAATCTCTGACCTAAAACAAATTTATGTGTATAGAAAGGTCAGAGAAAAATGAGTCCCCCGAATTGTCATACTTGTTCAGTCAGCAGACAACTAGTATTTAAGGAGAGATCAGCTATAGCAGCCTGTATGTGTCTTTCATGACCGGTGTCCTTAATGTAATGAAGTTCTGTAAGCTGAATAACAATTGTACTAGGCCCATGCAGACTATATCAATTAACGAAGCACACCCCAATTCATCCCCAATCACGCCTCGTTCATAATATTTATGATACCCCATGAATCAGGCACTCGCATCGCCACAGGCAGAGGAAAAAAAAATTCAAAATTCCCGAATTCTTACACATACTAACTCATATGTTTGTCAATTTCAGAGCCAAATAAAATGTTAGGCTAATAGGGCAAATAAATGTTCAAACAAATTCAGCCTAATATTTGCCTCTGTAGGAAATATCTAAACCGAAGAACAAAATTTTATTATGTTGCAGAACACCGGATGTGGTGGCTGAATTAATGTTTTTTGATTAGGCTAAGAATGTTTAAACAAGTTCTGAAAATATCTCATGATCCTGCTGCGTCATTGGCACTTCCTGAAAACTGCACTGTAAGACATAAAACATAATTTTATTTACAAAGTTTTCTCTGTACATTACTAATTTTCACACCACCATTTATTGTACATGTAAAGAAAAGGTATATAGTCCAAATCAGAGAGGCAATCATGTGACAATTATGGGTCCCTGCATAGATACCATAGAAAAGTGAGCATCTCCTCTCCAGAGGACAGAATAATGCTGTGTGTACAGCACTTATTCATTCATCTACCCCTAGCGTCAATGATCTTACATGTGTACAAAGTCTTCAGTAAGGTGATTCACATTCTCTCCCCGGCTGTTGCCACCCACTACGCCTAAAGGTAAAAGTTTTCACCAGAGCTGGAATAAAATCATAGGAATAAGAATGTTCTACTCTTACCCAACATTTTAAAGCCTTCCTCCCATTTCCTGTTGTGTCTAAAATGTCCGGGTTTTCCACCAATCTAAAATTAAAAAACAAATTTTTTGCCATTTAATATGCTTTAATATATTGCATATGGCATATGGTTTTTCTAATGTTCAATGTTAGATCATGAGCCATAAATTAGAGCTCATCTTAATAGTACTTAGTAGGTGCTGTTAATGTGTAGTCATATGAGATGGAGAACATAGTGGAGCTTTTTATGAGAGGGCATTCCACCAAGAGGGGCATAAACGGGAACAATGCAACCGGAGGTTTTAAATCTAGGCTGGTAATATGATAGGGGGTGCAGAATGGGCTTTAATAATGGGTACATATAGAATAGAAAATGTTCCTTTGTTTATATATGTTATAAATTGAATTTAATTATAACCCATTTTATAGCAACATTTGTTCGTTACTGCAAATACTTTTACCAGCTTGGAAAGGCTTCAGAAAACTTTTAATGTGAAGATTTACAATTCAGTTATGTTTCTGGTCAGCAACTAAAATGTTTGTATCAACCTTTCCATTTAAAAAAAAAATCTATCTGGGTGGTCTGAAAAATGACATACTCTGTGCATCAAAAATATAATTATATGTTGCCTAATATCAGAAATGACTCTGCAAGTGTAACAATGTTCTGCTTTCTGTGGCATATTTTTCAGGAACTCTATTATTTTCATATTTTCTGTGTCAAACCATTACCCAATTCCTAACTGGAAAAAGTAAAGCTATGCATGGCATTTATACAATTTGACACTGAATGTCATAAATATTTGTCTTCAGACTTTGAAACTTTTTTTTGTTTCAGTAAGTCATTTACCATTGTACCCACCAAACAAAAGGAGTCACGACTGGGTCACACATCTGGTTTTAGATGACAAAGGTGGGACTGTTGATGGCATTGCAACTTTTCCCTTTTCAGTTCCTGTAAGCCTATGTCTGCAGACAAAGCTCTTTCTTGGATTTCCTATACACTGTGGCTGCATTTTTTCTGGAATTCAGGAAGATGTAATTATTGTGTCTTTCAGCAGGAAAATTAGTGAATTATAGCTCAGCTGATGAGGCATAAAACATGACACCACATTGTAAAGCTTGTGCCTGAAATGCATTTGTGTTGTTTTTGTCAAAAGGAGAGCATAAAAGATAACTACTTGTAAAAGTAAACTAACCTTAGTACCAGGACAGTCAATTCACATTTTTTTGTGTTGGAATTAGTAAGGGCCATTTCAGACTTGTGAATGACCGCAGCATTCTGCAGGCTCACGCGTGGTGCAAACGTTAACATTCAAGCGAATTTTGTGCGCATTTTTGCACCTTTTTAGCTGCAGTTTGAGTGAATTGCAGCATGGTTCCAGAATGCAATGTCGTTTTTAGCATTTTAGCAGCATGATTGTTTTTTTTTGTGCTGAACCTCAGCCAGTGTCTGCAAACGCATTTACCTGCAGTGCAGTTTGCAGTTTTAGGTAACCACGCAAATTTCCACCACAAGTATAAATAGAGGCCTAAGAGTATAACACTAGAAGACAGAACTTGAAGATGGATGCTGTAGTATGTGTTAAAAGAAAAACAGATAAAATTAGACTTCAGTATAAAAAAAAACATCTTCAGTATAAGATATAAAGAACTGCTGCTTCTATTAGTCTATTAAGATATGGAGTGAGATTTGGTGTCAGTCCTGTGCTGCTTCACTGCTATTTTGCTGCAGGCTCTGTTAGCAGAGAGCAAGCTTTACCTCTACCAAGATGGTCACATCCACATAGAGTAGAACAAGTCATGATATGTCAGTAATGGAAAGAGACCTGGCGATACTGGTCATTGCTCTCTTCTGGCCTGTTTTGGGAGGCATAACTTTTAGAGTTCACTCCTCTTAAATAAGCATTCTTTCAGTGGTTTTTATTTTGTTGAGTAGATTTGTAACTCAGTAGCCTTTTTTCTATTTTGGTTTCCTGCTTTGTGTAGTGTTTTAGCAAACTGATCTCAAAAGGTCACCTTTCTTACTACAATATGCTGGCTGTATTTAGTTTCTGAAGTGCTGTTAAAAGTCCAGTGTGAGTAAAAAGGGATTTTATTTTGCAGCTTTAATGTTGTACTAGTTGATGGCACTGTAACACTGATGGATTGCTGTATCGCAGGTGGTAAAAGCTGACAGGACAGTACAAACTGCAATGACAAATCAAGGCAGTTATGTTGTCTTTTATATAGCACTGCACATAAATAAGATATTGTCACAACAGTGCCAAATAGATTTGTTATGGCCATAAAATCTGTTTACTGATGCCCATATAGTTTGGCGTTGCTTTATAATCCTATATATATATTGGCTTTTGTACGCTTAGCTTGGACCTAGTTCTGCCTTTCTGCTAAGGCTGGGAGTAGACTTGCATCAACTTAAAGTTGTTGTTCTTTCAGTGCATTTTAGTTCACAGTGCTAAGATAAGTTTTTAGACATAGAAAACTTTAATGGTAAGAATGCCAAAACTAATGGAAATACTGGCCACAGTCAGAAAATATGCTGACAGATCATAAACCTAAAAATAATCAGTCAGTAAAAATCCCCCTGGCTTATTATTCACCCCTGGAGAAAAAAACTATTATGTATTTTCAGAGACTGTTGGATTTGTATATTTGTTGTTAGGTTTACATGACAATTTAAATCCATGCCAATTCCACCTTCCCTACTATTTTCAGTTTTTCTTGTAATCATATTTCACATGCAGATTTCTAGCTACATTGTCTGGTGCTACCTTTCCTAATGTTTTTACCCAAATAAAGAAATATTAACATATCTTTTATGTCACCTACCTTGGAGGCCAGTAGAAAGAATGCCCCCATTAGTCCTGGTCAAAGTTCCACCCTACAGAAATCTAAAAACATCTCTAATGTTCAGCAGCTAGCTCTGGCCCTATGCAGGGACTATTAAATGGAAGGTTCATCAGCCACTCAACTCAGCCCTGGTGGGAAAAGCTGCTATAGTGCACTAAAGAGAAAAACGATCATAGATTTTCAGTACTTTTGCAATTTTTTAAAAAAATATTCATTATACAAATAAATATTTATTACAGGTTGTACCTGTGACACGTGTGCATTGTAGGTTTTCCCAAGAAAGTTTAAAAGGGGTCTGTATGTTTTTAATGTGCATCAAAGTCATCAGCACAATATCTCGGAACTCTTAGTAAAGGTGTTTTAAGCTAATGATTTTCATGTGCGCTAATAAAAGCTAATAATCTACAGAGCATGCTGGAAACATATGGTGATATCACCAACAACAGAGCTGCTTTAGCCGCTAATTGCTTTATGTAAAGTAAAAAAAAGAGAACACTTTTTTTATTTTTTATTTATGCATTCTCGTTACCACTAGAGAGCTTCATCTTCCTATTTGTCCTGGTCCTACAAGATAGAATGAGATAGCTAGGCTAAAATCCTTGAATTGTCACTAGAGCAAGAAATGGGTAGAAATTTTCAGCTGAGGCTAATGACAAATATCTGAGCAGAGTTTTCAGTATGGGGAAATCCTCTTATGTCATGTTTAATTTGTAAGACAGGAGCCAGAGAAACATTGACACAATGGTACACAGACAAACAAAAATTGATGTTTTAGCTAGGCTAAACTTTAAGATCATAATATATATTGAACAGTATCTGACTGTGGCTTATTAGTTGTGAGCAATAGTTGGGTCAGCGAAGTTAAAATAGACAACAGTCATCATAATATTTGTATAGTCAGGTCCAGTTGCTACCACACCAGTACATTTTACAATAGTATGTTGGAAAGCATGGGGCTTTGGTGTACTGAAATGGTGTACTGAAAATATTGAAACAAAATAAACTGTATTTCACACATGCATTAAAACCCATTGACGTGCCAAGTCAGCATGTATCCATATACAATCGAATGTCATGTGTCCCCCATAATTTCCATTACACTACATATACATTGTACAACTGCATGCGTATATAGCAATATCCATTCAAATCAGATGAAAGATGCATATTTATGGGGAATGTGTGCTCTAAAAATTTTCGCCTCTATTACCTCCATTTTCCTGTTGTCTTGTTTGTTCTTTGTACAATTTTGGTGGGCCTTTTTTCACAATTTATCAGTAAATGGCATGATCTTGATTTCTTTGTGGCATATGCAGTTGTCTAAGTTTACAGTTGGACATTATCTAATTGGGTTATTCAATTTACCAAACTGCAAGCAGGAATAAATTGCATTTATAAGTACTATTCTCATGTCTGGTCTTAAAAATGTTTGTATTCTTGAAGTTGTTTTTCATCTAAATAACGATTGATCATAAGTATTATAGCTTATTGTTATTGAACACACATGATTTCCAGTGTTATATGTCAGTGTGCATGCAGATGATTAAGAACTGGCCTGTTAAAGGTGTAATAAGTATATTACTTTATTTGATTTGTTGTCCTTTGTTGATTCTGCAGCCATCCTGGTGAAATCCTGGTACCTATCCAGCTTTCCTGTGTTCCTGTCCTGCAGCCTCTCACCTTGCAATGTGCTATAAAGTTACCATGATCATTGGGAGAGCAGAGACTGAGGAAATGCTTGTGCATGCAGAATCCCTAAGCAAAGTCTCCTTCTTGGAGCCTAATAATTACTTTTTTATGATAAAGGGTATACAGGTAGTCCCTGGGTTAAGGACATCTGACATATGGACGCCTCCTAGATACAAACGGGGCTTCCCTGCTCGCTGTGTGCAGGACGGAGGCTTGAAGGGGGAAGTTTTCATGACTTGCAGAAAAAATCTTTTGCTAAACACAGCTGAGGTTGCTCCAGAAGTTAATGAATGTTCCATTAAGATTTTTTTTTTTGCTTTGTTTGTGATTAACTCACAGTGAAGATTTTTTTACAGTAACTGACACCATCATGCTACCTAATAATATGTTGAGACAAACATGTCCTAATTGCATTTAATAAAATAATGTACCTGTTCTGACTTACATACAAATCCAGCTTAAGAACAAACCTACAGTTGCTATCTCCTATGTGACCCGGGGACTACCTGTAGCTGTTTTTAAAATCTGTACTGTAGCTAAATACAGTGATATGCCAGGAATTTATCCATGCAGATTGTACAGTTCTTAAAAGGCCCCCAGTAAGCGTAGAGAACCTGTATGGTTCATGCTTTATTACAAATTTGTTACAAAAATGAGCAATGCACAGTGTCACTTGTCTTAGTAACATCAACCAAAAAATCCAGCAGGATACCAGCAGTGACTTTAAAGACCCAAGTGGGTACATGGCAAATTTTACTGTTGTAGACCTTTACTACCCTAATAATCTTCTACTAGTTCTGGGGAAATTGCATGTTGTGATGGTGTGTAACCTTTCTTTCATTTTATATATGTCACGGATCTTTTACCATTCATAAAACTGTTTTTATCTGAAGTATTGCATGAAATTAAGCACACATTTTATTATGTTTATTTTTTCTATTATATATGCAATCACACAAGTAATATAAACAGAACGAATAGGTTCTCTTTACAACGAGGTTTTTTTTTGGATTGGTACAGATTGGATGCTAGTATGTGAGCTTTACTGCATCATAAACCAAACTCTGTTTATCAAAAGTCTCCTGGTGGGCTTTCTGTCCGTGTGGGCCCGGTCTGTATTATATTCAGCTTTGAATGCAACTGTTTCAGGCTATAGGACATAAATCATAAAAAAGAGATTTGATTTTGTGAATATGTATGTTATCATATGTGGCTAGTACACATCTAGATTTACAGTAAAAGTGCAGTAGTTAGCAGTGAATTGGTGGAATTCAATCATAGTAACCCAAGGCATTTACTGTAACTGTATCATCACCAAATGGATAATAATGTTGAGAGCTATATTCAGATCCAGAAAAAAAAGTGCCAAAGGATGGTACAAGTAAACAAAATCCAGAAAAAAATGAGTCCACATAACATGAAGATTTTTCAAATCTTTTACAATAAAGCAATGCATCTCAGTCATTTCCCTGACCCTAGCATGATTTGAGAGTGACAGCACAGTAATAAATTAATCTCTTTGCATTCTTTACTCTCTCCTTACAAAAGCTAGCACTCTGTAGCACAACTGATTGGCATACATAAGAACTTCTTGAAGTTCATGTAACTAAGATTTTTAGGACAAAGGAAGAATTGGGGTTGGATAATACAGAGACAGAAGAATTTATCAGCGGTGCAGATAATGCACAATAAAGAAATATGGAAATAATAGTGGCTTCAATTATCATAATACAAACCTCTGCACAAACAGTCCTGACGACATGACAATACATTATTAAAAATGACCACCCTTACAGTATATGTGCTACATAGGGGCAGTTGGTAAAATATACAGGTAATTTATGGGAAAGTGTGCAACGGGTGAGCAACAAATAAGCAATTGATGCAATATCCAGGCAACCATCTTTAAAATATATGGGCAACAATGGATTATAAAGCAATATAAATACAATTTAAAGCAATACCAGTGGCAGGAGCAGAGTAGGTCAGAGGGCAGAGGTAGAGGAAAAGAAAAACTACCTGTAGCTTCTCCTAACAATCTACCCTTCTATATATGGAATGACGGGGGCCTAGAAGTTAAATGAAGATGCTAACATAAAGTGAAATTTATTACTGTGAAATGAATTACCAACCGATTCATTGTTTTTTTTTTCTATTTACCTGGGGCTCAGCTTTAAAAATCCTGAAAACTGATGTTTGCCATATAATTAAAACTCAGAGCAAGTTCTCCTTGAGATGTCTTACGTGGCATTGGGAAATAGTCTGTAACTACCACTTTGTTTTAATGATTTTGAAGAATAAAAGACCACAATTTAGTTTAGGAGTTCAGCTGATTTGCATACAAGTAAATTTCTGGGCATCAGAGACAAAACACATCATAGTTTATACAAATTAGATTACTCTGTCAATAAACATTTTTTGAAGCATGACTTTCTTTTAAAGTGTGAAATATGGTTGGTTGCAATGGCCTACAGCCAAACATTGTTATTTAAACTGTTATTGAATAAGCCTAAACAAGGATTTGGCTAATGGTGTGTATTACATTACAAGCTACAGATTTATTAGATTTTATTATACTAATCCAATCCTACTAATAGTATGCCACGTTTACATACATTTTTTTACCTTGGAAATTCTTCTCTGAAGCCCTTCTCCAGCAGTGGTGACAATAGCAGTTGATGCTGAGGTAATTTCAGGCAAGTCAATGGTTCTACAAGTCATAAGCAAACACTTTTAGTAGTCTTCTGTAAATTATCCGCATCTTCGTTAGGTTCCAGTCTTGGCTTTGGTCCTGTTGGTCACCTGTTGCAGCGGGAATCCGGGAGTAAAACAAAGGTTGCATGTTTCTTCAAATTATGCCTATACATATAGGTCACTGCTTTCATTTATTTAACTGCCCATTTCTGGCTGTAATATCATAGCAGGGTTCCTGATTTTGCCATGTGATATTTTCATGCAAGGCATGATATTTTAGTGGTAAAAATAAATTTGCTTTCTGTACTGTCCTGGAAACACTGGTAAGCTGCTGGCCCGGCTTCAGAGCATGGCATTCTCTAGCCATGTGTCCTTTTGTATCGCAATACAAATATTTGATGCCACTGGACTTAATATAACAACCATTTGCTTCTTCTCTCTCACAAATCCCATTTATCTCATTATTAGGGACACTCACCTTAACTAAAGCAGTCCACATCTGTCACCTGGATATCATAGAATTAGACTTCCTCCTGTGTGATTCTACTCAGCCATCACTGTTTGAGTTGATCAGACCACAACCTCTCTCTTATGGAAGTAACATTGGTGCATGCCCTCACTATACTATATGGTCAATGCACACTGCTTATTCAAATTTTCACATTTGTCCTCAGAAGTCTGAATACATTAGATTAGAATGCCCTATTTTATAAATTCACAGCCTTGTAATCTTACAAACACTCAAAGTCCACTGCAAGCTGCCCATTGCAATTCTGCTTCTTTCTTGATCTTGGAATCCCTATATAGGGCATAAAGGAAGTGCTGAGCAAACATGATTACTGTCCAAATCTCTCACCTTCTGAACCCAAAACTTTTAAGGATAAACTTTTTGTAAAGTTCAGAGAACTCATCACCCCACGCTCTAGTCAAAGAAAAAGCATACCATGTAAACTACCTTGCAACAGACATCCATAGAACATCATGCAGTTGCATGTCCCCCGCTCGGCACTCTTTTTCTCTCCACGTCTATTTTTCCTTAACAATCTTAAAAGCATTTTTTATCAAAGATAACTAGACCTACACCTCTGAGGGACGGCTTTGCCAATGGTCTCTGGAAAATATGGCTTTAAATATTAAAGAACAGATACATTTTAACTTTTTTCCTTTATACTAATAAAAAAAAAATTTAAAAATATTTTTCTTTATGTTCCAAAGAAATACAGCAACAGCAATCCAAATTGGAAACTCTGCAGTGGCAAGGCTTTCTCCAACATTGGAATAACTTTTGATTTTTTTAATTTTGATACATTTTGCCAAAACAGTTTAAACCATATGCAACCATATTACCAATCAAAATAATCATTTTAAGTGAATCATTTTCTGTGATGTTTAACCTAGTCTGAACTCACAGCTACCCTAAACCAGGGTTATTACCCATGGCAGATGGAATAGGTGGTTGGGAAACTATTTTTGCCTAAGCAGTTTGGATCTCAAAATAATTTCAGTAAAAATTAGTGAAAGACTAAATTAGTCATTTTGCTGTGTAATATGTAATTTTGCAGCTAAATTAATTGTAGAAAAATACCTCCACACATCCCTTCTACAGGTTCATTACAAAGGCTGGAAATAAATTATAAGCATTGATGTTACAATTTTTACATATAAATTCCACATACGATTTTTAATTTATTGCCTAATAAAAATTAAATATAAATCTGTGAAAATCATTATCAATAGTTTAAAAACATAGTTCCTAAGAAGGTAAAATAAATGGCAACACCTTTGCTCTTAAGGTTTAGTCCTATATAGTACAGTAGATAACAACTCACACAAATAATTTGAACATAACATAAAAATAGAGGTACAATTTCACTAGCCTTTCTTGTCCTTGGTATCTTTGTCAATATATCTTTGCCCTATTCGAATAAAAGACACTAAAAAGAATAGTGAATGGAAGTGGAAAAAAACATTCTCCCCCACATCCAGAACTAGCCCCAAATCACTATAGATGTTTTGTTACGTTCAAGGCATCTGTGTTAGATTTAGTTGAATATTAGGCATCATACACAACGGTGAATTGATTCCAGGTGTCCTAAAAGGTAGTTGTTAGCTTTTCCAATGACTTAATGTAGTCAAACCTTGAATTAACAATTTGAAAGGGTAGACTGGGCTTCCACTAAAATGCAATTACCCACTGATCCTTGAAAAATGTTATATATA
>NC_092860.1:108741458-108746480 GCF_032062135.1 Pyxicephalus adspersus | reverse complement strand
AGCTTTACCTCCTTTAGTAAGTTTGGCTTAAGACTATTTAGCAACCAAAATATAGCAGTTTGATGAAGGTTTTCTCAGGCAGATTATCAGATCTAAATCAAAAACACTTTCTAAATTTCTGAATTTCACATTTACACAATACCATTCAAGACAGTTGGAATTGTTCCAGCCCTTTACAATAGTTTTTGTCAAACCAGCATAATTTACAAAAGAAATCTGAATTATTCTTAATGATTTGGACTTTCTTTTTGTCTATATTCATAAAAAGTTGATACTGTATTTAAAGAGTGTTTTGGCATTCGTGTAGCTGCTTGCTTATACCCCATCTTTTGCGCATTCCACCAGTAAGAGTATGCACATCAGCGTGCAGTAGCAGGTTCCTCCAAGTGATTCATATGTTGTCTGTATCTTGCATGGAATGTACAAATCATAGTTTACACATAAATAACAAGTTTACAATGTCTATTAAAATTAGTTTATCACTGGCATTCTTGGTCAACCATACCATGCTAAACTTTGCTGTGAGAAGGGGCTTCTCCTAGGATTGCTGTAGGATATTATTATGTATGTGACGACTAGGTGTAGTGTGCTGTAACAAGTGCATTGCTAAATATTTAACATTTCATACAGATTACAAAGAACTAAGCAGCCAAATTGTTGACAGTCTTTGGAGATTTGTGATTGACGGAACTGGAGTTACTCTGCACAGTTGGCAGCGTTTTTAAAATGGATTCCTGAGATGCTTTATTGCTGAGCTTGTTTCTTAAAACTTATTACTGATCATACCATCTTGGAGGATAAGAGATCTCTGCATTTATTTTGACTTGCTAAAGTACAACAATATTTGTTCCAAAATTACTCAAAAAGTGAACCTGTGCTGTGGTAAAGTAAGATATTGATTTAAAGAGGGCTAAACTCTGAAAGCATTACCCAAAAAGGCAAGCAGAAGACAAAAATGATCAGTACTGTCTGTGCTTTCCCTACAGTTGATTTTGTGTATGTGAACATGTATAGCAAATGTTTCCATGCCCTGTTCTGCACTATTGCTCTGTATAAAGGAAACTATCCTGTAGAGGCAGAGCTTTGCTTTCTTATGTCCGAACTGCCGATAATAGGATTTCTAATGACTGAAGTAGAAATATTTAGGAAGCAACAGGAGAGTTAGGGAAAGTATAATGAAGCAGAGGCAAGATCATTGCACTGCAGGTGCTTAGGTACAGCTCCAATAAGAAGCATAGTAGTGGCATCACCAAAGAGCACTTTAAGAGGCCTATGCATCAAACAAAATGGAACATGATTTGTTGTCTACTTATTTGTTTTACACTATTAGAAATATGTTTGCCACTTGAACACTGCATTTAGCAAAATAGAAACAGGTTCTGTTCCCTGACAAACAGGTTTCTGTGGAAGTGGAAAACAGAGGTACCATATTACCTCTAAAGTAGTGATCAGAAATGAAATTCACCTAAATGTAGGTGAATTACTATTTTTCACCTAAAGGTAGGTGAATCACTCTTTTTCAAAAGGAGAGATAAGCAGCAAAATGGGCAATAATGTGGACAACACATATCTCCTTTGTAGTTTACAGCATTCTACATTTTTTGAATCTGCTTTTTCCACATACTTGATTTTAAGCCTAGGAAACTTTCAGCTAATTATGGAAAAGGGAAATGTAATTGGATTGGTGCATTGTAGCTACTAACTGTGGTTTTGGGGAACAGAGTTAATGGCAAACCATTCTCTTTTGAAAAGCATTTTGCCTAAAGAGGAACCCTTACATGAAAAAAGTAAATAGCAGACTGACAATGATTTTAAATGCTATCATTTTGGAACCAACCTCTATACTGCCACTTTACATGCATTATATATGCTTTACATTGAAATCACCAGAAATTTCTGAGCACCTTTTGCTCATCTTCTTGAACAAATAATCAGGCAGGGCTTTGCCTAAACGAGCTCTAACAAGATTTTACTTATAACTAAAGCATCAGGACACAAAAGCAAAGTTAGTCCAGTCAGAAAGTGTAAGTGAGGTCTTAACTATAAAGCAGAAAGCATTAGAGGACCTCAAGACAAGTCATTCAAACCACTGAAGGGAGGAGGTTCAAAATGCATTAGTGAGTTCAGGGCTGATAAGAAAAACAAACACAATGACAGCTGACCTGTTTGGTAACATAACACTTAAAAAGAAGAAAATGGACTAATGGACAGAGACATGTGAGGTTCGTTTTGTGTAGTTCTAGTTTAGAAATGACGCCATGTGGGGCTATTACAGTAACTGTATACTTCTATTCAGATACAAAGCCAGCACCACTCTTTTGAAACTGGCAAAACAATCATTTGAATAGTTTTCCACAAAGGATATGTTTTGACTAGCTTTTAAAATGTCAAATGTTTCACTTCATGATTTTTATTGCCAGCTCAGTAGTTTTAAATATTAACCTCACACAGCTTTGGACTTATGATTTGGCTTTGTAACTTTCACGGGTCAAGTAAGGAGTAGTATGGAAAGCATTGAGAAGTTGTAAAATGTTAATGCTGTAGAACTTGGTGTGCATAGTGAAATGTTTTTTGGATCTAAGGTTTCTGCTTTTTGACATCTAAAGACTTAGGAGCCACTTTTTTCCACCGAGTGAGTAAATTCACTTTAAGCACACCTGTAATGTACATGACCGTAAGTGTATGATGCTCAAACATGGACAAGAGTTATTATACATAAATAATAATTTGATAGTTTTTCGTTGGACGTTCTAAAATGTTGAGAAGATGATCTGGTCATGACACATGGGCACATTTTTAAGTAATGGGACACTGTCACTGTTGGGTAAAAAGGCTCTAGTGTTCACAGGATGGAGGGTAGATAGATGTATTCTTGTCGTCATCATTAATTCTCGTCTTCTGAGTAATCAAAGGATGGGAAATATTTCCAGTTGATATCCTATTCATTTATTTCTACAGATATTAATACTCTGCACCACTCTCCTTTTACATTTCTTACTGTGTACAGATACCCTAAGGTAAAATGTATTGCACTTCAAATAGTAACCTGCTTTTTCTTGAGCTAGTTATACTTATGTTTCAAGCAGCTTCCTGGTAATCTATATAATATATGTACATGTATATCCTTTACTAATGACATGAGACCAGCTTTTTCATAGACTTAGTAGATGGATATATGCCAAACATGAAGTTGTCATGTTGGCCTGTAGCCCAAACTGGAAGTAAACCGCCTATATAGACAACACTGCTTCTCCATATATGTCTAAGACTATGTACACACGTGCACTAATTGTTGTTGCAAAACTAACGATTGATGACCGATCAGCGATTATTTACGAATATTTTGAACGATCGTATAGTGCACGATTCTGTAAAATGCTGTAAGGATACGATCGTTCAAATATAATCCACCAATAATGTACACACACTAGATACGATCGTTTGAAGGATGCAGGAAGTGACATGTACAGGGAAAAGTGTACTGCAGAACAATCCACGATCACTGAACAACCATACATGCAATAGATTGTGAAGGATTGTTGTTGAATCAGATGCGCCGGGATGATCGTTCCTTTCCAGCCATTTTACTCGTTCGTTGGCATCGTTGGCCAGTCGTTGTGCACTTTTTTGTTAGATTATCGGCCGATCGTTTGTCAATCGCTTGTTTCCAACAGCAATTATTGCACCTGTGTACGTAGCCTAAGTAAGCATTATTACTCTAGGAGAAGAAGTGTCCTAATACCAGGATCAACTGATAAAATTAAGAAAAAAAAATTTTTTGAAAAAGTATGCAGCCACCATAGAGATAAATATTCCAGTATATTTTCAACTTTTGTTCTTTACATTAAAGGCATAGGTTTACTTAAACTTAAAGGTGAATTCATGAATAAACATACAATCTTGCCTTCCAAAAACCTTGAGATAATATACACCATTACCAACTTATTCAATGCTATCTGAGTACCCTAATAATATTGTGTTTATCATGCCAGCATCATTTAGCATATGTTCATGTGTGATGGTGGGTAAGGTGGGGTGAGGGGGGGACACAATGACAGGGTTAGTAGCAGAGTTTCTGAACAAAGGGCCCCCCAGGGGTTCCATCAAGTTCAGCACTGCAGCCAGCTAATGTAGTTAGACTGGACCTAGGGTCAACTTAGCAGATGTGCTGACATTGTTCAGTAGAGACACAGCCACAAATCTTCTCGTCCCCTGCACAGTAAGCTGTACAGTTATGTAGGGAAAAGCTTTAGCCAAAGATATGCCCAGGTGAAGGAAAGTAGTAGGGAATTTTTCAAAAATCCCAAATGAATGGCCGAAAGATGAGGGAACTTCACAGTGAGTTTGCTCTAGCTCTGCACACTGCTCTGTTCTCTAAAATATGTGCTCACACCAAGTTGATCCAGCAGCTGCTGATAGCTGGAAACCATGTGGGTGAGAAGAGCTCTACAGAGAAATGTAAAGATGTTATAGCCAGTGTCAGGAATGATGTTTGAAAAGCAGCCACAGCAGATTCCATTATTTTCATTGTTAAGATGGACAGCAGAGGGCTAGATTCTTAACATTTGCCCTTCCAAAATAAATATTTTCTTTTTTTAAGTTCAAAGTCTTTCTACCTCACCTCCACTTTTTCCCCCTTTCTATTTTTCTGTCTTTTGCACTCCTTTCTGTCTTCTTTTCCCTCTGTCCTCACCTACTCCCTTCATCTCACTGTCACTTCCCCCAACCCCCCCCCCGCTCCCTCCATCTTACTTTTCCTTAATTCTACTCTTCCACCATTCCCCTCTTCTTATTTAAAATGTCTTCCACTCTGTCACTCCACTTTCTTCCCCTTCACACCAACCCTTCCTCTCTAAAGCTGCGTACACACGTCCAATTTTTATCGTTGGAAATGAACGACGAACGAACGACGAATGACCGATTGGCCAAAAATCGTTTGTAAAAAAAGTAACCAACGACGCCGACGAACGAAGATAGTCGTTGGAAATGAACGACCAGACCGGCGGATCGGATTAGACAACG
>NC_092860.1:108694795-108741204 GCF_032062135.1 Pyxicephalus adspersus | reverse complement strand
ATATACTGTGTGTATATATACGTGTGTACAATATCTTTGAACGATCGTGTCGTTATCTGTATGTACAGGATCGGTGCTATACAAACGTTCGCAGATATCGTGCAGGATCGTTCGTCGTTCGTTTACAAACGATAATAATTGGAAGTGTGTACGTAGCTTTACCTTTCCTCTCATGCTCTTCCTTTGTCTCTCCCCCATACCACCCCCATCTCATTCTCACTTTTCTCCCCCCACTTTCTCTTGCTCATAATTTCTACTTTATATATATTAATATATTTACAGGTCACATGGTAACTCCCTAGGAGCTGTAATAATTTTACAGAAAACCTGAAAACTATTTCATAGGTTCCTCAAGCATAAAACATTTGAGAAAGGCTGCAGCAGAAGTTTGCTTGCTACTGCATACCAAGTACTCTTTTATTTTCTATACCTAATTGGAGAACATTTCCCACACTAACAGACTTAGCAAGAAGCTATATATAAGTGAACAAAACATCCTGAACTGGTGGTCACAGAGGTATCATATGGTGGTTCCTTCACACTGGAATTTAGTTAATACTCTGTGATTGATGTGTCTGGCATGTCATTAGACCTCCCATGCTTCCCGTGGTTGAGCAGACACACTTTTACTAGTGTATATATACTTATATTCTGTTTCCCTTCACATTTGCATTAAAGTATTACACTTATGGAATTATTAGAAGGGGCTAGATTTTCTAATTTCCACATAAGAAAACTACTTGTTTGGCAGTCTGTATTATACCTCTCAAGTCACAGACCTAAAATAAGCATGATTTCTATATTGTTATATGTCTCATGCCAGCAATTTAGAAGGTATTGAAGATGAAGCATTGTTATGGGAATTATGAAGATAGCTATCTGGGGAAAATACTTGTGACAAATTTCCTTCAAATCACACTCAGCATTAGAAGAAAATGTGGGTACACATTGCAGTCCTTGCTTTGAAAATGTTAGTTGAACTGTCCCTCAAGGCCATGGTTTTAGTTTCAATACTTTTTGAAAAATATTAAAAGGCAAAGCCTGTGGTGTATCCACAAATTATTGGGCTCCTAAGCAAAAGTTTGTTAGGGCCGCCTTTACCTATTCTTGCAGCCAGTGGATAAAAGTATATTGCGTCCTCTTTAAATGCTGTTGCCTGCTTTCACTCACTACACTTTAGTTACAGAGGCTTCTAGTACATACCCATGCCTTTCTGGGTTGCTCCCCCAGTAGCTATACATGTGAGCACAACCATGCCTCCCACGGAAAACCATTTTACAAGATATACAAATCAAATAAAAATCACAAAAACAAAAAAGGGTATTAAACAAGCACAATATAGAGTGAACCAGCCTGGAAGAGGATGTTTGCTTTATAAGGTAAAACTAAAATGTAAATTTACAGAATTGTTTTGTAATGCCTCAGTTTGTATCTACAATCACAATCAAATGTTAGAATCACAACATTGTCGGAAATGCTTTCTCTGAATACATGGAAACTAGCTATTTAGTCTTCTTCACTTTGTGAAACTTTGCAGTGTACTTCATGTAGTTTGATAAATTGTCTCTGTGTGAAAGGAATGTCTTATATGATAAATAAAATGTCATTCCCACCAATCGCTAGACACATAAAACATATTAAATGCTAGGCTTAAAGGACAACAACCACATATGTTCATATATTTAGTTGAGTTTTTAAACAATATAGTTTATGGAATTAGGAAAACTTGTGTTTATTTTTCTGTGCACCATAAGTAGCTCTGCTAAAGGTTAAATAGTTTGTCAACAATTTGCAGTCAGCAGTACGTGGGAATGTGGGATTGTTGGGGATTTTTTTATGTGCTTAAATGTAATAATGTTTTTTTTAACCTATATATCTATGTTCCCAATTGACTCAAATAACATTGTGTGCATATGAAAAGCTGTTATTAAGAGGCTTTTGGAGTTGTAAGTAGGCACAAATGGGCAGATACCGCCCTGACCATTTAGATACATCTCTTTGTTGTACCGAGGAGATGTTCTAAATGAAACTTGTTTTTCACTTCCATATGTTAGAGGCAATCGTTATTGCTGCCTACGTTTACCCATAAACAGTCACATCCTTTATACCATTATGGTAAAACCAGACATTTATGGTCATCCTTAGATGGGGAACACTTTTACTGACCCATGGTGGGTCCAAGAACATTAAAGATTGATGGGTTAGAGCTGTTTGCTTTTACTAAATATTTTTAAGTTGTGTATTTTCTATGGAGGTTATTTTGTATTATTTAAAGCAGAATTGTGTTTTACTTTTGGCCTTTAATGACCGGTCTCAGTTAGGTATAGGAAATCCCCCCAATTGGCATTTACACTGTCATTACATAATTACCCCTAATATAGGCTATTAAAGAAGATCTGTAATAGGAAAGGGTTGCAGGATGCATGTTCTAGCCTCTAATAGTCCCAAGGTACAATTCAGTCCAGATTCTAATTCGATTGGAAATTTATGGTGGGGATTGAAGAAAGAAATGGTCCATGACAAGGCTTCTGTCTTAGTACTAAAGTCCATGCCTCAAAGAACTCAAGCTGTCATAAAAACCAGTAGAGGTAATAAGTGAAGAAGTACTAAGTGTAATTTTTTTAAGTAAAACAAATAATTGAACAAGAGATTTGATTATATAATTTTTGTTAGGGATTGTAAAATAGTAATTGTTGCTTAAAATAACCAATCAGAAAGCAGGTTGTGCTTTTGTAGCATAGGAAAAAAAAAGGGAGATTTCCACTGGGCTTGGGCTTCACTTGCACTGCATACTTTCTCCAATTATGCAGTTTCAACCGAGTTTTATATGCGTACTGTAGCCATAAAGGCTTTGTAAAGCAATACACAATTTAGCAAAATCTGCTTTGTTCAAAGTGAAACAGTTTATCATTTTAAAAGCTTTTTTTGTAACCCTTTTTGTTCATATCTATTCTCGGAGGGCTTATTGGTATAGGAAAATACCATTTACTCTTAAAGACTTTAAACAGTTGGCGTTTTCTGTATTGTTTAAATTTGTATTAAGCCTCTCTGGTCACAAGGTTACATTTCATTCCTGACCTGTCATTTTAGCAGAGCTATATATACAGCTAGTAGTACAGCATGCAGTACTTAACTCCAGCAATTTATTATATCATTCCAGAAGCAAGTGTTTGATGAATGTGTCTGCAAGGAGTTTAAATCTCTGGTACAAGACCCCACAGCTGCACATAATATTTCTTTGTAATTATCTGCAAACCTGCACCATATTCTTTCATTGCAATATGTTCCATCTTGCTCAGAAGGTGTCTTTTTGAATTAATGTTTCATGTTTTTAGAAGGCTTTTGGGATGCTCTCTTCTTTTATCTAGTGGGCCAGGTTTACATAATGGTTTATTTAAAGAAAAATAAACTTAAAACACATGTTGCCTGGGCTCTGTAAATCAAATGATCTTATATCAGTTGTATAGACAGCATGGTTAGGTTGTTCAAAGTGTTTGGGGGTAAGTCTTGAAACAGACATGAGGGGCTAAGTCTCTACGGGCCTTTAGGTTGCGAACACAAGACTTAATACAGCCTAACAAAACACAGCTAACTCCTGAAAAATAACTGACTGGGAAGGCTAGTAAAGGAAAACTTTCCGAGGAGAAAAATGGAAGCTGCCTTTGCTTGACTTTTCATTCTGCAAAAGCTTGCTGACCTGAACATCCTACATTTGGTTTCTTTAAATGTTTATACAGTGACCAGCAAGGGGCCTGACAAACAAGGGACAGGGGTATGTAGAGCAAAAAGGGCAAATTTGAGCAACACTAATAACAAGCATGCAAAAAAGGACTTGTGCCAATTTTCCTGAACTTCATCCTAGTTGCCAGCCACTAACTAAAGTATTGAAGTCATTTGGTCAGCATAGTTGCCAGACAATTCCAATGGCAACCTCTACGGTTCTCTTAGAAAAGTTTTACTAAAACTTGTAGCATGGCATTTTAATTAACATGTACATTTTTTTGTTGTGATGAATAATATCATATGCATGGGAACAAAAAGTATTGTTAGTATGCACTAAAAAATTGCTGTGGTTCCTCCACCACCCATGCTGAACAAAAGCATACTGATTGCTTAGAAATCTACATTAGAATATTTTTCAGTGCAGCTCTTTGGTGCTCGCATTTGGAGGGGATAACATGTGATTTTTCTTTTAACTTGCCTGGGCATGTTTCACTGATAAAAGTAAAACTTACTATGGACATCTGGTTTGTGTATATTTGTAGGTAAAGTTTTGCCAAATATTCAGTCAGACTCTTTTCACATAATAAGTGATTATGCAGTCTTTTTGTCACTTTTCGTACAGTGGTTTGTTTCTGTTCTAGCTCCAAATTGGAATGTTTTTTTTTTTTTTGCATAATGCTATTCTGAAGTTTACAAACACAGCAAATAATTTGAGCTTAATGTGAACAAGGTTTTTGGGGTTTATTTCAAGTCAATAATGAGTACTTATGAAATTCTGGCAATCAATGTTTTTTGCACAACTCTATAACAATAGTTCACATATAATAGATGTAACCTGTACCTGCCTGTACAATGCCAGCACCTCCAACTGGTAGAGGAGACTAGGTATTCATCTCAAGGAAGGAGATCTGATCAAGCAAAGCTCCAATTCTGGAACAGAATTTGCCCATTTATGGGCAGTAGCAAAAGAAGAAAACAGTCCTTTTTTAACAATTGTTTATATATTTTATTTGTTTTTTATATTTATGTACCACCAACATATCACACATACCTCTTTATTAACATAAATACAGATCACTTAGCTGTATGAGAAGATCTTATCTTTGATGCTACGCTTGATTGAACCATATCCTCTCAACATCCAGCTCTTAATGACTGCCTGAGCCCCATATGTGTACACTTCAGATGATTCCTGTGGTGCAAGACTTTGATAACAAATTAATTTTGCTCCTCCTGATGAAGCCAAGGACAAACTTTTTTAGGGAGAGAATCTCCCTAACAGGGATACAAACAGTAATAACAATATGAAACCCTAAAATATGTTTGTGTACATACCCTTTGTACAGAAACATAAAAATGTCATGAATTTCCTTTTATAGTTAACAGTCTTACTTTAATCATACAAAACCATACTGATGCTCGGACACCAATGACTTTAAACTAGTCTGATGAAGTCTATAGTATTTATGTTTCTGTAAATATCTCTTCGCTAGCTTTCAGTCCTACATTCATTGTATCTCTTCGCCTGTTTTCCAGCCACCATAAATTATGCCTGTAGAACATTCACTAGAGAAGAGTTTTTTTTATACAGAACAACTGTGTAAATTTAGTGTATCTTGTCTTGATAATAAATTTTGCTTAGATTTTAATACTTTGTTTTGCCTAGCAACCTTATTCAGAGATGCAGTAAACTTAAAAAAACACTTGGGGTTTTTCACAAGATAATTGGAAAATGTGTTGACTGTTTTACTATTCACCTTTTTGAGAATTGATTACCCACAACAGCCAGCTTACAGTCCGGTATAGACACAGCAATAACTCAGGTCACTAGTTAAAAAAATAAAAGGTTTGCAATATTTTCATATAACTGACTATAGTTCAGAAATACCATGAGTAGTAATGAGTACAACAGACAGCTAGTTAGACCCATCAGAACATTGTACAATGTCTCCTATTTACTTTAAAAACTTGTTTCTCCTGTCAGTCGTTTAGTATTGGGGGGAAAATACATTTGTAGTTGTCATTGCAACAAGAGATAGGGGTAAATCTTTCAAAAAGGAGAACTACTATGGGGACACCTGTCGAGTATGAATATCCCATAATGTTGTAGAGATTTCCCAGTACTATAGTTTGTGTCAACCATAAAGAGAAATTGCCCCAACAGAAAATAAAAAGAAAAACTAACAAAAAACAAATATTTGTCAAGTTCCTGGAGGAGCATGAAACTACTAGGTTGGCCTTTTGCACAATTCCTGTCTTTAAAAACTAAGGGTGTCTGCAAAGGTCATTGAAGGACACAGATCCCCTAGTGCAGAAGCAAGTAGCTGGAACTCAAAAGAGAAGGTATCGGATGTGTACGAGTACAGCGGGTTATGCCCCAGGTTCATACACAGGTGGAGTTGAGTCACAGGCTAGGGTCAATAACTGAAGAGTAGGGAAGCACCAAATCCTAAGAAGGTTTGGAACAAGTGAAATATTATTAGCAATATCTGGGCAGGAGGTGGAATCTTGTCCAGGTTGTAGTCGCTGAAAGAGGTTGTTGGCTACCATAAGCAGGTCAGAGAGAAAGTTGGGTCAATGACAAAAGCCAGACACATTGTTCAAAATGATGAGATCCCATGTCATAAGACTACAGTTGAAAGGCCGCCCAGCCCTGATTCTTTCGGGTATATTTAGCCTTATAATTAGCCTCATAATGCCAATATCCACGAGGGACATAGTTGTACATTAGTTCACATTAGTACATTAGTAACCTGCTCGATTACGTTTTTATGCATTGAAACAGATGCACACTTATATGCATGTTCATGAATCCCATGGCTGCCACAATGCAACAAAGCAAAACAATCCCATGGTTCCTTACAATGTTCCTTACACCAATATCAAGAAAAGTTTTGGCTATACACATAACTTATATAATCCACAGTGGATCACAGAAGCCAATGTGTTTAAATTTATGCCAAATAGTTAATGTACCAGTTATGCCTTTAACACACCATATTAGTAAAAAATTGAGATTTAGTTTGTCCACGTCAACACATCAGAACTTGTGAAATATCTCAGCTAAACTGCCATTACCCTCACCAACATTTTTTAGTTGACCCAAAGTCTAACATATTAGTCTGGCAAGCATTTTATTTTATTTTATTTTATTTGTTTATGTAATGTCAACATATTTTGGAGCACTTTACAGAAAATTCTGAACATTCCTGATTATTTCCTTGCTAAGGCCAGTTTTGCTTGGAAGCCAGATAACCTACTAGAATATTTGTGAATCTTGAAAGAACCCAGCAGATATATATGCAGGCACTGAAAAAGCTCATAAACTGCTCGCACATGGTATTCCTGATGAGAATGTTACCCAGAATCCCATTGCTGCATGTTGGTGATAGCAACTACTTTACCTCTTTACTAATCATTTCATGGACGTGTTTAAAGCATTTCTAAACTTAAGAATAATGCAGACACATCAAGGAAGGACTGAGATATATTTCCTTTTTTTCTTGATTAAGGATATTCTTTAGCTCATGCAAATTTTACTTAGCTCCAAAATGATTTTTTTGCATGATAAAGTTTGATGAAGTCATTCACAAGTTAGAGCATTTGTTTTATTATGTGTATGTTTTAAAAAGTGTCTTTAAAAACCTAACAAACTGAATAAAATAAAATTTACACACAGGTGTTAAAAAAAAAAACAAGAAGTAAAAGAAACAAGGGGAGAAAGGTGTTATAGGGAATCAAATAGAGATAAGTTATAGGTAAAAAAATGGGTTGAATAGCAACAGCCTTTATTTAAAAAAAAATAATATATATATATATATATATATATATATATATATATATATTATATATTATTTATTGGAGGTTTGGAAGAACTGGCATTATGTGCTAAGCCAGGCATGAGCAAACTACAGCCTGCGGCCCAATAGGGATGTTTCTCCGGCTGGCCCTTTGGGTGGTCCGCAGCTCTGGGCCTGCTATGGGAGAGTGGGCGGGGTTATGCCATCATGACATCACGTTCAGTGCACCAGCTGCACCCTGTACCCCTGTATTCTATAAAAGGAAAATACAAAAAAACCCACATATTTTGTGATCACTTAAACCTAAAGTAGTGTGTCTTTCTCATAAACATGCATTGTAATATAAATAAATATATATACATATATATACATATATATACTTCCATAGTTTATTTTTCCTGTTTTATAGACCACAAAGATTTCAGGCTTTTAACAAAAAAAATAAACACCAAGAATGTAACATTTTAGCTATTTTAGTTTTTGGGGTATGAAGACTTTAAGGTAGACATTTCAATTTTTAGTTTGTGTGATAGGTCAGTGTGGCACAGAATGTTTGAATCCCTCCAGTCTAACGTGATAAAAAGACTTTCTTTCACAGTCGAGTAAATTCCAGTTATCTTTCACCTTGCTGTTTTGGAGAGGTCAAGTTGTAGTAGGTGAATTGCAAGAGTAAAATTCTTCAGCTCTCAGATGATGAATTTAAAACCGTCTTGTCAGCTGAACAGATGAGTGAACGTCTGTGCAGTTTTATGACACCATTAGCTGACATTTTTATTAAACTAAAACTCTAGTTTGAAGTCAGGTCCCTGGAGCATATGCTATATATGTACTTAATGATTTTTCTGATATGTTTTGGCTTTAGATACTTCAAAGGTCAGAAGAATAATGCCTTTCTCTTTGTGATGTCACACAACTAGGTCTGTCAAATGATTTTAGGATGGAGAGCCCCGTCCCTGATCACCTATTCATACATATGATCCTTATTATGCTTTTTTTTTAGCAATACTATCAGTGTTAAGAGCATTTCCACCTGTTACTTGAATACAATGGAAGTACATCTTGCTTTTTTTTCCTTTTCTTGTAGGCAATAATTCCAACATTGATGGAAAAGTTTTGGGTCTCTTCACTTTAGGTATATATTGGGCAGTACAAGCATCCGTTGCTTAAAGGCTTGTTCCCTCTAGGCCAGTGTTTCTCGACATTCTCGACATGTTTTATTATGCATTTCCATATGTAAAATGTGTGGTATTACAATGCCCTAATGCAAACATGCCCTATAAACTAATTCAATCCCAAAGTTATGCTGCAGTTATAGGTGAATGCTGGCGCATTGAATTTTTAAGCTTTGACCTCCTCCCTCCAAACATGAAGCAGAAGCAAAAATGACCTTAATCGTTCTTTTTCTTTTCAACGGAAAATAAACAGGAAATTCCCCCAGGAGGAAGACACATCCCTGTAATAGCTGCTGCAGGTGAGCAGGTCTGGGGACTGTGGTGAAGAGCCCTCATCTCTAGAGTCCCTAATAGAAGTAAAATCATCAGACAAGTGTGCAGTCTCTTTCTTCTTTTCTATTGTTGGAAATTGTACAAAAATTCTATAGACATGTCCTAAAAGTCTCCTGCAGCCAGAAAAGGCTTTCCATTTGTATTCTCTAACTCTGTCAGTACATCTTAAAGCCACATTTTATAGTTTCATGCTGATTGATCCATGATGCCTGGGGATAGGACTAATAGACCTGTCAACTATACTAAAATGTTTCCATATCATTACATGCAAGTAAGAAAAGGATTTATTCCAAACACAGGCTGCAACTATTCTCATGCTGACATCTAATACAAATGCCCTTTCCCATTCGGTTTTCCTATAACAGCAGATACTTACATAGCTAACTGTATTTTATAATAATGAAAATTGAATTTTGTTTCAGGTGGCTTTCTATACACGTGGCACAAGATCACTTTCCCACTTTAACACAGGATACCTAGTCACCTCTTGATCTTTTACACTAGAGTTGCTCTATTTATAAAGCGGGGAATCTGACATTCTCTCAAACTTTCCCTTGTGGTAATTAATTACTGCCACTGAAACATATGGACCTGGAAGATTCCCATGAGAGAATGTCACATTCTCTGTTTTAAAAATGGTGCCCAATGCAAGTTTGGCCACCATATTATTATTATTATTATTATTATTAATATTAATAAACAGGATTTATATAGCGCCAACATATTACACAGCGCTGTACATTAAATAGGGGTTGCAAATGACAGACTAATACAGAAAGTGATACAGGAGAATAGGACCCTGCCCCGAAGAGCTTACAATCTAGTAGGTGGGGGAATTTACACACAATAGGATGGGAGATATGTCGTGGTAGGAAATAGTAATAGTTTCAAAAGACAGAAGAAGATGGGTAGGCAAGTTTGAAAAAATGGGTTTTGAGTGCTCTTATATGAGCAGAAAGCAGGAGCAAGCCGAATCGGATGAGGAAGACCATTCCAGAGATTTGGGGCAGCTCTAGAGAAGTCTTGTATCTGTGCGTGTGATGAGGTTATGAGTAAGGAAGTCATTAGTAGGCCATCGAAGGAGTGGAGAGAGCGGCAGGGGGAGTACTCTTTTACCAGGTCAGAAATGTAAGCGGGACAAGAACTGTGGAGGGATTTGAAGGCAAAGCACAGGAGCTTAAATTTGATTCTAAGGTGAAATGGAAGCCAATGGAAAGAACTACAAAGAGATGCAGCAGAAGAGGAGCGGAGGGAAGGATGGATGAGTCTGGCTGCAGCATTCATAATAGATTGTAGAGGAGAGAGTTGGATTGGTGAAATACCAGAGAGGAGGAGGTTACAGTAGTCCAGACGAGGGATGATAAGAGCATGTACAAGGAGTTTGGTGGTCTCAGGGGACAGGTAGGAGCAGATTTTGGAGATGTTGTGTAGGTGAAAGTGACAAGACCTGGAAATGTTATGAATATAGGGGGTAAATGAGAGGGCAGAGTCAAAGGTGACACCAAGACAACGTGCCTGAGGGGAGGGCCGAATAACAGTTGAGAAGGTAAATCTTAATATTGGGGTGCAGAGAGGAACTAAACGTGGTCCTGGGTCCTATCTTGGACAAGAACTTGTAGAGTTTTCTGAATATTCAAAAATATATTTTTTTTACATTCACCTATAATGAAAAGTATATGCTTGTGTCCACTATTCTGATCCTTCTAATATGTACCTTTCACTGGTTGCATGATCAACTATACAAATATTTACATGTGTGGGGAAGCACAAAAAGGATTGACAATTTCCATTCTTATCATGGGAAGTGACCAATTATGCTCCTCTGGGACTTAATGTAAAATGGTACATTGGCTTACTCAAGACCTTTACATTAGCACTTACACAAAGAGTAATAGGCATTGCTACACTCTTCATTATAAAATGCTAGTTGGTACATTGTGACACTGTTTCACATACTTTAAATCTTTGAGTCACTCATCCCAAAAAACATGAAGATTGAGAGTTTTAACTTCACTTGTGTTCTTGTTCAACGTCTGTGAATATGCACCAAATGCTAAGCATAAGCCAATTGGTGTTTTCAGAAAGGGACCAGCTGCCTTAGTTTCCTTTTCATAATAATATATTCAAATTTTATATGAGAAATTTACCAGAGGACTCATATCCTACATGTTATAGTGTATTCTTCTTGGGATATTTAGAAAAAAGTAGCTGAAAAATGACATTTTAAGAAAATTGGAGCATTAGAGGAAAGATTGTGATATGGGTAGATATTAGATTGTAACCTTTGTCAGTTACCAAAATGATAGTTTACTACTTTTATTTCAGTATATATAACATATTTGTAGATATAATCATTGTTTTCTAATCCCTGAAATGTGATTGCGTACCTAAGTATGTCTGAAAAGATCTCTGATTTCAAAGGTAGAATATTTGCCTCTTGTCTGTCTCCTACACCTTTATGTCTCTTTTTTTTTCCCAGCCCTTATCTAATTCTTCATCAGTTCTGTGGCTGGAAACGTATTTATCCAGGTCTGCTGACGGAGATATTCCTGCAGTCTTTTGTTTAGAATTATGGTGGCTGGAATTCTGCCGGTTTTCCTATGTAAACTGTTTGAAGCTTTGTGGTTGAATTTGCAGTCTCTTGGGACCAGTTTATGTGTCACTGGCACTGACATCTGAAACACTGTATTTCATTATATTTATGTTTTTATTATAGTTAAAAATAGTTCAAGTAAGAAAGTTAACAGCTGACGTGGGCAAATGATTTATAAGAAAAACTGGCAAAAGAAGTTGGTAAATACTACCACAAAAGCAGTTTAAACAAGGGGCGACTGTCTTATGTCTCAGGGCTTGGCGTTTGGTCTTGACTGGTAAAAGCCCCAAAACACTGTATATGGAGTGACAATACAAAGGCAGCAGGTTTCACATTTTATAGGGGAAATAATGTCCATACAGAAAGCATTTCAAATACATCACCATGGATGTATACTTTGATCTCCTGGTTTTTGTCCTGAGACTATTTTCTCTAGATGTGTATTAAAAATCTGTAGCAGGAAAGTTTTCAGTGTCTTCAAGAGGAACCTTTAACTCCCTCCAGAACCTATGTGTTATAGTAAATTCAACCCTGCATCCCATTATGCTTTTTTTTTCTTTTAACTTTCAAAATGTTTTCTGTTTTTTTTTCTTTTTCATCTAGTAAGTATGAAATACTCAAATTCAGTAGGTGGAGCTTGAAGTGCTATTTTTTAATGTTGTTTGCCTACAGAGCTCAGTAATTTAAGCTAGACTCTGTACACACAAATGTAAGTGGGTCAATTCATTGGTTGAAACGCCTCATTTTGAGCAGCTTTGCACTTAGTCTATTTATCTTTTGGAAACCATAGTGCCTTAGACATACCTTGTCATTCTTCCATTTAGTGTTGACTGCCTTGAAGCACATACAAGTAAATTGGTTATAATATTTATTCTGTTTGTACTTTGGTACTTAGGGTTTGGTATTTTCTAATATTTTTATGCTATAAAGTATAATAATGATACGAAAACTTAGTCATCTAGTAAGTCTGATATATTCCTTCAAACACTATATATCATTACATGTGCATTCAATTTTTTCATATTGTGTAATGCATTAACACTTATCTCCAATAATGTAAATTCATCCTATCACGTATTTAGGTAGAAGTAGGGGCAACTCTCCTTTTTACAGTGGATGGACTTCTGTAAACACTAGGTTTGAATAACGTTCCGCAAAACTAGAGAAAATAGACTATCATTAGAGAACCTGGGTGAATCAACAAATCTGGAATGGATTTCTTAAAAATAGGTTCTTATTGACAAATATTTACAATCCTGGACCAGATCCATTTCAGATTTGTGGGCTCACCCAGGTTCTCCCATGATAGTCAATCTTCTCCAGCCCTGGAGAACATTAATAAATCAGGCCCAATGTGTTCAAATAGTTAATGGTAGTACAATGATAATGTTTAGTGTTATATCATGGTAAAAGAGATCATTCCATATGTGTTAGGGGGGGCCTTAATCCAGGGGTCAATCCACTAGTAGTGTAATAGAATAAGATAAATGTTCATTCAATATTCGGTATTATTTGGGCTTGTGGTTGTAGGGTTGTAGATGCCTTTCTTCCTAAATGGGTTTATGCATCTTAAAACATAATGATTGTTCTAATAAATAAGACTAGCTGGGATGTAACACACTCTTGAGATGAGTATCTCATAAAGAAAAGCACAGTAACACAAAGAATGAATAGAAAGGGAACACAGAACAGCCAGTTTCCATAAATAGAATACAGGTCTCATGCAATCACATCACACTTTGCCGCGAGACGTGCAATGGCGTGGCAAATTTAGCTTATAGTAAGACTGCTGCTTGAATTTGTTAACTAATTTAAAAACTTGTAATGAGTAAGCATATTAACTTGTTTTCTAGTCCAAACATTTCACAGGATCCCGTTTCTCATATATATATTTATATACAGTATAATTAGAGAACAAAGAGCAGACAGAATTTCAGCTTTGGGAATATTAGGAGTTTCATTCCAACTGCAAAAGTCATTGCTAGCAGGCTCTTGACCCCAACATATCCCCCTGAGTAGTCACATTAAGTCAGCTTAAAAAACTATTGAAATCCTAAAATGTAGTAGCATCATGTTGGAAAGAATTCTCTAAACCAAACCATTTTGTCCAACATTTTTTCAACAAACCATAAAAATGTGGATTCCTAATAGCTTGTGTTGCATACGATTTGGCAATGATGTATGCTACTCAAATTTATACATTGTTGCTTTTAAAGATTAACTGTGCAGCAATATATAAAACAATGACATGACTGTTATAAAATTGTTAGAAATGGGGAAGGTTATTAAAGACAAATAATTACACCATAATTACTGTGCTTTACATAACGCAGAGTTTGCAGTTGCAGAAAAGTCATTGGTAAGCATTGTACTTTCCCTCAGCTGTGTGGGCATCACATCTAAAATAATGAAGCAAGGGTGTAATAAATGTGTAATTAGAGTTTTACCAAATACAAACAAAAATATGTTATAGTGAATTGAAACCAGCAATGCTTAAACAATGGTAGGTATTATGAATCCCCATGTTGATACATCCAGTAAGTATCGTATGTGGTGCCAGACTAGAAATAAAATGCATTAAATGATGTAATATATTTAACACAGATTTCAGACTTGGTTTAGCAAGCTATAACAATTATTAATTGATATAACAATTATTATTTTTATCATTAGACAATGAAAGCTGAAATCAATGATCATTATGTTATTAACATGTAAACATTTTCACCATCTACCAATCCAATTCTTTACCATCCAATGTTCACAAAAGTTTATACAAATCTACCCCCTAATCATCACAGGTCTTCTCTCTTCCATTGTTAATGCCAGGTGTTCTTTCATTCTTTTGCCTGGTTATGGGTGGTCTGTGCCCTACTCCCCATGCATATCTGCCCTATATTATTGCTGGCACTTTGACATTAACTGTGAATATGCAGCTATAGGAGCCTATATTTATTTATATGATTTTTCAAATTAAAGTGGCAGATATGGCAAGCTATAGATGGGTAGCTCTTTGTCCCTACTCTGTATTTTACTGATAACACAGTAAAGTGCTGCGTAAAATGTTGGCGCTTTATAAATCCTGTTTATAATAATAATCATCAATGAAGCTGGGTGATATAGCAAACCTGGAATGGATTTTTTCTAAGTGATTTTCTATTTGCTAGCAAATCCTGGACCAGATCCATTCCAGATTTGCTGGATCACCCAGCTTCAATGTTAAGTGTATCATCTGCAGCCTTGGAAAGCTTTAATAGGTCAGGACCAATGGCTGCAATTCACATTTGTTTTTCCCAATGTGGTCAAAGCAAAGGTTCACAACCCTACTGTGTTTATCCATCATTAGTATTTGCTTGCACATGTTCCACAGTTTTTTGCTATTTGCCAAGCTATAGGATTACAATGTTGTTGTTTTTAGACAGGAACAAAGGAAGGATGCTGTGTACACCCCTTACAACACGTTATTTTTATTTATTTATTTTATTTTAATGTACAGGTGTAAAGTAGCAAAGAAGAAGGCATACATCATATAACATGATTCTTTTTATACGTGGCATTGCAGATACTTTTACAAGATAATTCTGTTCTGCAGAGAATATTCAATATTACTCCATGTGGGTGGTGCCAGGAACACAGTGGTGCCAAGCTTACCTAAGGGGTTCCAAAACTGAAATCTTTTAGCTGAAGATCTTGGCAAGACTTTCTGACATTGCCTCTTGGTATTGCATGTAGCTTGGCCCAGATACAGCAATCAAACTCCACCCCAAAATTGTTTGTACCAATATTAGCCATGTCAGTAGGACATCTTTGAGAAGAATCTACAGATAAGACCGATGCTTCTTCCCGCTCTGCACACTGTTGTTTCAGTAAAACTTAGTTTTTTTAGGTCATCCTAATGTGATACTAGGGGTAACCTGGGATTTATTTGACTTTGTGTTAAATGTCTATTTATTTATGCGGTGCCTGTAAAACTGGAGTGACCATCAATTTATACTGCAAACACGCCTGAGAGCCTTTCAGCATAACTAACCATCAGTCTTAACTTTTCAAGAAAGTTAATGATTACAAGATATAATACTGCTGCTTGGAAATGAATGTATGCAAGCCTGCCTGCCTGTCATTTATTTTCTAGGATAGGCTTGACAACCTATTGAAAGGTTGTGTGAGGTTTGAGTTCTCCATCTAGTGGTGCATGTGAATACAGCATGTGCTTGTAAGCATGGCAGCAAGAAAGGGCTGGCAAGGTATGGTGATTGCACTTCTTTCACACAGCAACCACACAGAACTGGTTTTTGTTTCTTTTTTTGGCACACAAGTCACATCCACCCTTGCATGTATGTCCTAAGGAAAAAACAGAGCAATAGAAATAGGAAAATTATTAGTTCTTCTAAACTTCTTCTGAGAATACGGTCTGTCCCTGGATCCAGGTTTTTAATAAATATGACCCCAGAGAATTAGGGATATCATAAATCCAGTTATTTTAGATACATGCTTTACATAGGCTAATGTTGTTTCTCTTAAATGTATTTTTATCTGTCCTTCAATAGCTTGCATTAAATTGTAAGTTTAGGTCTAGGAAAATTTTTTTGGGAAAAGTTTGTAAATATTGGGATGTGCTGCCTGAACCTCATTGTGTTTTAACTTTCTGTTTTTGGTGGAAACGTTCCTCTGCTGCACAAATATTTCCAGTGTTGTAAACCTTGCTGAGTTCCTTACAGAATTTTACCCTTTTCCCATCCTTCATTGTCCCTCTCCATATGCATACCTTCATTTCTTTCTCAGTGAAACAATACTACTTCTTTAACCCCCAAGAGTTTATCCAGTGGGAGGTTTGGAGGTAAATATTAGAGAGGACACTGCATCATCTCTGAGAGTAGTTAGTATAGTTTTCATGATTGTAAGTTTTTCCTTTTAGCACTCACATCCAAAAAAACATACTGGTTGGTAATTGGCTTTCAACAGAAATTGTCCGTGGACTATGTAAAGAATTTTAGACTATGACCACCATGGTTGACCAAATTGAAATCTGCTTGGAAGTATCAACAATGACTATGGATGCTATATAAATAGATACTAATAATAATTTGCTCATACAAATCCCTTAAGTGATAATGTTTGTCTCTGTTTATTGTATTATGCGAGTTGATCTTATTTAGTAAAAAATATATCCAGAATATCTTTATGCATTGCATACCTCCTAAATGTTATGTGACACAAGCTGTGGAATATTCTCCATGACTGACAGTAACGTGAGGCTAGGGTGAATCCAGGAGACACTTCGTTTTTTGCTTTAGGTTTTGAGACATGAGCTTTGATTTGAGCTCATGGCAACCAGTAGTATTTAAAAAAGTGGGGTCAGACGTTAAAGAAAAAATAAGACAAAATAATGGAAAACACAAAGTAAAACTTTTGACCACCTAGTCTTTTTTTACAACCATCAACTCCTCCATGATTGTCCTGGTGGTAATATTTACCTATGTCCACTGCTTATTTATGTCCTGATGATGTAGTCTGGTATTGTTGTACTTTCTTTCTATTCTTTTTATGTTTCAGTCTGACTTTCAACCATCAAATAGCCTGAGACTTTTCAGTATGCAGGATAGATTGTCTACATTTAATTGTTTGCTTCCTGAAGCAAAGATACTTTGACCAACTGGTAACCAAGACTAATAGAAAGTAGAGGCAATTTCAATTATTAACTATATCTTAGGTGTTAATCAGTTTTAACTCGCACAGATGTATGAAGCTGTTGATTACTATTAAACCTATGGATTTGATTACCATTATAGGAACACGGTCAGCTTTACAAAATACTATATTTGCGATAATTTTAAAGTTTCTAAACTAAACCCAACAATCTATGATATTGATTACAATAGTGCAAGAATCTCCCTTAGCGGGTCTTACAGTAAAATATAAATACTTATCTGATCCAAAAATGAAATATCAGTTTTTGGTGGTTTTATCCTAAATTAGCACATATACAGTTATTAAAAACTATGTGAATATAGTCTAGAGTCATTTAGGTCTTATTTCAGGCTAAGTCACCAAGCTGTTGGAATGCAGCAGTAAAATAGCCTGCAGTCGTCTGATTTGATTATGCCATGGCAAACCAAGAATAAAGCAGCATTAAAATTTAGAACACACTTCTCAGGTTACAGCATTGCCTGCTAAGTCATACTGCAGTGGGCTCTATGCACTTGGCTGTGCCAGAAGACAATATGCAAAAGTAATTATAGATTGCTCTGAAAACATTCCTCCGCACAGAGACCTTTTTAGAGATAAAAGTATAAGGACTGAAGAAAAACCATCGCTTTCACTTATATGAATGCTTTCACAATATGAATGCTTGTAGAAAGTTATTTTAAGGGCATTTAGCATGATTTAACACACAACATTGCATTTTTTTTCTATTTTACTGAGTTCCAGGTGTCTTTCATTCCTAACTTTCCTTGACATTATATGGTTGATTTTATAGAAGACTAGTTTAGTTTTTCAAGCACCCATTTTGTCTTTCTAAACCTGAATATAACTCATTCACTTCTATGTGTGGTCCCCTGTCTACTGTAATATGCAGAGTGTATCAGCTTTTTCTATATACATTTCAGGTCACAAAGAACTATGGGACTGAGCAGACAAAAGTTCATCATTCATAGATTACTTCAATTGACCTTTATATTGCAGTGTATGATATGATGATGATGAGGCTGCTGAGATTTTCAGGCCCTTTAGTTACAAAATATGAAAAATAGATGCAGCTGTTTTTTTTAGATTCCATTATTATAACACGTTTTGTTCATAAAAGAGCCATAGATCTCAGCCGCTGTGCTATAGACACCGTTTATAAACTGGAATCTCACTTCAGATTTACAACCGTTGACATTTCCTTGGCTGTTATATACAATCTCACACATCAGCCATGATTTTTAATCCAATAAAAGTTACAACAGCTACTGTTTTCCCTCACTTGTTTTTGGGGAGCAACCAAGAAATGGTGGGAGCAGAGAATATCTTATTTCATTAAAAATACAAGAGTAATGACAAGAAAATGAAAAGATATTGTTAAAAAGTTGTTTTTATAAATGCAGATGCTCTCCTTTAAATCTAGTTATTGAGACACAGTTTTAACCTAGTTATGCTTCATTAGGATACAAAGGAAACATCTAGCTCTAACTCATCCTCAAGGTCAGGACAGTTTTTAAAGTAAACTTATGACTCACTGATCTGGCACATATATACAGCAGGGAACTTTTCAGACTTCAGTGGCTACATGCATGTTCCATGGTATTTAGTTACTTAGATTCTCCTGGTTGCAATTTAAAGATACATTTTATTATGTGTTATTGGATAAATGTTTATAAATATTAAAATGTATCTTTTTTCATGTTTTTGTTTCATTTTATTGACATTTCTAGTGATTACTGTTTTGAATGCAGTGACAGACACGTTTTGTGCCCTAGGTTTATACTCGAGTCAAAACATTTTCCTGTATTTTCAGGTTAAAAGTATTTTGTTTTATATTTGGGTTGTGCTTACTTAAGTATATACCTTCTCCCTATCATGAAACATACCTGGTATCCATTTACTGTACCGATATATTAGGTGTAAAGTTACTAAAAGATATGTGCATTTGCTGGAGCACTGAGTAAGCACATACAACTAAACCATATTCCTACAGAATTTACTAAAGCTTAACAATGTATGTGTATATAAAATAATATATAAAATATAATATACTAACAAGGGCATATTACTAGAGAGTGTATGTTTCAGTTTATAAATCTTTTAGATTGTCAGCTCTTCTGAGCAGGGTCCTCTCCTCCTCCTGTGACACTGTAATGTGCAGTGCTGTGTAATATGTTGGCGCTATATAAATACTGTTTGTTATTATTATTTTTATTTTTAACAATAATAATAATAATGCATGCCAGGTAAGCAATGGCATGTTTAAAGATTTAAAAAAAATGATTATCAGTAATTCAAATTTGATTCACCACTGTTTGGGGATCTGTCAAGGTCACAGTAAAAAAAAACAATCATAGTACAGACTGCTGTGGGTATTACCGTGTGAATGTGTAGGTTTGACTATGGTCACTGCCTTTGCTTAGATTGTGAGTAATAAATACCCATACATACAGTGGTTTTATTAGAAATTCACTCTATTTGAAGTTTATACCATTGCCTAGGTTAACAGTTGCAGGCTCATCAACATAGACCAGTGCTTCTCAACCAGGAATTACTAGGGGTTCCTCCAGCAATGAGTAATTTGTGCTTCTCAGATCATTTAATGCTGGCACCAATAATCTTTTTGCCTATGTGTAAGGGTGGCATTCTTTCCTCTGATCACCATTCTTATTTAATGGGAGCTGTGGTTATTGTAAATATTATCAGACATGAGACTTGAAAGTCATTTCAAGGCTTCCCCCATAATAAAAGGGTTGAAACAGGGTCCAATACTGTTTAGAAAATAGCTCTTTATTATCATATCTTAAGAATTGCTTTATTGGCAACGTTTTGAGCCTACACAGACTTTTTCTCAAGGATTCTATGGGCTTAAAAAAGCCTGTTTGGGCTTGAAATCCTACCAATATGATTAAACCTTTTATACTGCCTTTTGATGTAATCATTTTTATTCTGATGCTGGTCACCTTATTTCTTCAGGTAAAATGTAGACATATAAACGTTAAGAGTACAGTATGTGACAGTAACCTCAGCAGGCAAACTTGACCACATCCTATACCTTGAACATCAGTGTTCAATAAGCTAGCTAGAGATCGTGTTCGCTGTATACTCCTACATCTGTGCGGCCATATGTATCTGTTTTATTCACATACTGTAGCAATTTTTCCCTGCTCTTGTTCATTTGATTCCGGAAATCAAGCCCATTGTATTTGAAATGTTAAAGTAATTCCTTTCCAGATGAATAATATTTCATGTTTATTTAATTGAAGGAAACCTGAAAAAATGTCTCTTCCTCAATTACCTTATATGATTGTATACAAATTGAGAGGAAATTAGAATAGGAGTTATACATAGAGGGGCCATTAATATAGACACAGTGCATGAGTGTATATTTTTGTGCCTATGTACTTATATCTACTGACAACATTTGACTTCCTTCCCATGAACATATATAGGCTTATCTTTATAGCTTGTGTCAAAGCAATCTTACATGTACACACAGCTCAGTACTACGGGAGCCATATTCACTGTTGTACATATATCTATTACCTATACCTATATCTAAATTACTACCTAAGTCACATATTTAGGATAAACTATTTATAATTACTCTAGGTACAGGTCTATATATATATAAAAGCATCATTAGTGATTATTGCATGATGTAAAAATTTTTTAATGATGAACCCCCAAATTAGGACAAGACCCAGAGAAAAAAATCTATAAATGGAAATTTTCAGAAGCAAACAATGGTGGAAAATCTTTTTAACCAGAACCTGGATGAAAATAGAAAGTTCCAATAAGTTGTCATCAGTCCAAATGAGCAACTAGGCAGCTGGATGTCTCTCCTTTTATGTGGTGAGTGGTGTCTTGGGGGGACCTGCTTGCCCAGCCACGTGTATTGACGTACCGGATAATGATTTAGCCCTTGAAAGCCCCACTTTGGGACTCTCTGGTTCAAAAGTGTATTTTTGCATTGCTCTTTCTGGGATGTGGCTCTGGGTCTATGATAAAACAGGGGCTCTTTTATGTGTATATCACAAGCAGTAAAAGTAATTGGAAAACATCTATCTCTGTATGTTTAGCCAATGTAGAGAAATTAATTTTCAAAGTTTACAACTAGGCCAGAGATTAGCAACCTATCAGCTTACCTAGCTTGCATTTTAAACTGGTTTTTATCCATGCCCCTGGCCAGCCCTTCCGAGATGATTGAGAGTGGCTGCAGTACCCTCAACGTTCAGTTGCTGTATTTGAAGTAAATAAAATACCCACCTTCTAGCTGCAGGCGGAAGGAGCAAGAGAATGTGTAGCCACATGACGCAGAATGGCAAAATAAAAGGTGTAAAAACAAAAGAATACATTTTAAACAGTAGAAAAATATATTTAAAAAAAAATTATGTCAATTAAGTTTTGGCCTCCCAAGTACATTGGGGGTTTTCACCCAGTTGTTGGTGGAAGGTCAATGTTTTAAATACCCAATTTGAAATTAAATAAATTGAATATGTCTGGCAAGCAATATGAGATATTGATCTGACCTGGTCGTCTTTACCAACATACTGATATTTGAGTAAATAAAGGTGGCGTGTCATCCCCACTTTCCCTATCTCTCCTTTTACTTTTCTTATTTGTAAGACCTTTCTCTCGTGATATTTTGTACTTTAGCTGTATTCATTAAAAGAAGTGTACAATAATAGCAAAATATTATGTTGCTGTTAAATAGAGAGAATAACATAATATATTCTATGTGGTTCTACACTGTTCTGAAGTTTTTTGTTCTATAGTTTGGAGAACAGACATGAACAATAAGAATGTCAGGCAAATTTTCTCTTCTTTATGATACATTCAATGGTCTGTAAGTAATAAAGGGTTTATCTGTAAACCTTTTATGTAAATGAAAAATGCTATTTAAAGTCAAAATGAAATAAATAACAGATTGTTTATGTTTCAGCAAATGTAGGTGGCATATACTTTATATACCTAGTCCACTTTTTTAGTATTTTAAAATGTAGGGAATCACTAAAACGTAAGTAAATAAAAAGTGGAAAATATGGTATAATAACAGTTTGTTTAATCTCCAACTAAGGGTTTTTTTTTATTTGTTATCATCTGGGACAGACTAAAAAGAGATTATTTTATCTGCCAGCCGGATATGTACAGTAAGGGCGAGTGCAATGCAAACATCCGCTCTAACCCAAAAACCACAAACCTCATTACACATAATCTATTGCTTGGTGAATAATAGTTAAGTGTATCACTCCAGTTCAACACCTAAGTGCTAAGAACCATTTTGAGGATGATTAATTGAAGCAAAAAAGGGGGAAAAAAGTGATGCTGTTGTCCATCAAGTCAAGAGCCGTTGTGTTAGACACAAAAAAACAGAATTTCTGTTGAATATTTTCACAAAACAAAACAAAAGGCCCAACTCGTTGCTTCTGACAATGATTTTCTTTTTAAATTCTATTATTTAAACAAATGTAAATACCAAAAAACTGAAAACATTTTAATATATATTTGTTTAATAAGTAAAATAAAAAATACTCGCCAAAAGTGTTGTGAGCTGATAAATTCATGTACACTCTGCCAATGCTATAAACTTAAAAACACCTTCCTCTTTTATGGTAGATTAAAAGGAAAAGGGAAATGTCTTGTTGTCCTAGTGTGTTCTTGGTTGACAATACGGCTCCCCCATAGATAAAGTAAAATGAGTGGGCATTGTCACCTAGGGACAGAAAGTGTTTTACTAGCAGTATCACCAGTTGGAATTAAAGGTATATTTCCTGAAAAAAAAAAAAGAAGCCACAGCATCATAGCATTGGTAATCTGTAATGTTTCCTCTTGGATACCTTGATCTGTGCTGTTGAGTTCATAATAGCACAAAAGTAAAATGGCTTGTTGCCCAAGCTGTATGTTGAGTATTTTATAGAGTATAATACAAAAAATATATATACAGTTCACTTAGTAGCGGGGTATTCAACAAAACCTAGTTGCTTTAATAGTGCCCTGCAGTGGAATGAATCCAACTATAATTGCATTTTTTATTCCAACTTCCACCTACTTATACTTACCAATTCACCTACAGTAATCTAGGAGTTTACAATTCTCCATGCAGCATGTGAGAGTCATTGCCACATCAAGATTTCTAAACCTTTAAGAGGAAAAGCAGCATTTCATCTGTTTTTTTTACATGTGGAACTAAATTAAAAAGCAATCTTTTGTGCATGTTTTTTTTTTCACCAAACTGAGTTTTAATTCTATGGAAATCCAAAGCACAGTTAAAGTGTGCTGTTAAATTAGATCTACTGTTAATTTGTTTGTAAGTGATATATACATCAAATGTACAAAAAATAATTTACTGTCTAGGTATTACCTAGTTTTATTTTAATTGTTTTGTGCCTTGTAAGTGGGTAGTATTAGGGTTTGCTGAGAAAGACCACAACAGCCTATGTGTCTGTTCTGTAAAATTTGGGAATGAATTGCTCCATAGTGTCTTTAGCTGTCAAAGTCGGTGTTCTTTAATGCTGTTTGTTGTGTGCTGTTTTACTGTTTGTTCAAAATATGTGAACATTTAAATGTCCTTAGCGTGGCTACAGAATGACTATAAAAAGTTTTAAATAGACATTAGTGCAAATGTACATACTTTCCCTACATGCTAACCCCTCAACATCATTGCCTTTTTACAACTTCAGTGTTGACATATGTATTAAGGGTTACAAACCATTTCAATATTTGGATAAATATTTTGTTCAGTGGGGAAAGATAAGAGGAGTATGTTAACTACATAATTTCCAATCCTTATGTTCTCTATTTAACAGTTAAATAGAGGTCTGCTTGTGACACTTGCTCTTGTATCCCTATACTCTTATCCCTATACTATTTAAACCACATAGAGTTCTATCTGTAAAAGACCATTCAGAATCATACTAGTACTCTTTTTTTTATATATAGAATTCTCACTGTTTTTTTATCTACATATTTTCTTTAGGAGTGCAAGAACACCAGCATGAGAAGATTGTTTCAGTTTCATTTAATGGATCCATCCACAGCCCCCGGTTTCCCCACTCTTATCCAAGAAGCACTGTATTGGTATGGAGATTGGTTGCACTGGAAGAACATGTTCGGATACAACTGACCTTTGATGAGAAATTTGGGCTAGAAGACCCAGAAGGTGATATATGCAAGTAAGTAATGGTGATATATGAATTTGGTTTGATAACCCACCCCTTTTGTGGGACATTGTTGGTTCACTGTTATTTTGAAAAAACAACAATTTTTTTGAAAAACTTTATCTTTAAAGTACATATGTAAGCTGAGAATAGAATGTGATACAGGGGAGGTAGTTAGGCAAGATGGGCTTTTTTACTAGCAGAGTTAGGAGAAGGACCCCGCTGGTGGGTCGCACCGGCCAGAGCCACGGACCACGTCTCCTGTATCGATCTCAGGCTCAGAGACCCAACCCGCTCACAGTGGGCGAGTCCTGACATCATGAGGTCACTCTGGGGGAAGTGTCTTCCACTTTGAGTGACACACGGCTCCCTGTGCATGTGCGGTCCAGAGTCCATGAAATTAGTGGTCCCTGACATCCAAAAGGTTTGTTTTAGGGTATTTACCAAAGGCCCACATCTTTTATAAAATAGGCACACCTTTTAGTACAATTGTTCTGTTGCTAACCTTTTTTGTTGTTGGTTGTTGTAAATATGTTTAAAGTTTTCTACAGTCTGTTTGTACTGTGGTGGCATTGTAAAAGGCAAACCTGATATATATTCCTATAATTTCAAAAACACTCAAAATAAGACTCCCATCAGGTTAACTATATAAATTGCAATTGGCCTGTTAAACTGTATTACAGGTCTTTTTGTACTAGCTAAGATAGGCCACTTCAGTGCAATTCCTGAATGTATGTGCAGATTGAAAAGATCTGCTTCTATAATCACACAATCATGTAACATAAATCATGAAAAAAGTAAAAAGCGTTTTAATTCTTTAGCATCCCTGTAGTAGCACCTATACAGATATCCTAACATCTCTAGCAAAAAGTAATGATCAATTTACTAAAGATAAGGACTGAAAGTTCTGGGAAATTACATGCACTCCGTGAGTACTGTTGTCATGGCAGGCTGCAGAATAAAATAGTAAGTAGAATATGAACTACCTAATGTCTGGTCTGGCAGTTTAAACACAATATTACTTTTAATAAACCTGCAAAAAGAGTATTATTGAACCACACTGGAAAAAAACTAATAAACAGAAAAGACAAGTAAAACCACTACACTCATGTATCACAGTACTACTTAAACTACTGAAAACTTTAATAGGTCTGCTTTAGGCAGGCCATGTCCAAAGTTCCTTACACCCAAGCATCCTAGCTGAAGCTTTGCTGGGAAAATAAAGCAGGGTAGTCTTTTATTACAATACTGTATAGTTAGATTTTATTTTACTTTTCAGGAGCTACCAATCTCTTTAATACATCAATTTATTTGATAAATGTTCTATTCTGTATGCTGCAAAGATTATTTGTATTATTATGGTGATATTATGCCTTCCATCGATAGGAATTCACTACTTTCATATTGTTCAAAAGAATAGTATTTGATATCTTTGGAAAAAGTAATATTTTCACTTTACACTCCTCAAAGTCTGTCATGATTCCTTTTTATTACATACAGATGCACAATGACTTTAAAGTTTGAAACTGAGAAGTGTAATGCAGCTCTCACCCCAGTTTTTACCAGCTGTTTGCGACACTTAATATGCAGTATAGTGCTTAACGTGTCCTACTGATACGTTACCACTTGAGGCTTATAGATCAAACAAGAAAAAGAATTACTGCATCCACATTTATGTTCCACTTAAGCTCTTGCATCTGTTTCTCTCTTTTAAGCCATATAATTCAGTACTACTGATATCATATTGCGTGCAGCGTATAGAAAATTCTAAGTTTGCACTGGTTTCCTGGTAAATGTTTTATGTATTCTTGCTTGTATTTAGATTGTAGAAATATAGATAAACCAAAGAAAATAAAAATCATTTTAGAGTGAACTCGAGTCGGTTGTGTAATCCATTGGATTTTATTGTCCTTCTTGTCCAACTTTACGTAACAAAATTATTCATAGATTACATCAAAAATAAACAGGTTCACCATATTTTGACAGTGGGAAATCATTTCTTTTCACCCAGTGGCCAACAGTGCATCTAAAATTGCTGACATATAACACAGGTTTGTCTTTATAATACAAAGATATTCATTCCACAGTGCATAGACATTTCTTGTTGGATATCATCAGTACATTTAGTATAAAAACCATGGCTTCTATAGAGTAGCAAAATTAAAGTGACACAGAAGGATATGGTGAGAAGAAACTAAAGGGTGCAAACAACTGAATATGAATTTTCAGCCTTATGGCCAGCTGTGTTTCCAGAGTTTTTGGTATACAGTACAATTATAACCTAATGTTACATATACATAACTTTTTGCATTTGAAGCCACACTAGTCCTAGGTTATTGGTATGGTTTTCAGTCAGCACAGCAGATCCATATAGTTTTCTTTTCCCCCCGACTAATTTACTCTTGTAATGCTATACTTGATTATTCCTCACCCATACGAATTCCTGCCCTTAATGCAACTGACCCTGAAGCCACTTCCCTTTCATGCCTGACCAGTCATGGATTTCCCTCATCATGCCGTAGAATGCAGGTTTACACTATACGAGGGTACACCAAAGGGACCACCCACATTCCAGCGTGTCATTAAGAGCAGAGGGTGCAAGGAATAGGGGGAGAATATAATTGCTGCACTGCAGGCAGAACTTTGCATCCATGGCACCATTCTACAATTGCCAGCCCAATTTTACTACCACAATCATGTCAGTACAGACGCTAGTTTCTGACCAAATTGCCCTGCCATAGAAGCCTGAGCATTGCCACTCTGAAGTATCTGTCTGCTCACTACTACAAAAAGCAGGTAAGTAACTGACTGTCAGATAAATAATTTCAACACAAGTTGGAAATCGATCTATCAACCCAGGTCTAGGTCATTAAAGTACTTTTGACCTGCTCCCTCCACCCCCCCAACTAGTTTATGTGCATCTGAGTAGGCCCTGGAGTTGCACCTAGACATTAATGGATTCTTACTAATGTGGTGCTTGACCCTTCTTGTGCTAATCCAAGGTGCCTAAACGTTGGTAGTAATGTCAGCTTGGACATGCTGATGTACCTGATTGGTTTTCATTCTTGTCAAATACTTTTTCCTACATTCCAAACCTATGCAATGCCATATACTGTGTTTAATGCTCCTCGGACACTTTGTCAGAAATATAATGCACACACAGCACTAGATCAACAATTGATACACTCACACTTTGTTATTGAAACATTACTGACAGTGTACAAGAATCCTCTTTTGCATGTTTGGACTGTTGCATAATGTTGAGAATAATTTTATTCTGATTTAGTACAAATTATGCTGCATAAGACTTATATTTTAGGGTTGTCGTCCCTCATATTGGATGCATAGCCTTTAATAATTTCCGGAAATACTACAGGAATCTCAGCCTAACTTTTAATTATTATAGACAAAAGGTAACAAAAAAATGACCACTCATAAATATTCTTTAATTATAGCCTGATAGTGTTGTAAGCACATTTGAGTATACATCATAGGTAGACAATGTTGTCTCATTTGAACTTTGTAGAAATTTTAAGAATGAGGAGTAAAATTTTCTAATGACAGTATTTTCAGTGCCTATTGTTTCTACTTTTATTGCTTAGTCCATTTAAAATTGTATTTCATTAATCAAAAATGGCAGATTGTTTTTTTTTGTAGTGATAAGCAAGGTGAAGAGACTCATAGCCCCACATAATGGATTTTTATATTCTGGTTGCTATGCATTTCTATATTTTGTACTGCGGTTTTATTTTGACACCCGCTGTTACCATTTGGTTAGCAAATGTCTTAGTTCTGTTGCCCAATCTCCCCTCAGGTATAAATATTTTTTATACTTTCCCATGTGTAAATGCAAGGGTCAGCTTACTTTGATATTACAAAAAACATATCTGCCTATAAAGCTAGCAATAAAAATATTTGTATTAAATTTAGCCTTAAAAGAGATGTGAAATATTAGCAGAGTTAAAACCGAGAAGTAATTAGGAGCACAAATGTTTGGAGTCATACAGTGTACACTCTGTTCAATATGTAGCTAGTTCCCTCATAGGCAAGCTGCACGTTTATATTAAAATGTACATGAATTTTGAAAGGGAGCATGATGAAAACCAGAGCTATGTTTAGCACCGCAGTTAAAATAAACCAACATGTGGGAGCTGAAAATAACACAATCTGGGATTCACACCACTCATCCAAGCTCATTTCTGCTGCTGATAGGCAAGAGACTTTTTCAAGCCTGCTAAAAGTTCACCACTCTTCACTGCTATAGATACTATTATATTTCAAAACTAGCTGCATACATAAAAAATGAGAATATTGATTACTTTTTATGCTCTTGGATATCTGATCTATGCTTGTTTAGGCATTTTGTAAACACAAGCAGTCTTTTTGTAATTCTATATTTATACAAATAAAACAGTGGTAGCTCCTATTTCAATACCAAAAAAAAAATTCAAAGCAAAGTAACTGATGTATATTATTACATTGCATAATACCAATGAATTGTTCTGATTACTTTATAAAATTAATGAATGGTGGAATGAGATTGGTTTATGTTAACTTCAAATGGCATATAAAAAACCCTTCTACTGTGTCTTAAACTAGGGCAATTCAACATAAACCGATGTTTTATTAGTTCATAGCATACAGGTTTTCTTTGTTTCTATCACTGGCAACAATATGTTGACTTATTTGCTAAAGAATTGTGTTGGGGGGAACAGAAACAGGGGTTCATCAAAGGGCCAATAGCCTGTTCGCCCCAAAAATTGTGAAAAAAATGAAGCCATTTTTCTGTTCACTCAATTTATGAAAGTTCTGATCATCTGAAAAAAACATCACTTTCAGAATTGAAACATGGCAACTGCCAGATTGTGTAGGTCAGCCTGATTGATGGATTTATGCTTGCACATAATTTTTCTTCTTTTGTCCTTTGAAACCCTCACTACTTCCCACCACTACATATCTCCCCTCCAATTGTGTGTTACTTCCCCCACCTACTAGATTGTAAGCTCTTTGGGACAGGGTCATCTCGTCCTCCTGTGTCACTGTATTCTTCTGTCATATGCAACCCCTATTTAATGTACATCGCTACGTAATATGTTGGAGCTATATAAATCCTGTTTATTATTAATAATTATAATAATAATAATAATATTGATTGACTGATAAAGATCAGCACAATTTTACCTCAAATGTTAAGCTATGTGAATAGTTACATTGCTAATGAAGTTTCTATGACAAAATGAGGCTGATTTAATAGAGCTCTCAAAGACTGAAGAAGATCATGGGGGCACCATAATTGGAGAGCTTTAATAAATCAGAACCAATGTGTAGGAAAGGACTAAAGATGTAATTTCCAGGTTCTGGTCCTCTTTTCATACTAAGGTGGTTTTCTCTTCATTCCAAATATGTAGACCATATAATAGTTATATGGGGATTGGGAATAACCTGGAGCAATCCAGTATTTGGGACGTTGCTAGACAAGAAGGATGTTGATATTTGGGATGCTGCTAGAAAGAAGGACATTGAGCTTTGAAGTATATCCTGATTTTATCTAGGTCATAAAATTAGATATATAAGGTTATCGGATATATATTAGGGATTTATATATATTAAAATCAGTAATAGCAAGTACAGCGAATTGTAGTTACAATTTATTGCTGAATATATGACTTAATATTTTTTGCAGAAATGGTGAGGTATAGAGACAAAGATTTTATTTACTATTTTAATATATAACTTTCTTAGCATTCCTATGGGAATATAAGGTTTATGATAGAGGGCCTATAGCACTGAGGTTTTCTTCTTTTCATTAATACAGTAACACATACTGACCCACAAAAACAGTAAAGAAAGTTTGCTTTCAGTGTTTTTAATTATGTTTGTGAGTAAGATGAAAACATATTCAAAATTCACCTAGCAAAGATTTCTCAAGCATGTGCAGAGAAAAACAACGATTTTTCATTGCACATGACTGGACAAATAAAGCCCACACAATTTCACCTCAATTACTAAGAAAAGTAAAAAAGTCTCTTTGCACAGAGAAAGTTCTAGCCATGTAGCCATACATCAATATCATCCCTAGTACACATTTAGACATACTTGTTTTGGCGTGTTTGCTACAACGCAGATTACACTTTGTATTGAGTTCTGAATTCTTTTCTTCCTCATTTAGTTTTTACTATTTAATTTTGTGTTTCAGTCTAGTCTTTCATTTTCTGAAGAGTAAAAATAGAAATGAAATCAAAAACACAGTTTGTTGTCCTCTGCATGTCTATTTTTGAAGGCCTGATTTACAGCTACACAAGACGGCGATCCCTTCTGTGTCTGGGTTTTCACTTGGCATTGCTAGGAAAGAGAAACTAACATTACCATTTCATATTGTGGTGAATACAGTAAAAGACCTTCTTTCCTACTGTTACTTATCTTTTGATGCTGCATATTTGCTTATTTAACAAATACATCACCATTGAACATTTCCATTTGGATTGGGAGACATATTTATATATTGCTGTAAGACCTCTAATGGGAGGTTATCATCGGAATATTAATATTTGAGAGCTTTCCATGCACTGGCTGGAGTGTGTCTGTTGTACCCCGGAAAATATATCTTTAGAATACCTGACCTAATATCTTTGAAGGTGTTGTATGTAATAAATGTCACAGTGGTGCTACAGAAGCCTCATTACAGAATCAAACAATATTTTTAATTAAAATAAGTGTATAATGCAGGGAAAGCAACTTACATTTAATATGCCTTTTCCAAAATGATTATATATTATTACCTGTAAAATGAATTCAGCAATTTTTATACTTTCAAATGTGAACATAGGCTTATTTGTACAGTATATCTAGAACATTTGTTACAGCAATCTTCCTGCAAAAATTACTACCCTTCCAGCCCATCTAACACACACTGTTCATTTTGTCTTAATCTGCGAAGCAAAATATATCTACCTAATAGGTCATCCAGGTTCAGGACAGCCAGTAGGGAGTGACCATACACTCAAAGAAAGACTCCGTATAACAGAGAAAGAAAAATGAATTAAAGTGAGTAAACAATGGTAGTTTTTTTTTTTTAATGCCAGCATTTATTTAGAGACAAGAGAGATGGGGTTTGGTTGTTTTCTCAATATGTATTTTGCACATACATGTATATAATATTCTAATAACTGTATATTGTCCCTGTCAGCACAGGGTCATTTTATATATAAAGCATACTTTTAACAGAAGAGGGAACATGTCCGTCTGGTACTGCTCTCTGGCATCTACAAGTATTCCACACTACCAGGTGTATGTAATACCTGCTCCCCCATCACATGCAGTATTTTATCCTGCTGGCTCATACGTTGCTCCATAATTTACAGGCCAGAGCAAGTAACCACTGCATATGGTGGGAAAAATGTATTTCACCCATCTGAATACCTGCTGTGGCCAGGGAGTACCAAAGAAATGCCATTTCAACTAACAAGCCATAAGATAAAATAGGAAATAGCCTATGTAAGCTTTCTGGGCTGTGAGTCTGTGAGATGTTCTTAGAAAACATTTAAGTGGGGCTCACGTTTTTCAGAAAGGTCATATATTCTATAGGCAGATCACCTCTCTTTTTGGAATCTAAAAAACAACAATCCAACAGCAGAAAGTGACCCCCAGAAAATGGCATATGGCCATTTGGAATCTGATGTAAAATACATTTTTGGATTTTTGTTTTGCCTTCTTAAGGATTTATAAGGGCTGATATGTGCTTTGACCTCGTATAGATCTACAAAAACATTTCCCAGCACTTCGTTTTGCCAGTTACCTTCTTCTAACATCCTATTACCAGCAGAAAATAGTTTCAAAGTTTCCTAGCATGCATGTAATGCATGCACAGACATTAGGCCTGGGCTGAAAATAGCAAACCTCCAAATAGCTGTCTCACATAAATTTATGCAGAATTTAAAACATTATTAAGAATCAAGCCTATTTTCAATTGAAGTAATTATTAAATTTGACACAGAGAAGGGTATGTGAAAGTGAAAATAACCCATTACCAACCCAAAAGGGAACGGTAAAATAAATATACAGTAAAAGGTCAGGAGTAAGTATCTAGGGTTTCAAACCCCAAACCAGAACTGTAAGAAAAAAGAAAATTGAGAAACACACACCAATTACTCTGATTCTTGGTGACGTAAATGTGTAATGACAGGCTGACATTTTCTAGCCTTCTTCTCTCACCTTAGCACCCTAGGTCCCTCTCTATTATGCATTTTGTGTTCAATATAGTTTGTAGTCTAGTTATGGTTTCAAGAATATTCCAGTGCTTTTTAGTCTATCTTCAATGTAATTTCTATGTATTTACATTGTTTAACCTATTTAAATATATGCAGACAGTGCAACTATATTCAGCAGTTGGCCCCTGTGCAGACTTGAGCCCCATACTTTCTGCCATATCAGTCACCCCAGGGCACAGTTGCCCAAACTTTTCCACAGCCTCAAACACACCCAGGCTCCCTTACCACACAACATCCCTCTCTTGTGCCTTGAGTCTGGTCCTCAGTCACCACAAGTTACATTTAGCTCTCTAACCGCACATCTCCCTCCACAAAGCATCCGGTGACCCCAGTGAGTGGGGCTGAGACACAACACAAGGAGAGATTAGGGGGAGACGGCTGCTGTGGGGGTATGGATGGCCAAGGAGGTTCAAGGGTTCTTGTGCAGCACATTTTGTACCTCCCTATGTCTGCTCTTGCATTCAGATTAGGGATGATATTTTCCAGGAGGTATTAAAAGCCTAAATGATTGATACTACATTAGGATCTTTCTCCAGCAAATTTGGACCTCCCATAGTATTTACTAAATTATCAAAGACAAAATGTTGATCTATCAGTTTTTGACTATCAGGTTGTGTTCTAAAAAAAGGGCAACATGACTCTCACTAGGCTCAGAGTTGGTTAAAACCTTACTTGATCACATCTGTACAGTCATGCATTGACGTTAGTACCATAATCAGATTGATATAAATGTCCTGTTTGGTGAAGTATTGGTTAGGCAAGAGATGATCACTGCTATATCTATATGTTTAATATATGTGTTTTGTAATTTTCTGATAACAAACCTAATTTCTACTTGGCCACTGCACGAATTTGTGCAAATGTGTGCAAAGATTCCGACCTGTTTGTGTTCTGTGGACTTGGTATTTATTATTTGTTGTGTTTGCATGTTTGCCAAGATGAAAGCTTAACCTGCTATTGAAATTTTTTTTAAACGTATTTGGATACTGATGGAGATAAAATGTAATTGAAAAAAATTGTTTTTCTACCAATTCTACATATTATGTTTTTGAACCAATGCAAAGTTTTTCTTTTAAATGTTACCTGAAAGGTGTTGAATAAAATATAAACTCAGTTGAAACCTTAAAAGAAAAGTAAAGATTCTACTACATTCTGGTCCTTTACAATGCTTCCTCTGAGGAATCTTCAATGAATAAAGTCTTCTAAATGGATCCAGCTCTTCTCACATCCATTCACTGCCTGAAAACCCTTCCAGACAGATAATTGTGTTTTTGTACAGGTTTGGTCACTTTGTGTATTTTGCATGTCTAATCTTTTGAAATCAATCCTATGACTTCATGGGTAGTCAAAACACTCTGTGGAGTCTGAATGTCTCTCTATACTTAACCTACAAAAATGGGGTTTCGATCATGAAATCTTAGCTCGCTGGACATTCTTAACAAGGAGTTTTGAAATTTGAAACAAAATATCAAAACATGCCTGGCAACTAAATGTTAACATGCTATGAGCGGCATCTCATTAACTTGGCACCCACCCATCAGGCCATGTCCTGAGTACTGAATGTTTGTAAGTATTGTGCAGGCAGCTTGCTGTCAAGTTGAAAAGAATCCCTTCCCTGTTTAATCAGCTGAAATAGCAGACATACCATCTGTTCTCCTTCAGCCAGACAGTTGTGTTTCTTCACCTGCCACACAGTCCTCATCATCTTCTAGAGTCTTGTTTCTTATCATGTTGCTCAGTCATTGCAGACAAGCATTCAACACCTCGGATTACAGTGAATTATCCAAAGTATACTGTTGCATGAAATATCAAGATTATTGAATACACTTTGAGCCTCCAATCTTAGCACTGGGTCCTACACGAGTTCTTGTAATACTTGTAGTTCTAAATTTAAAAATCGTCCTCTAAGCTGTATTTGCGGCGCCAAAACATGGTCCCATTGACTTTTGAAAACAATTACTGTTGGTTTGGGGGTTAAATATAATCGGTATGATTCTCAAATACTCTACCTTTTGTACCTACTACTTATAGGAGGGTTGTTTAGAAATAGTTCAAATGTCATATATGTTATAGGTGTGTGAAACACAGATACATTTATACAAGTGAGACAAATACTTTGAACCAGTACACCAGTCCTGGACTGGTCACTGCACTTGCTGAAAAGTAACACATTAGATGATATTTTTACTTGCAAAAAATTCATTGGATGTGCTCTTGCTAATGTTGTACTTGTGTAAACATGAAGTACATAAAATGTTTTTTTTTTAAATATGACAAGTAGAGCTTTTTGCATACTTGGGGATATAAGTGATTACAGTGCCTTTTACCAATCACTGTTCTTACACCTCCAGGTGGCAGATGGATCAATGAATATTCCATTTCCATTTTATGCATAAGCTTACCTAAGGGTAACTTTATGTTTTTGTACATTATTCAATGTTGTATGAAGTATGCATCATATGCATTAGAGATATTTTTTCATTTGCTCTTCTGATCAGTTTCCCAAGGAAGCAAATTGCTGATCTGAAAAATGTGTTAAGATTCCCTGGTAAAATTTCAAGACAATTTACACAATAAAAAAAGATGACATCATCAGATCAGTATTTAACTTTATGGCATAGAGGAAAGATGTGAGAAAATGCATGGGAGATAAAACACATATGCTACTGAAATTATGTGGCGCAGTGCCTATATTCATGAGAGCATATTGATTTTATAGTAGTAATAAAATGGGATTTATAAATGTTAGTGTGTGATATACTATAGGATACTATAAAAGTCTTTAATAATTAATTGATAGTATAATAAATGTGCCAGCCTAGGTTTATCTGCTTTGACCGTTATACCGTGTATGCCTTTCACTATTTAACCACTGACCAAACATTTTGGTAACTCATTCCTTTATTTTCTATATTTTGAATTTTGTCTGTAGATTTAATGTTGATTAGTGCCTTCTTTTTTTAGGTGGAACCTTATAATTGATAATAAAGTGGTACCTTGGTATAAGTCCTTAATCCGTTCCAGATCCTTGGACCGGTTACCAAACAGGACTTTTACCAAACAAATTTTTCCCATAAGAAATAAAAAGAAAATGAATAATCCGTTCTCATGAAAAAAAAAAATGTTATTGACATATTATACATTGATGGGGCTGTGTGAAATAACTTAAACACTGCTTAATACTAAAATACATAAATACAAAAGCAATTATATGAAATAAAATGTAACCTCCCTTTACCTTGCTGAGAAGAGTCGAGTGCCTACTAGGATGGTGCTGAGAATGGAGGATGAGGAGATGTTATGTAATTTACAGAGAGTTATAGCGTGGGTTGTTCACTGAATGGTAGCAACTGACGTAGTGACACTCGTGGGCAGTCGTGGCTTTGTCTCGAGAGAGGTAAATAATAGTAGCGCGCAGTGTTTTGACTTATTTTGACCCATACAAGTTCTAGCACAAAGGTTGTATACCAAGCAAAGTTTTTCGAGTCCAAACAGGACTTATACCAAGTTGGACTTATTCCAAAGTGGACTTATACCCAGGTACCACTGTATATTGGTATTGGTGTATGGAATTTTTATTTTCTGTATCTGCAGTAGCAATTTTATATAGGTAAAATTGTTTCAAAACGTTTTGAAGCAAATATGCAGTAGAGTTAGGCATGTTTGTACTTTAAGAATATTTATGTCTGAGTGCATATGACTAGACGTTGCAGTTTCTACTGTTTATATTGGCAGGAAAATATTGGCTGATGTAATAAAGTCTCCTAGGCATTCCTCCTTAAGACCTATTGACTGTAAATGTCAACTAAGTACCCCTAGACATCACAGCCTTTTGGCCTGGGCGTTGGTTATTAAATGTCCTTGGCTACTTGCTGTTTTTTTCTGGTTTTTATCATATATTTATGAGCAGAGCAATAGTAGCAGTTCCCATATAACTGTACATGGCATACCTTCTTGAACAGAGAGATGTAACTATGACAGTAAATCTTTACATGTGAATTTAATCACTGTATACATCACTACATACATGATCCTTGTCCCATTTAATTTTGACCATTCAGTTATGATGAATGATTTATTCATGTTACATGTGTTTGTAGCTTAACAATTATGATTTTCAAACATGTCACTGTCATTGACTGTTTCCATTGTCTTTCCATGCATGCAGTAACCATAGGACAAATAATGATTTTTACATTTTAGAGAAAAGAACGTATGGACTGTAAGTTACAAAAATACAAAGCTTATTGGCGTAACTTAACTTCTAAAGAGCATACATTTTTGTCTCCAGTAAGGCTCCCTAGTGATAACAACATGTGTCAGCACCAATATGTTGCTGCAGAATGAATAAAAGATAAATATAGTAATTTTGGAAAGTAAATTGTATACTGCATAATTCACCAATGTGCTATTTATATTAAATCTCATTTTAACCAAGCGAGGAGAGCAACTGAAATGTCAGATCACTTCCCACTGTAACACAGTTCTTAAATGAGTCAGGGTGTTCTCTTGGAAAGATAATTTTAACGCTGTTTATTAGAAGAAGACTGAGAGCCTGTTCTTGTGTAAAAACAATCTTTTAATACTTTTAAAAATGTACCTTTATTGCACCCAAAAAGGCCACCCCCCCACCCCCAAAAAAAACAAAAAGTAAACAAAATTTAAACGGCTCTAGATCTGGTTTCTTCTGCTGAACCCTAGTAAATGCTTCATACAATAGTGCCATGGCAGTTGATGGTGGGGGGCACCCATCGCACCCATCGGGGAATTCACAATTTATCCACAACCAGAAGAATGAAATAGGACTTTTGTCTGGGGCTTGTCTTTGTGGTAAACCTGCTTTGCTCCTGAAAAAATTGGGAAGTAATTGAGGCCATATTTATGGTGGCCAACTGATTTGCCATCAGCACATGATCTTCTAGTTTGACTCCTGTGGCAAAGGATTACTGTCTCCATGCAAGTGGATTTGTCCACTTTGCAGAGATTCTACTTTAATGACATCTTATGTGTACTATTAGTTCCAAGCAGTTACTCTGTGCTTTAGAAATCTACTTAGTTTGTGTTGTTCATGATACCATCAGATCATGTTGTGCACACACACCATATTTGTAAGCACGAGGCAGTCATTTTTTTTAATCTCATGTCTTCGCTACCTAAATCCGGCACAGGTATAGGTATTTTCTGTGCCCATCCTGACACACAAAATGCCAGATTCTTTACCAAAGAGAAAGTATGCATTATGAGGGTTTTTTTCAGGGTTGAAAGGTTGAGATTTGGCTTGGATTTTAGAAGGTTGAATGTTTTAGGGTTCCTATTATTTAGAGCTATAACTGTTAGGACTAGGTTAGAACGAGGGTAAGGTTTAGGCTTTGGTGTATAAAAAATTGTTACATGTTAAGTTCCAGAGTTAGGTTTATGGTTAAGTGTTGGGGAGAAGTTTTGGTGTTAATTTAGGTTTTAGGTCACATTTGAACTCTTGCATGAGATGAGGACTCGATAGATGGACTTTGGGCTTCAGTCAATATAAGCAGTTTGACATTAGTTTAACACTTTTAGACCACCAAAACATGTCCTAAGGGTCATTTTAGGGCAAGGTATCATTTGGGACATCTGAGAGAAAAGCCTCTCCAAGGCTGGAGAAGATACACTTTCATCAGTGAGCCTGGGTGATCCAACAAACCTGGAAATTATTAGAAATCTCTCTGATGGAGACACAGTCAAAAAGCATTTTAGTAGAATGACAAATCTAAATGGCTTCTTTTTTGCTGTAAGGTAGTAAGAGGGAAAAATCCTTAATGGTTCCACAGACCAAGATAAGGAATCTGACAAAAATGTTTACTTTTTCCCACCTTCTTCAAACCAAATACAATTTTGTCTGAAGATTGGCTTTCATTTACAAAGCACAGTTTTGTTCCCAAGGCCTTTACAGATTCATTCAATGTGTACATCAAGGCATTACAAAGCGTTAGGCAATCTTCCATCAACTTTTTTCATGCTTTTGAAACACTCTTTAGTTCCAGTTTAGGGCAGATGCCCCAATGTATGTACTGGCTGTAACTTAAAACAGAAAAATACTTCTTGGATTAAAATTTTTTGAAGTTTAGAACTTTAGAACCTATTTCTATTTAAAAAAGTTCATTTAAAAGCAAATTCTTGTGTGAATGTTAAAAGCGCCATCCTAAATTTATAATACTGTTTTGTTTTCCCTTTGCAAGGAGTACAAGTTGTAATTTGAGAAGTATTTTGTACACTGCATCGTTTTTCTGCTTTTTTTGTAATTTGCTGATTCTGCATATTGGCATCCAAAGGATTTCCCTCTGACATAGAGAACAGCCAGTGGCCAAGTGTTCCTAATTCAACAAAACAGACTGTAGAGTTTAAAAGCGTACAAAGTTTATCCCTGCTCATGCTGGGTGGAAGTAATCTGATACAACTGACTGGATGAAAACAGATACACAAGGTCTAAGTAAAAGAAAAAACAGAAGGAAATGAGAGCCGAGTTGCTGCCTATAATAACCAGCTAGAGTCCTAATGTCATTTTTATTGCACCTTATTGGAAATTGATTGGCTGCTGTATCCATCAAAGTTTACATACCAAACCAATGGTAACTGTCTGCTGGTGAAACTGATAATAACATTTATGCTATATAATATATGCTACCCATATGACACTGAAACATAGCTAGTGGCAGTTTTTCGACAAAGTGCTATACAGAGTTAAAACCTTTGGTTTTTTTTTTTGCCATACAAAAGGAAAGAAGACTTTCCTCACCCTAAAAGATCGCTCTATCAATTCCCTGAATCAAAGCACCCCTCTAGCAACTATTGACAATAAATAATATGTAGATATTATGATTTGTAAGGGATGTAACCTGAACATTTTAAAATGTCAAGGTAAAAAAAAACAGGGAAGAAAATAAACTGGGATCTTTCTTTTTAATCACTCAGAAATTAGGAAGGCATGGCCGACACCACATGCTTAACAATTAGACGCTGTGTTGTCATGTCAAAGAGAAAGGTGGAATCATTATTTTTCTGAACTAGCAACATGTTAAAAATTGTTTGCATTACATAAATATGTTTTAAGGCAGAAAAATAAAATACCTAAACCAGCTTTTGCTGCAGTATTCATCTTTTAGCCAGGGCCTCAGTGTGGTGGCTAACATCATCCACTAATTAATTTCCTATGAACTCAGGTTGTCCTGTACTGGTGTCCTCCAACCTGTGACTGGACACTTAAAAAAGAAGCAGCACATTAATGAGCTTTTTTTTTCTCTTCTCTGCATTTGCTTCCTATTAGCATAATTATTTTGAGCACATGAACTGATTTCCTTGTTCTACTTTTTACTCACACTACAGCCCTGCTGTACAGTGACTATGGGCCTGATATATAAAAGTTCGAGATGGCTGGAGAGGATACACTTTCATCAGTGAAGCTGGGTGATCCAGGAAACCTGAAATGGATCTGGTCCAAGATTGAAAACATTTGCTGGCAAATAGCAAACTACTTCTAGGTTTGCTGGATCACCCAGTTTCACTGATGAAAGTGTATCCTCTCCAGCCTCCTGGTGGGGAGCTTTTAATAAATCAAGCCCCATAAAAGGCTGATAACCGGTCAAGAGCTTTAATTAAGCACGGGTTTGTGTTTAATTACGGGTATATATAAAGGGTTGTACAGCCTTTGTATATATTTTATAGACATTACTACTAAGCTATAATGAAAAAAAAAAGGGTTACAACCACTAATCAAAATAAAAACAAATGCTGTGTTATCAGTTAACTTTACTCCAGTTTGTGAAACTTGAAAAATAGCCCAGTCCATTCTATTTGGCATTAGATTTGGTTTTCTTTTATAAAGGTCATAAAGGTCACTAAACTAAAACTTCCTCGGCAGACAGTTTTTTCCCCTATCTCCTTCCTCTGAGATTCTTTGAAAATTTTGAAAAATGTCCATCCCAGTGACACCATCACCTCTGTCTTGATGCCTTGGTGCAGCTGGGCTTCATTGAAAATAAATGAGTAATTCATAAATTCCCAAATGGGAACTGAAACTTTGTTGAAAAAGCAGACTTGTTTGTTGAACATAAAAGGACATAACTCCTTTACAATTCCCCAGGGAAAGACTTGAAAAGGGGAGTAATTATTATAAACCACTTAGTGCTATAGAGTCTGTATCATGTTGCCATGAGAAAGTTTAGTTTGATTGGCTAAAAAAAATGGGTTTAGTAAATCCTTTTAGGTGGATTTAAACTGTTGTATGAAGTGTAATACAATCCTGGATTTGTAGTAAAACCCAGCGAAAACACTCCATAGTATGATATTGGTACTGGTATACATGTGTACAACCTTTTCTTTGATGTTATGAATAATTTCAAAGCAGGACTTTAGTAAAACAAGAAAAATTAACGAATTTCATAACCTTTATAATAATTATTCAGTGACTGAACTGAAGCTTCATTGCTAGAAAATGCATGATACCTATCTACATAATAGGATGATATACCTATGTATTTGGGACCATACTGGCTAGTCCATCTTTTAGTTCAGGAGTTGCATGCCCTTACTTTGGACTGGAAAGTTTTTTTATGAGTTTCGCAGTTTAACTGTGACAACACCACTGCTATTGTTCTTCTATATTTTAGTTGTAGATGTGAAATAATCCAGGTTATGTAGGCTGAAATCTAAAATGGTACTCGACTCCTTTTCTTCAGACAACAATAGGAAAAGGTCAGGCAGATTGTAATATTGTGACCTTTGTTAACAATGTGGTGTTAGGTAAGAGAAAAAACTTAGGCTAAGTTCAGACAGATGGTGGAACAGTGGTTCCTGAGTATCCCCAACTGCTACAATGGTTCTTGAATAAGCCAGCATTTAAATATTTGACAATTGGTGGTACTTAGCCACTTACTACTGCCCCCATTCATTATTTACAGTCAGATACATGTAGCGTCTTGACTGTGGTCATGGTTCCAAAGTGTGGGAAGGTTGTAAAAAGCAACTTCACAGCCTGTAAAACCTAAATCAGAACAAAATCAGGGAACATTGACTGCAATGCTCTTTTTCATAGGTAGATGTGTTGAGTAGGTTGTTTCATGTTGCAGTTATTCTTTAAATTAAAAATGTATGACTATGTTAGACATCATTATATCCTTCATCCTTTTATTTTTATTTCATCAGGTATGATTTTGTAGAAATTGAAGACCCCATTGACGGCACAATCCTTGGGCGATGGTGCGGCTCTAATACAGTGCCAGGCAAACAGATTTCAAAAGGAAATCAGATAAGGATACGATTTGTATCTGATGAATATTTCCCTTCTGAACCAGGATTCTGCATTCATTATACGATCCTTACCCCGGTAAGCAAATTGATTCTAGACTTAGTGTAGTTGTTTTTAGAGAACGCTGTACTTCCAGTAATTTGATAGTTTCAGGTCATCAGGTCTGAACATACCCAAAAAAAGTTAATGAAAACTAAACAACTTTCTTCTACAAGCAATGTATTCCTTACATGAAAACTAAATATATACCCAGGTGTTTCACTTTGCTGATTTGGGATGTGTCAGTGATTTCAGTTTGTGGTCAGTCATGTGAAAATTCCTGCGTAACTTTGTTTTCCCAGTTTGCAAGGAAATTTAATATCTGTAAATTATGTTTAGGTTTTTTTGGAAAATGATTTTGTTTGAAACAAACAGTAACTGCCAGAGAAGATTTTACTTAATGCTGTGATGATTATATGCAGATGTAGCTTATTTGTACTTCTTCCATTTGTCATTGTTATGTTTTAAAGATGCATAATCATAACCTGGGGGGTCTGAGGTCAAATTGCCACTTATTTTGTTCACATTTTTTAATTTCTAATTGCCAAATAAAGAGCTATATGTTTTATTGTTTTTTTTATAAAATATCGATCACCTTACTTTACCTAATTTGGCTCCATTCATTTGAAAAGTGATCAACCAACAGCATATAGCTTATATTGCAGGACGTGATCACCACTATTACAAAGTAGTAATTGTGGCGTTAAAAACATTTGAAACAATAATTGTAGCCTGTAGTGCTGTTCATTTTCAAAATACTGAACACTTTCTGCTGAACTATCAATCAGACTGACTGACAATTTATAATATATTGATCTTCATTTTTTACTCCATCTTTACACCTTTGTATTAAAATCAACCAGCACCCAGAACTTAAGTACCATATGTGATTGGCTGTTAAAGACTGCAACAATATGTTAAAATTTGTATAAACATGCTTTGCAAGGTATGAATAGAAGTACAGGGAACTGAGCAGATGGTAAATAATACAGTGTAGTGGAACAGTTTAGTACTAGCCACAGTTCAAAGTCACTTTATCTACGAATGACCTGATAATGATTGTCAGCACGTTCTTCTATGATTTGATACATAGTGGCAAACTGGTGTAAAATCAGATTCCAGTTGACATTCTTTGTTGCCTGTTTAGATAACACCTTTCTCATTGCCATGGATAACAGCACTGTTGTTTCCTTGTTCCACTGTTAAATGAATTTGCCTCTATGTACAGTATGCACTGTTATAGAATACTTTACATTATTATGTGTGTGGTTTATGTTTGTGTATTTAGTTTAGTTTGGTTTACATAGAAAACTAGAAGGGTGATGGAAGTAAAAGTCGTCCATCAATTCTGCTCCCTCTTTTCTTTTAAACCATTTTGTCCAAGTATGGATCTGTGTTTGCTCCATGGATATTTAAATTTACACCCTGTTTACTGACACACTACTGCTGGAATCTACTTCTGAGAATTGACTACAATTACAGTAAAGTAACTATTTGTAAAGTTAGTTTCCCTTTTGCTAGTTTAAGGTCATATCTCTGTGTTCTGGTCTTGGCATTATACTGAAAATGCTGCCCTGTTGAACCTCATTTACATCCTTTCCTTATTTCCTTAAGACTGCGTTTAATAAATTCCTTTAATTTTTTCTGATTTTTTTGTCTCTCAGACCTTTAACTATTTTGTTACACATCCCCAGGCTCCATTTTATCTGTAACATAAAAAATGTATTATTGGTAAAGAGCATGTATAGCCAGAACTTTTTTTGGATAGAGTAGGTCGGCGCTAGAAATCAGTTTTGTTGTCTGTGTCCCTCTAGGAAGATTACCCCTATATATGTCCCTATGACCATTGTCATTGAGACAAACAGTAATGGGAATCCAAGGTGTTTGCCATGCCACCAGAACAATCTTCCATTGGGGATACATGTTATGGTGACAGCTAAAGCTGGAGTGTTTGCAGAACAGCTAGCTAATAGTGGCTTCACCCCTTAAAGCGTACCTAAACTCAAAATTTCCCCTTTACATAAAAGAGTAGACAGCCCAATAATGTAAAGTTAAAACTCTGTTGTTTTTTTTTTTGCCTAGGCAGTCAAGAATGAATGGGAGCACAAAGCCTCCCAGGATACCTGTTGAGTGCTCCTTCCCAAGCACCTCAGGCATGCGCAGAAGGAGCTTTGAGTTTAGTTCCTCTTTAAATTTAACTATCCCAAATGGCAAGAGCTCTCAATCATTTAGTGAATAAGTGCTTACACAGGCACTCTGTGTAAAAGCAGCCTAAGAGTCCCCTACAATTTCCTTAATATTTTTATATCTCAAGAACTGAAATGTCCCCAAGGACACAGACAAAAAACAAAAACTGAAAGGGAGTTTTTTATTTCCAAACTTTTTCCAAAAATAAAAAGTTTTAACTAAAAATAACAGTTCTTTAATCAAAAGAAAAAATGCAATATATTAGTAGTTAAACTAATGTGATGTCTTCCTGAATTTGACTTCCTTTTGATTTCCCATCAATGTTCATTTCCCTGTGACTTCCTTTTTAAGGTGGATACACTGCATTGCATTTCTCATTGATTCCTGTTGTAGATACTTTTAGGATGACTCTTCTGCAGGAATGTTACCTGGCCTAACAAGCATGTTGCACAGCAGGAAACATAGGAAGTTAAGGAACTTCCTGGATCCACCCCAAGGGAAATAATTGGCAGTGACTTTGAAAACAGCCTAGTGCATTTCTATAATAGTCGGCTGTGTAAACTTCCTGGCCAGAATTTTGGATTAGTAGCCCTTACTGAAGCAGAGCAATCAACTGTTGTAACAACAAATTGCAAGATTTGGAGAGGGGAATGAATGTGCTGTTTGGTGGGTGGATATCAATAGTGCAATGCAAAAAAGTTGAGGGTTGGATACTACTTTACTTCCTGGCTTCATCTGGTGTTAGAAAAATATTATTTATAGTCAGATTCTACAGGTCCATAGAGATGGGAAATAACGCCATATGCGAAATGTTTGACCTTAAACAACTTCTCCAGTCAATGATGTCTTTGAATTAACTTGAGAGGCCCGCATGACATCATGTCATATGGCTATACTCTTGTAGACTTTTACAATTTGCCTACACAGCTCTCTGTGTAGAAAAACTTTGACAACAAAAGGAAATTGCCCCATTATACAGTGATTTTACAGGGGCTCATTGCTGCTTTATCAGCCATTCTGTTTTTTTCCAGCTTTTAATATGTTTCTGATGAACAATGCCTTATTTTCTTCTGCCACCATAATATCTTGCCCAGCTTTTTTTAATTAGACCAAATCCCTCTTGTAAATCTGTTTGTCCTGTAATAATAGGGTTGACATGCCTTTCCAGTTACGTAATGCAACCTGCAACCTACAGCAGTTGGACAACTAATGCTGAAAACTTGCTTTGACTAGATGACTGAATGGATAGAATGTAACACACTTTAAATTGTACATCACAAGAAAGAATAATATAAATCCACATAATTACGTGTTTTTTGTTTAATGAAACAAAGGTATCTTAAAAGTTAAGAATGTGATCCTTATCTTTGTAGCATCCAAAATGCAAAAAATGTTTTATCCATTAAGAAAGATCATAAACTATTGCTTTCTTAAATTTTCCATTAAGTGTATTTTTATTTAGACATATTTTTATTTAGCAGCATTACTACACTCGTAATCTAGAAGCAGTTTGATAGACTGGTGATGAATTAGAATAAAATAAAAGATATATAAAATAAAAGATATATAAATAATATAAATAAATATTCATCCTGTTTAGCAGGATTTTCAGGATCTTGGGCTGGACAACGAGGCAGATGATTAATGATGATTGTGATAATTATGAAGTGGGTTCAGTCTTTATTTATCATAATCATGAAATTCCAGCAAAAAGAAAAATAATTCCAAGGGGGCAGGAAACTCACAGCAACTACCTAAGTAGCTAAGGAGGTCACTTTTGAAGAAGTATTGTACTTTTTCCTGGAGGGAGGTAGAAATTGTACTTTAACACGCCTGCAACATCAGCATTTTAGATCAAGTACAGGTGTGATAATAATAAAAAAAACAAAAACTTTTTTTTTTAATGACACCGCTTCATTGTCAGTAGCTTAGAGATGAGATGGTGAGGACATATATTCTGTGTATATTTATTTGTATAGATGTTATTAGAGATTGATTTGCAGATGGCTAGTAATATTGGTGCACTTGTCACTTAACTTACCTGGGTGGTGATGATAAAAGGCACATATATCTTGCCGCTACAGACAGACTATAATGGATGATATCGTAGGTCAGTGGAAGTATGAATATAAATATAAATATATATATATATATATATATATATATATAT
>NC_092860.1:108688160-108694773 GCF_032062135.1 Pyxicephalus adspersus | reverse complement strand
TGTGTGTATATATATATATATATATATATATATATATATGTATGTATATATATATACTTTTTTTGTAATAAAAAAGTATAAAATACTGCATAATACTACCTGTGAACCTAAAATGTGTCTGAAGACAAAGTTGTTTTTATAGGATAGGATATACAGGTCCAACGCTTTAAGAGTTTCCAATAAACTCCCATATTGCTGTAATAATAATTATCGTCAGTGTCTGCTTCAGTAACCAGACAAATAGACCATTCCCTTTCTCTTACAAGTTAAGTTGTGACGGTATATACATTTGGGGCAGTTAGATTGGCTTGCTATTTAGAACTGATTCCAGGTGTCGTATATCCAGTGCTATTTTATACAAACAGAAAACATTTGCCGTGTTCCTTCCACTATTTGTTAACAAATAGCATTGATACAAAACCACAAATGAAGACAAGCACTCACTGAGATATTTACAGCTAGATATCTGATAACACTAAAAACATCCTCTATTACTTTCTCATCTGTATTTTCAAAAGGTTTTATTTAAAGTTGCTTTAGATATATACTGCCTATCCTAAAAGTCAAACATTTTATTATTTCTGATATTTAGTTGGTATGCCTTCAGCTTTGATTATGGCATGCATTTGTTGAGGTATTGATTTGATGATACATTACTTTGCAATGTCGCAACATTTATTTCCATCTAGATTCTCATCAAGCCAAGATCTTGTATTTCGATGGAAATCTGACCACTGAGTAAAGTTGTTATCCCAAATATTCTCAATGGGGTTAAGGTCTAGACACTGTGGTGGCCAATCCATGTGTGAAAATGATGTCTTATGTTCCCTTGTACAATTTTAGCCCGATGGCACAGGCATATTTCAAGATGGCAATGCCAGAATTCATCAAAGAAGACAAAATATCCACCAGTCCTGGAGACTTTTTTTCTTATTTTTGGACATGCAGTGTATCTATAATGCTGTAAAATGTGCTTTATGAAGACAGAGCTGCCTGTTCAACACCTGCCTTTTCTTAGAAGTGTTTCTTTTCTTAGTGTTTGGCAGGTTATACCATCCACAGATTATAAGATCTGGCAGTTCATGTTTCAACATAGTTGATTAATTACAGAGAAAGGTGTGTGCCATCCAGCCAAAATCTGTCAATTCTAATGAAAGTGAATGCACCTGTGCTTTTTTAAGTCTTGAAATATTCACTCAGATCCATGTGTGTTTACCTACTGTTGAAAACGCATTCACAGTTTGAACTAGTTGTGAGCTTAAACAGCCACATTTATTAAATATATTTTGATTCTGTCATTATAACAAAGGGCTTGTTTTATCAAAGCATACTTCTTGATTGACTGCCTAAAAATATTTTGACTGCCTAAAAATATATTTTTTATGCAGACTGTATAAGTCGAGTATAAATATTAAGGCTAGTATTATTCTTATGCTGAGGCTGAATGTTTCAGTTTTTTGAGTAACACACAACTTTGTTTTGATAAAGCCTTAATTCTGTAGCCTAACTAATTCGTTTGATAAAGACTCAAGAATGATTGCCTAAAAATGAAGCAGTGTTTGATTTCTGCTCTAGTTACCCTCAAGAACATATTTCCTACAGGTCATACTGGTGCTCCACAAAGTAATACCGATGTTCAACGTTTGAGTTGGCATTGTCCGTTATACTTGTGCTGAGGAAAAAGTAAATGAGACAACAAACTTTCAATGACAAATTGCATTCCATAGTTTGGAAGGATTACAACAGATTAGTCAATATTTGAATGGTTGCAGGCTAGTGGAGGGGCTGCCATACTTCTGTACATAACTTCCCAAAAACATCAACCTTGTCTGTGTACGCCTCTCAAAATCCCTTCGATTTGATGCAAGCAGTGGGATGAGTCTTGGAAGGTATGCAAATATCAAAAAGCCTTCATGGCTTATGTCTGGAAGAGTCCTCCAGTCTGGAGGAATCAGCGCCCCTAGACTTGTCCTAGGTAATGTCCACATGTGATTCTGAGCCTCCATGATTGAAAAAAAATGAAAATGTAATGATATGTAAGGGGAAGACCGTCTGCATTATGGAGAGAAATAAAGTCCACCCCTCCCACCTAGTGCTGCGACATCCAAGTTCTCCCTCGTTGCTTCATTGTTGATACTTCTTTTTTCCCTATGGTTTTCTTCTGTAATTAGGAGTCTTGAGCCACCCTGATGGACTGGGTTGGGATGATGTAATTCCTGCACATTCACATAAGAATTCATTCATCCAGCACCTAGCCTTTCGTACATCTGTAGAGCACCTGTACACTGAGTTGCACACGTGTTTCCCTGCTAGAAAGATACACTCGAATTGCCCTGATCACCAATATCCCATGGAATGAAAATGAATGTTTGCTGCACAACTTTCTTCGGAGATACCCATCACATTGGAATGATAGCTCTCACTTACTGCTGGGTCTACAAGAGAGAAAGTAAATTGAAATCTCCCTAGTGGGAGAAAATAAAATAATTACCTTTAGTGTCAGCAAAACATTTTAATCTACAATGATTAAACAATTTATGTTGAAACAAAATAAATATTTGTATATAAGTGTTGTTAGGATATTATCTTGAGATGTTCTTTGGAGAAAAAGGTCTCAGTATCAACTAGCAAATACTGAATTTTATCACCTCTAATGAATCAACCCCCAGCAGTAACGAGACAATAGTTATCACTGCTATAACTTTGCAGGAACATGATTTAGTGTTAATGAACTGCGTAATCTTCACTCACACCAAGCACTGATCTCTAAATAACCTCAGATCCTCTTATTGTTCATGAATTTCAGTAATTACTCCAATGTCACTGATAAACAAGAACATCTGAATTGTTATTTTAACACTAATCCTACTTAATATAGTTTGACATTTTTCTTTATGTTATGTAATTTAGATCATTCAACTTTGTTTTAATCTTGGTTTCCTCAAGGGTCAGAGGTTTTTGATTTACTGGAAATCCAGTAGTTTTTGAAAAGAAAGAGGCAGTCATTTACAGGAACTCCAACAATTTGTATTTTTCATAGATAATATTAGTCACAAATCTAGGTACACTGTAATAGGCGTTGTTGTTTTTTTGCAGAGGGCATTGAGAGTAGTAATAATATAGGAAACATAAAATAATGTAATAATAAAATGTGGCTCAAAATATATGCTAGATTTCTAGACAGCGTGCTTCCTTCTGTAGATATTTTCAGGTATTTGATTTAAAGTAGACCTTTACTGAAAGAGTATGCAAGCTGACATTTCTTTCCTGTTTCAGTTAGTGTTCCGATCCGCTCTCTAATAACTTCTGAATCTCTGACCAAGAATGGGTTAGGTCAGCTTTACTCCCAGGCAAATAGGTTTACTTTAATAAAAATAGGTGAATGGCCCAAGTGGTGGAGTTTTTAAAAAATCAACCAAGTATGCCTAGGGCAGTCTGATGTCTTATTATGACCTTGTATGAAAGATAGTCATGTGGAGCATAGTATACAGGAATGAATAGCAATATTTCCCAAACATTCACAGGCAATCAATCCCTGTAATATAAAGTGGAAGAACCTGCAGTTAATATCTGTCACATTCCTTGCTTCATAATTATTTGCATAAAAAGAAACATTTTAACATGATATCAAACTAAAAAAAGTAAAAGTAGTTTTTAAAAAATATTCCTTATCCCATGGTCAGAGTAAGGACTGGTAGACCATGCAGAAAGCAGACATTGCAGAAAAAAACAAGTGTTTCCAAAGGTAGTGCCCACTACTTTCAAAAGACTTGAGCCATTTCTAAACATTGGTTTTAAATATGTGTTTTGATTATTTTCATGATGATGTTCTGCTATCCAGTAAAAATGTGCAGTTAAAAAATTGCTGGTAACCAAATGCTCAGAACTTTCTAATATGTTGAGTGTCCATGCAGACATTGCATACTTGGCACCGAGCATCAAACAAAATTGGCAGCAAGTTTATTATTCATCATGTATAAGGAGTGTTCTGTTTTACATTCTGCTTTTTTAACTGATATGAATGAAATATAAACTTATTTATGAGGTGCCCTAAAAAGGTATTCATGAAAAAAATCTCTTAAGTACACAATAGGTAACCTCCTCCATTATATGCTTTGCATAACATGAACAATTCAAGTTTCATATAGGCTTAAGTTCACATTTATCTCTGTTTAAAATCACTTTCTTGTATTGGCACCCACTATTTTCTTTAACTTGTGTTCTCATATATGTGTGATTCTTTGTGTGTCTGCTTCTCTTCTAAAGCTTTTGTGAATGGCATTGTTCCTCATTAAGCATAATTGATTGTAACAATCAAGTTAGGGAAATTCCAGCAGTCATCTTGGATAAACACATCTGTAATATGTAACTGGATCACACATTGCAACCAACACACTCTAAAAAGTAGTCCAGGGAGAGGAGCCAAATCATAGAGTCATAGTAAAAGGGAATTACAGGTACATAAACATAGGCAAGAAGGCATAGTAATAAATTTGGGGTGGTCATATCCATCCAAAACTAAAGCAATAGTTAGTTTTATTACCCCCAAAAACTGCAAAAGTACTCTATAGGGGTCATAGGTAAGAGTCTAATTATGAAAAGTCACTATTTCAGTGGGCATTGATATACACAATTTAAAAAATAAAAGTCTTTATTAATACATATTAAATAGATATACCAGCAAAGATAAAAAGATAATAAAATTCCATTTCCAACACAATGTCGTAAAGCGGAGGCTCAAAGCATTTCACAGACACTTTGGTCCGCTTCATTATGAGTAGATTGAGACATACAAACAACCTTCTTTGTTGGTGCAAGCGGGTTAATTCCAGATACCTCCTGTATTACATGCAGCAGCAGAATCAAACAGCACAGAAAGCTTCCAACCAAAGAACTCATCCCAAAAGTGGCCTTAAAAAGCTTTAAGAAAGAATGTAGGACCATAGATTCCACTGATCGCCTCCAACTTTTTTTGATAGGGGTTCCTTAAAGCCTTAAAAATTTTTTAAGGCTTCCTCAATGGGTTAAGGTAGACTGGTTTAATTCCTCTTGCATAATTCTTTATCTGAAACTGTTTTTTTAATATATTTTTTTGAGGTTACACAGTGATAAACATGTATACAAACAATATCAAACTATAGTAGGCAAACATAGAACTTCAAAATACAAATTACCAATACTTGAAATAGTATACATTTGGGCATATAAATAAAGTACTGTTAACAAATAAGAAAAAAGTGGAGAATCGGAACCGGTCCACATGTATGGGAGGGTCGTTTTCAGTTACCCTGTCTAGATACCAGGTATTATGATGGAAACAGTTGTATAACTTTATTTTAGTGGGGGTATTAGGTATGTCAATAAAGCTTTCCCAAGTTTCAAAAAAAAGTTGTTTTTGATACTTTGTGTATGGCAGCCATTCTCCATTTAAAAATGTACTGTATATGACCAAATAAGTAACTAAAGTCATTAGACTTTTTATATAATCAGTACAGTGTAGTACATGTACCCTAGCTTTTATAGTGTTGGGCTTTGGATCCATTGAGCAAGTATAACCATAAAAGTTATGATGAGAAGGGGCTAGGGGATTCAGAGAACAGAATGTTCACAGACCCTGTTCTAAAAACATTTATATATAAATAAAAGTCTTGTTGATAAGATTAATGATCTACAGGTTTTTTAGTCTCCATATGTCATCTTAAGAACATTTCTTGCCTACTATTTTAGACTTTTACTTACATGTGAATGAAACTTATCTAGTTTTAGAATGCATTGTTGGAATCTAACAAGTATATTTTTTAAACTGTGTTGAAATGGTTATCCAATATCAAATAAGTGGTAATGTTTTAGAAAATACCTAGAATTCCAAAACCACTCCCTAAAAGGAAATAGACATTGCAGTCAGACTCCTGTCAACATTTTAGCTTGCTTTTAAACATAGGTGTATATTTATGGGCACTACTGATTAATACAGTGCATTACATTACATAGATATGCTTTAATTTGGTTCAGTGATATTATTAACTGGTAAACATAAGGCATAAACATGTGACTTTAGAGAGTTCATTTTAGGTGTGTAGGGGCGAGGTGGGGGCTTAAAGCCTAACTCCAGGTAAAGAAATATACTTGGCATGGTCTTTTAGTTCTGATGAAGATCCAAAAAGCAGCCCACAACCCAGAGGACTGAATGGCAGTGCACAGGCTACCATGGTAGGGGTGGGTTACGCAAGTAAAAGCCTTGTTATGTTCACCCAAGACCTAAAAAGCACTTAACCCTCAGGAGTAGTTTATTCTATACCTGGAGATTTAAGCTGCAAGCTTTCGAATCTCATGGACCAATAAATTCAAAATTTTAAATCCTGAGGACCAATAATATGAATTTTTAAAAAGGTAAATACATTTGTAAAATAATGATCTTCCCAATAGTGCCTGACAAGGACTGTGGAGGCTCTGATTCATTGATCAGCTCATGATTTAAAGTAGACCTCCTGAGCGTTACACTGAGGTCTAGATTTCTGTACCAAAAGTGATCCATCGTTTTTCATGAAATTTTTTTTTTAAATTGTAGACCTGTAACTTACAGAAATATGTCCGAACTGGGGTTCTAGTAGAT
>NC_092860.1:108665344-108687347 GCF_032062135.1 Pyxicephalus adspersus | reverse complement strand
GAATGAGTTTCTATTTGAATTTCCCGCACACGCGCCGACGTCATCACGCACGCAGGGAGGAGCCGTCCGGTTTTTTTTTTTCTCCGCCGGACGGCTTCTCGCTTCAGAGATCATCTGGCGCTGGAACGAGAAGGACGTGGGACGATCAGCGGGACGATCAGCGGCTGGGCGGCGGAACACAAGATGCCAGCCGGCATCTTACCGGTCCCGCTGGCACCTGATGCTGGAGAGGGAGATCGACGGACGACGCTGGACGGAGGACGACGCTGGAATACGAAAACGACGCTGGATGAGCACAGGGGGACCAGGTAAGTAAGGATGGGAAAAATCTCGGGGTTAACCATCCTTGCAATTTTTTTGTGCCCGAACGAAGGTCGGGCTTAACGGCAAGGTGGTTAAATGAAGTATTACTATTGTTATTATTATCATTAGTTGCATTACCTTTGCTATTACGAAAGAAATGCAAAATATTAATTTGCTTTTTCTCACTCAATATGGGTTTATGGGTTTCACATCTAAGACCAAACAAGACATTATAGTTATCAAAGTCAACTATTTGATGCCATTTAATATTACATTTAAAGAAAATACACAGTTGAGGTCATACGTACCTAAAAGAGCATCTAAGAAATAAACAAATAAAATAAAACAATCAGATGACAGTCCGCATTCACGGGGCAGGGTGACTGGTATAATGGTGGAAACGATACTGAAGTGTACCGCTCGGCAATGGTTACCGCATACAACTTAAGACTACACTGACGTCACGCTGCGCCTCCTTTGTTTTTTCGTCCCTAGTACAGTTCGTGAATTTAGTGCAATATAAAGGTGAAAAATTTCGATCAGAATATAAGAATTTATTACAATAATATTTTTGTTATTAATAATAAAACTTAAAATTGCAAATAATGTTCAAATTTTTCTGTGGACTAGACTACCATGGGATGAAATGAGATTAATGGAAAAAACAGACATGTATAAACGTAAATGCTAGAATTGGCCATAATGTGCACAGTGGTGACAGGGTGTACTTATTCAAGCATCCATGTAAGTGGATTACTATCTGTAGATTTATTATACATTAAGTATAGTGCATGGTTCATTGAAATTATTGCACATAAATTACTTTTTTTCATCTAAGCTTGCATTCTCTGTTATCATTATATTTGCTAAAACCTATAAACTCTGAAAAAGTGAAAAAAAATATTTTGATCAAAATCTTTTATCTGATTTGGAAAACTGGTTGTTTGTGTCCAATCAGATATGAGGCACATGGTAGTGCTAGTCACATGTACAGGGGTGTTGAGAATACTATGGAGGTACAACCTTAGTAGTTCTGCCAAGAAAGAACTGTGACTGTTTAAACTTCTTAAACTGAAGTGAGATCTGATGTCAATTTTTATTGAAATTATTCTTGTGGCTGTGTGAAATATTTAGTAAAAGTTTACTGAAGTTAACTGTAATACAATGCAAGGATAGTTACTGCATAAAGGGTATTCAAGAAGCAATATGGCAGTTACCTGTATTAAGTTGAGCTCACATGCCTCATGGAGCTTTGAGCAGATGTACATCCACACAATGGGAATTTTGCTTAAAAAAAGACTGAAGGCTGTATACCATGAATAGTGGTTATTTCTGCTCTGTTTGATACTGCGTGTAGAGAACATATCTGTTTTTGGCTCTGTTGTGTTTGCAAGCCATTTAAAATAAAAGGGCTGCCTTTCTGGAATGCATCTGAATGTTTGGTATGGTACCACAATGCCAAATGGGCCCTCATGAGTTGTAGAATGGATTTCACAGTGTGAAGACTCAATTTTTGTTAAAAAGTTGCAGAGGGAACTCAAAGGTTCAGTATATGGGACAAATTATTTTTTAGATAGAACTAAATGCAGGAATGAAGGACTACTAGCTGACTATAGGAAACATTTGAAGACTGACTCCAATAAAACTGAACTGCAAATGTTTCCTTTACTTGTTATACATTACTTTGGATAGTGGTGCTATATTTGTGGGGGAAATAGCCAAATCTTCAGGAAAGTCTCTTCAATATATTCAATATTTACCTGAAGTCCTGTACATATCCCAGATATTTGTAGATGTTATGTTTGTTCTTGAAAAATGGAAACCTAAGACTGGCAAAATATTGCGCAGAGACATCAGTTCAAACTAAATGATGTGATATAGTGCATGATGATGACATATACTTTTAGCCATATGTTAAGGAAAAGCATATTAAAGATCCAAGATCCCTTCTTTGTACAACTTTTTTGCCTATAGGTGAGCACCAGCAATGGTGTGCTTAGAGGTTCCAGTGGTGGAAAATAATTCCTAGATGGGGATGAAAACTCTCAATATGCACCTCCAAAAAATAAATAAGCAATAATAGCTAACCTATTTCTACCTTGGTATTGTCCCTTCAAAAGTGTCCTGTCCATGTATGTATCTCTACGTGTTTAAAAGGAAAAAAAGGACATGGAAAATACTAAAAAATATATTTATGTCCATATCCAAATATATAGAATAAGTAATCGTGACTCCCTAACTGAGGTCAGTTAGCTTAGGTCTGTTTATGGAAAATGGATTTCATAACTGTTTTAAAACTGTGTTCCTGAATCCTCATTTGCCTTTACTCAATGGACACTACTATCGAGCTAAAATTAGAAAATATAGATTTATATATCCTGACAGGGCTTTTATACTTTTCTTTCCATTTATTACACCATTTATAAATGTAAAATACCATTAGGTATGCTGTAACACTCTCTTCTGAGCACAGATGATTGAGATCACAGTTTGTATGTAGCCTCTAGGTAAAGTTATTTGACAAGCATTTGCAAAATGCCTATTTTTTTTTTAACTTGTTTGTCAGTGTATGACTGTTAGTGTCTCATGGTAAAGCTAATTTCTGGTCAAATACTGACCCACCCAACCTTTTTGTAACCGAACTCTGCCATTTGAAAGAAATATATATATATATATATAAATACCCTCTTTAGCCGTTGTCATTTGACTCTAAAATTCCAAGTCTTTTTTGTTCTACTATTTAAACGAGGTGGCAGGGTCCTTTCGGGATACAGAAGTGTATCTGTAAGCAACAATGCCAGCATAGTGACCAGCAGGCAGGAGTGCATGTAAAGCTCTGAAATAATGGTCCCCCACACCTGGAAACAATGCTGTCAAAAGACCTGGACAATGGCTCTAGGTCAGGGGTCAGCAACCTTTACTATCAAAAGAGCCATTTTACCTCCTCTTCCACTAAAGAAAAATAGTTTGGAGCCGCAAAACATAACACAGTTTATAAACTTTTAAAAGTTTTAATATTTTTTTAATTTTACCTGTTACAACAAGTGTGCATGTGTAGGCCTACTTTGAAATAAATTAAACACTGAACTATGCCCCTAGAAGCCTCCAGCTTCTAACGTATCATCCTGTTACATTAGAAGCTGAAGGCTTCTAACGTAACAGGGTAGATTTTTTTGATGGGCAGAGTTCTTTATGTTCTGACGATGCCTTAGCGATGAAATTTTAAGGGGTGTTAGCCACAGGTGTCCCTCATTTGCAGCTTTAATTTTGTTCACCTGTAGAAGCCTCCAGCACCTGCTAGAAGCCTCCAGCAATGTGTAACAGGGTAGATTATTTTGATGGGCAGAGTTCTTTATTTTCTGACGATGCCTTAGCGATTCAATTGTAGGTGGTGTTAGCCATAAGGGTCCCCCACTTGCACCTCTACTTTGGTCACCTGTACCGCCTCCCCCGCTCCAGAGAAATTGGGGTTCAGATGCTAGATGCTTCCAGCAATGTGTAACAGGGTAGATTTTTTTGATAGGCAGAGTTTTTATGAATTTTTAGGAGGTGTTAGCCACAGGTGTCCCGTACTTGCACCTCAAATTTTTTTCACCTGTACCCCCGTTTCCAGATAAATTGGGGTTTAGGTGCTAGAAGCCTCCAACAATGTGTAACAGGGTAGGGTTTTTTGATGGGTGGAGTTTTTAGGAGGTGTTAGCCACAGGTGTCCTCCACTTGCACCTCTAATTTTGTTCACCTGTACCCCCTTCCTGTTCCAGAGAAATTGGGGTTCAGGTGCCTCCAGCAATGTGTAACGGTAGATTTTTTTGATGGGCAGAGTTCTTTATGTTCTGATAGCCTAACAATTAAATTTTAGGGGGTGTTAGTCACAGGTGTCCCCCACTTGCACCTACATTTTTGGTTTTGTACATCTCCCCATTCCAGAGGAATTGGGGTTCAAAGGAGGGGGATGTCATTGTACACACCCATTTGTACACGCCCCGTGGTAGATTTATTTCACTGGTAGATTTTTTTCATTAGCACACCGGATAGGGAATCCCCCTCCTCCGCAGTGTCTTGGGAGGAAGGGGATCCCCCATCAGAGATCTCCCCGCGGCAGCCGAAGGGAGCCACAACAAGGAGGCTGAAGAGCCGCAGGTTGCAGACCCCTGCTCTAGGTGAACATTTAACATGAATTATAGGTTAGAAAGTTGTGATCCAAGAGTCTGTGATCTCTGGAAAAATGTCCCAAGATTAGTGGCTGGAAAACATGCCCAATCTTTGTGTTCTGTGGAAACAATGTCCAGTTGCAGTGGTCAGAAAAGAACAAAGTATTACTATTGGCAGGGGAGAACAATAGGGTTAGTTTGGGAGTGGGATGGAACAATAATGCTCAGTACAGGGGAAAGGGAAAACAGTAATGCCCATATGGCAATGCACAAGAGCTAAAGTCCCCAGCGAGTGGGGGGGAAGCTGTGGTAGAACAAAATTGCTTAGCAGGGGAAGGGCAGGAACAATAGCGCCTAGAAGAGAATGGGGAGGAAATTGGTGTCAGTGAAAAACAACTTTCCCTGCAGTCTGAATGTTTGTTCCTGTGGAACTCATCGAAAGAAGGTAAAATATATATTTTGGAAAATATACAATTGAATATTTTAGGCAAACTTTAATAATTAGAGGCAATATAAGCCTGATTTTATTTTGGGGAAAAAATGATTTGGTCCTCATCATAGTAATGTATAATTAGGAATTAACATTACAATCATAATAAACAATATCTGTCACACTTACCTCTTCCTCACTAAAGCAAAGGTGCCTCTCTTCTGCCCATGCAGTTCTGACCCTGGGCACGCCTGCTCTTTCAAGTTTTATCAGTTTTACCTATCCCGCTGGTCAATCAGGAAATAGCCTCTTAAGCATCCCTAGCTATTTAGCTAGCTCAGACACAGCACTCAGCGTTTGTGCAACGTGTCTCCACTAGTGCTGAACCCCTAGCTTGCTGAGCTATTTCCTTTACACCTGTTGCTTAATTCAGTGCCTCCCCTGTCCAGCTCCTGTGTTAACCCCTTATTGCTCAGTTTGTTGTTTCCCAGTCTATTTCCTTGTGCTGTTCCAGTGTTTCTCTCTGTCTATGGTTGTACCTGTGCCTCCTGTTGCTTCCAGTGTGTTCCCTGTGGCCCCTGTATCACTGGTGTCTATTTTCTGCATCCCTGGTATTTGACCCCTGGCTTGTGACCTGACCTCTCTTACTTGTTGCCTGTCTTGACCCCGGCTTCCTTGACAATTCTACTGCCTTGTGATTTGGTACCGCAAATCATCCTGTCCACCCTGGTGTGCCCAAGGACTGCAACCTGACAGTAACCAGCAGGGCAACATCCTCACCACTAGAGGCTCTGGAGAAGACCAGGTTGCTGCTTAGACTCTGCGCCTTGGCCCTTCTCAGGGCTCACACCACTTTTGTGCAAGCCGTAGCACCCCTAGTGGCCCTGTCTCCCCAAGCGTGACAATATCTGTATAATCCTTAACTAAATAATACAGGGGAATACCTAAATATTACATTTAAACCCTTAAAGAGGAAATTTCTGAACCAGGTCAATTGTACCTGCAATGACATGTTAATGAACTCAAAGGCATTTCAAACAGATGTCAGAAGCATTCTGCATTTACCCAATGAATCCCAACAACACAGGCCCTGACTGTAGTGAAAAGGATATCCAATATTAAATATCCAGTAAAAGGCAAAAAGTTTTTATTCATGTGATTTGATGTCACCTGGTATCAAAAATTAAATTAGAGGAAATCTCATCTATTAGGTAGTGTATTTGGCTCTGTTGGAGAATTCCAGGAAAATTTTTTTTTGCCCCACTAGGTTCAGTGATTTCACCTGGCAACTCCTTTAGTCAGCAAAGGGACCCTAAAAGTTTTTAATAGAAATGATACCAGGAGCTCTTTAAGAGATGGTTTTACAGGGGAACGCTGATTTACCTTTTTTTTCACTGGGGTCACATGAAAGGAAACAGGTTTACTTTCCACTACAGTAAATGAAGCCCAGGATAGTAAACCAGATCCACATGCTATCTTGTTGTATTTGCTGGGCTTAAACAGGTGTGAATTTTCCAAATGTTTTTTAAAAAATTGCTTATTACAGTAGCCATTAGGACAAGCATTTAACAGAACAAAAATATATTTAACCTGGGACATGAATGTGTTTGTTACAATTTCAGTCTTTGTCTACATTAGTCATGCTGCAATTATTTTAAGTTGGTCAACATTAGCTTGGCGCATGTTTGGTTGGATTGTGTATGTATGTGTGTGTATGTAAATCGTTTGCCCTCCATTTTTAAGACAGTTATCTACAAATTATTCTAATCTATCAATCAGCTTGCACATGTTTACAGCACTATGTCACTTATCAATCGAACAATAAAACAGGAGCACTTTACTATTGATGGGTGTAAGTGGCATGCATCATGCCTTTTATCATGGTATTAGTCTCTAGCCTACACAAGTTTTGATAAGAAAACTGTACATAAATCCCCTTTCTGCATTAATTGGGGTATGTTATTCCTTCCTTCACTTTAATGTTGTGTGTGTGTCTCATTTTAGCTTGTTCCGATGTTCCGATACAAATTATACGTTGGCTCTGCCTAAAGTAGATAATACTGACAACTTGGGACTAAATTAATTATTTTGGGTACTTTAAATAACTCCAACTTAAATGAGTGTGCCTATGGCATTTAGAATTTATGATGACATATTCTATTGAGTATGTGAATAAATGTAATGTCGTGACCTTTAAATCTTCTTCTACAGACATTTCTTAATAAGATTACAACCTTATTACCTAAACATGACTTAATTTCAAACCTTTGGGAATGTTCTCATCTGCCCTACAGACGGATAAATGGATGCACAATTTAAATGAGAAAAAGAGCACACAGGCTGAATAATACACACTTTCTAGCAGTATTGCAAAGTCTCCATTCGTTTCTGACCTACAATATGAAAATTCATCGCTGAATCATTGTATGTATTATCAATGTCATATTTTTATTGATGGCATATATTTTTTAAATTTTGTCTGGTAGTCTGGTAAATATAAAACAACACAGTTTAATATTTCCATTCCAGCTTGTCTTTTGGCTCCCCTGTTGAAAAAAAAACAATGATTTTTTCCTTATCTTTATTTTTTTTCCCTGCATCCTCCTAATACGGCTGCCTACAAACTTTAAGTCAGAGAAAGAATTAGAGTATTTAGGCAAACATATTTTGTTTGTCATGGTGTTTTCTGGACCCATTGGGCCTGAATTAATAAAGCTCGCCAAGACTGGAAAAGATAGACTATCATGGAAGAATCTCTGAACAAGATTTCAATTAACATTCTTTGATGCGTTTCGCAGATGATTGTCCACTTCCTCAGGAATTAATTAAGACCCATTAATGTATGTAATAACAATCACAATATAAATACAATAATTATTCAATACAATGTTATGCAATAGGATTGAGGGCATCACATCACACATACATGGACCCATTCAGACAACACCATCCCTGTCACAGCGGCCCCTTCATATTTAGCAACAGGAACCACATGCACAGTGGCAGAGAAGGCAAACACCCCCAGATAAGCAACACATAGGATCTTCCAAAAGAAACAGATATCTTCAATATTGGTTAAGAAAGTGGTGGTTACTTTTCTGTTTTAGAATATATTAGGTATGGAAGTGGTTTCCTAACTCGGTCCCTTTTGATTTTGAATTTCTATTGTAGTTATATTGTGATTGTTATTACTTACATCAATTCCTGAGGAAGTGGGCAATCGTCTGCAAAGTGTGTTGAAGAATGTTAAATTGAGATCCTCTTCATAGAATGTTCTTAGCATTGATGTATTAGTGTTTTAACATGATTGTTTAATAAAGATCTTATATGGCTTTTTAAATTTAAATGCACCCTTATTTATAATGGATGCCTAAAACATCCTTATTCCTTCCTTTCTATTTTGTGTCAATTGTAATTTGGGATGTGGCATCCTATTTGAATTTTTGTGACTGTGATAGCATTAGAAGGTGAAGATATAAAACATAGTTTTAAAAATGTAAACCATAACAAAACAAAAATAAAACTAGCCCAAGACCATTAGTTTTTCTTTGAGAAATGACATCTGACCTATAGTATACAATGACTGTGTCATGTTTTTGTATTATTTTTTAATAAAATATTTGGGCACTGCAATGGTTACATTCACATGCTTTCTGCAAAACTGCTGCAAAAAGATAAAACACAAGGCAAGCAATCTTGAAAATGTATTACATTCTAGACTGTATGTAATCCACACTGGAAAAACTTCAGTCACTTCAGTATTCTAGGATTCAATGAAACCATGTTGTCTGAAGTGTGTGCAGGGTCTAGGAACTGGGGAATTAAGTATTTACATTTTTCTTTATTTATGTCCTGGGAATGCAAATATAATTAGTAAATATGACACGATCTACAAATATACAAAATAAAACTTTGAGTGACATTTTATATATTACCAAATCTTATAAAATACCAAATTATTCACATAAAATTCAATATTAGGAGTTGTGTGTGTGAGACTGTAGTTTCTTTCATGTTATTGAATGAAAGGTAGAAAAACCTCATAACATTATTAGTGTGAATGACTATATTTCTTTAATAAAGACATTTCTGTTGTTGAAGCAAATTATTAAAGCAGTCTTTTTCCTTCCTTGTAAATCATATTTTTATAGAGCAGTTATACCTTGAATAGCTTACAATAGAGCCATTGATTGTTTGGTTGCTGGTGAAATTATTCATGCTGGAACATTTCAAGTTGGAAATGAGGTAAAAACACTTGTGGTCTTCATCTGATTTTATTGAGGAGCCCTGGAAACAATTAAGTACATTAAAAAAATGTGTTTTTTTTTTTTTATTCAAATCTCCAATGATTCATCGTCTGTGATGTGGCTAGTTATTTCTTGCTTGTGTAAGACAATATATCCAAGTGTTTCATGAGGGATGAAATAAAGGCTCCTAGGGTTCTATATATAAAGCTGTGAATCTTGAATTCACTAAAGTTATTCTCTGGTGGAGAATCTTCCAGGTCCATGTGTTTCAATGTCAGTAGTTTATTCTCCACCAGGCTATGTTTCAATGAATGCCAGATTCAGTGCTATATAAATAGACTCATTGGTGGGTATAGATATAGTTTAATTCTTCATTATAAAATTAGAGATACACTACTTCACTTGCATTGTTCCTAACTAAATCTCCATAAACAGGGGTGCTGGATGATTAATTATATTTAGCTGCTTTGTATAAGCTCCAGTGCTATATTGGACAGAGTGTGTGCCTGGAAAAACAATGGCATGTAATGGGAAAGCAGCATGAAATATGGACAGGTGCTACTGTTCTCTTCATATTAGTAGAGTTTAAGATATTTATAAATTAAAGATATCCTCCCAGTTGTACTGAACTATTTTTGGTGAAATGTAGTTCTAGATATTGATTATTGCAACTCTCCAGTATTGTCATTATCAGACAACCCTTGTTTCAGTAGATAAAGAGGAAAAAGAAAAGGCCCCCTCAAAATGATCACATTGTGTTGCTTTGCAACCAAAAATGAACACATGCACAAAATAAATTTTTTCCACCTGTATTCACTCAATGCAACTTACAACATCAAAGTGAAAGCTATAATAGTTATAGTTCAGAAAAATTATAAAAAAAAAAATAATCACTGAGATACATAACCGCAAGGCTCAGTACTTAGTGAAACCACCTTTTGCTTAAATCATAACCTGGACTCTTTTCTACCAATTTTGAACATCTTGACTGTGCAATAATAACCCTAGTATTCTCTCCAGAATTTTTTTAAGCTGGGTGGAAGAAGAAGTTGTAGACGGGTAGCAACCCCTGTATTGTGACCCAACTCTTCAGTAACCGCCTAGGTTACCCAACGCTTCAAAAAACTGCCAGGTGGTGCGCCCGGCTAAATGGGGCTGGGGAGCGCAGTGAACTCGCTGTTCTTTACAGAAACATTTAAGCTCAGTCATATTGGATGGTGGCTGCAACCTTTAAGGTTTTCTGCAGTTTTAAGTCTGGGCTCTGACTAGGCCATTCTAGGGCAATCACCCTTTTCTCCTACAGCCAGTGCGTATTCAAATTTAATGTGTGCTTTGGGTCATTGTCATATTGGAAGATGAACCTTCTTACCATTCTTCTTATTCTTTTAAGAAACCTCCAAAACAGGATTTCTCTACATCCATACTTTCCTGTAGCTATGGTGTTTTTTAGATGGTTTGCTGTGTTGGCATTGCACCAGATGAATATATTTGGTGCTGAGGCCATATAGTTTGCTTTTGGTCTCATCTGAACAAAACATATTTTTCCATGTGGCGTCAGAATTGTCAAGGTGCAGTTTTGTAAAGCTCATTCAAAATGCAATGTGGCCTTTTTGAGGAGTGTTTTCCTTTTTTTTTTACAACCTTCATATTCAACCCATATGTTTGCAGCACTCTAAATATTGTTGTCACTTGCTTTCAATGACCACTCTCTGTCATATATTCCTGTAGCTGCTTTAGTCCTCTGTAGTTGCTATAGTCCTCTTGGTGGCCTGTCTGACCAGTTTCCTAACTGCTCTGACATTCCAATTTGGAGAACCACGTGATCAGGGTCTGTGGTCCAGATCTGCGTCTTAAATACTTAGAATCGAAAAGCTTTTGAAACTTTTTTGTTATCCATCTCTGAACCTGCAACAACCTAATCCCCAAGCTTTTATAGTGCTTTGCTACCCATAGTTGGTTGTTTGCTTTCAAGGACCCACCATAACACCTGCCATTTTTAGAGATTCTCTGACCTAGCAAATGTAATTTGGAAAAAATCCTTCTTCTAACACATCCCTTTAAAAAGGGACTGCTCACTTGATGTCTAATATATTCCACCCTCACCAGTGTTATTGTAATAAAATTATTGTTATTATTTACTTCATTGTCAGTTTTTAATATCCTGGCCAGGCGTTGTGTGCAGTATTTAAGAAACATATACTAACAAATATGAATATGCATTAAATGTGGAATCTCCTTTTGATTTCATTACAAGCCCTTTAGTGACTTCTTTATATTAAATTGCAATGCAAAACATTGCATTTTTTCCCAATTTGTTTGTCATATGTTCTGTAAGACGATCTGTACAAATTGCGGCGCCATATAACTAAACTTATAGATCCTGACATACATCTTGTTTAGAACATTCCAGTCTCAAAATTCCATAAAAGCATCAGCTGAAATGGGAGAACCTGGCAAAAGATCTTAAGTTTCTAAATAGTTTTAAACTTTTTTCCAGTTTGCTTTATACTAAAAGTAGATCTATTGAATTGAATCAAACCTACTGTGTAGACTAATGGGGGAAAGAGAAATCTTCTTTTCCCATGGTTTCTATAATTGAACTTCCGGTCAAAAATGCTAGAAATTGGAATATTCTGACATTCAAGTCTATTCATATCCTATAGAGTTGCCTGAAAATTATTCCATTAGCTAGTAACAGCTCCAGCTCAAAAAGATCCTCTGACTCATCTTCTTGGTCCTCTAAGGTGAAAGCTATATTTACCTCATCTGATGTGTGATTGATAGATAAATCTCGTTCCTTGGCTTTTTTTGGTTACAATGTAATTTCTTTGAAACTGTATGCACATTGGACAGCCTATTTTTATATCCCCAGTACTTTAACTGGTATGGCCTGATCTTTCTTTCTTTCTCTATTGGTGTTTTGTGTATCATTCTCTTTAAAATATTTAATAAAAATTTACATTGAAAGAAAACGTGCAAGATGAAAATAAATTTAATCAGAGAAATGTAAAGTATATAGATTTCTTTGTTTTTAAAATCTGAAATACAGCTAAAATACTAGATGTATAATAGATGAAATACATATATACAAGGGGGTTTACTTGTATTCCTGTCTGTCTATTTCTGATAATTACAAATCTGTGCCTGGAAGGAAAAAGATCTAGTTTTGCACAAAGAGCAAAATCAGCCTTTACCCAATGGATGGGACTGATGGGGGTTGGGTCACTGGTGGTTTTTTAGGAAGAAAAGGCCAAGTTACTCCAGTATATACACACAATAGTGCTCCAATATATACCTCAATGATATTGAATTAATAAACGTCTAGCATGGCTGCTCTGGATCCCTAAATATACAGTGCAGGCAATAGCATGTCAATCTAAGAAAACATATCAAGCTTTTATTGTGCACTGGAAGATGACCATGCAGACACAATGCTGCAGAACCTCCAGCTGTATCATTACCACAGCAGCAGCTTGTAATCATCAAAACCAAACCTTTCTCTTCTAAAACCTAGCACCTGGGTCACCTTTTTCTGCTGAGAATACCCCTTCCATATCGTACAAGGAACAGGTAAAGTGTGGAGGTCAGGGAGAAACTAAAAACTTGAATTGTCCTTGAATTTTTATTACTTATTGAAAAACAAGTAAAAATATCTGTGTGGTTTATGTTCCTTTTTATCTGCCTCCAGGACAAACAAAAGCCCAGAACACTATGACTATTTTATGGCACATCTAACAGACTGTGGCATAAAATGGGATATTTGATTAAAAACAGCTAAATAGTGTTTAGTTTGTAGTTTTTGTATCTTGTCAAAGTAATGAAAGCTATTGGATATCACAGCCTCTGTAACTGTATCATCCTGTACCTGGGGCCCATGGATTGTAACAAGTTTGGGTATTGGTGTTATAAACGTAGTGATATCTTCATGAGCAAATTTATACTTACTCTTTCTTTTTTCCTAAAATGTACAGGCTAAACAGCATTGTTTACTAATATACACATGTAAATTTTTCCAAAAATAAATGACTAAACTGTCACCTCAATCTCTATCCACTTGATCTGGCCTCTGGTGCAGTAGTATGGATGATAGGGGGTCTGTCGTTCTGGATTGGTATCAATTTAGACATTCAATATTGTAAAATTAAAGGCAATTAAGTGGAGGGTTTATTATTGTTGTCTGTGTTCTCACTTTGTAAATTCACTCTCTCTACTTGTCCTGACCACCAATGTCATTAGGAAAGTTGGGATATATCCAATATTTTGAGCTACCATCAGGAATAGACCAGACATCTTCCAATGGGAAAGCTGGTTCTAGTGATTGCTGTCTAAGTGAGGATTTCCCCTTACATTAAACAGATTTCCTCTCTCTTCCTGTTGAGTCTACAGAAAGTTAAGGGAAACCTCCCTAATGAGACTCAGATGGAAAAAACTAACATTTACTTTATACCTTATTATGAGCATGTGAGCACATGGTGGTACAATTGTGGTAGCTGCACTTTGCAAGGTTTATGTTGTGGGCCGTAGGCAATGCAGTACACTAATGTAAGGTAAATATTGTATGCTATTTATTAGGAAACCCTTACTTCTATACATAAATAAATGTAATTAAAAAAAACGATACCCCTTAATAAATGACTGATCTTTTAATTGTCCTACTCAACTTGCTCTATAATTAAACAAATAAAAAATATACAAAAAATATCTTTTTGTGCTGGAACTTTGAAGGGACATTAATGTTCTTTTTCCACAGAAAAAGAGAACTTTTTAGAAGTGTAAGGCTATCCCAACTCAAAAGTGTATAAAATCTCATTCAAATTGTGTCAAAGTTGTGTGCACATAATGTGCATTTGAAAAAGCTTAGGAAGCAGACAAGGCATGTAGACTGAATTGGCTGCCAGGAATATCTGACAGTAGGCTCTACAAAGACACATGCATGCCCTGGAACAATTTAAACACTCTCACTTTTTATATAAAGCATTGCCAAAAGTTGTTTTTACAGGAATGAAAATAAGTTGGAAAGAAAACATGGTGTATTAAAGATAAAGCAATGGAGACGCTCGGGATTTCTCTAAAATCTGTACACATTCCTGTAAATAATGGCTATGGCATCTGTTTATCAAAGTTTTTACCCTGGATTCACTCAACTACCTATTTTTCTAATGATCTCTTCTATGAAAAATTAGTAAATCATAGGTAAAGGTTCGGGGAAAACCTTGTGTAAAAACATTAATACTTTTTTTTTTGTTAAAAGGGTTGTATTTGATATATACCAATAAAAAAAAAGCAGCACAGATTTTTGACAGACATTTGTAATATGAAAACTAGCTTGCTGCAATTCTCTTTACCATATAGCAGATAAATAAACAAGTCATAATGTAACAAACCACCAATATTTTCTCATTTAAAAATAAACTATGGTTTTGCCCTTCTAATTAGCTGATAGTTACAATTGCATGATTGTCTGGCAATTTCTGACTTTGTTTTGAAACACATGGCGTTTTGTAAAGTGCGTGAACAATATATAATGGGTTAGACATGTGAGCAATCCAAGACAGGAGAGAAATGCTCTAAATCAATTGCATTTCAGTTAAAAGTAGTGATTCCCTCCAACATCTCATGAATAGACAACTACAGTTAATGGCATATAGACATTTCTGTCTACAATTTTGTATTTGGGGGATGAAAATCCATCATTTTAAAAAGCCAATGATGATCCTAATGAAAAAAAATGAATGGCTGCAGTTGTGTAGCATTAGCGGTCATTTAGTTAGGTTGCTATTAAAATTCGGCCATGTAAGGGCCCTTGGGGTATGGTAATGGACAATTCTGACCATCTTGATCAGCCTTTCTCAACCTTTTTAACAGTGTCCCCATGAAATTACTTTCAGGTCTCAGGTAACCCCAGCTATAGTTACTATATCCACATCTCACAATATTTTAACGTGGTGGTCAGTAGATAGAATGTTTTTTATATTACTGGCCATATGAAAGAATGTCATTCTTACAGATAGCCAAAAATTACGATTGGTTTTACTGACCTGAGATGCACAAACTGCTTATTTCTCAAGTAACGACTAACAACCTCTGGAGCAGTGGTCGCCAACAGTTTTGGATCCACAGACCACTAAATTTACTGTCTCCTGACTGCACACGCGCGGGGAGCTGGGTGTCACTCAAAGAGGAAGAATCTTCTCCCAGAGTGATGTAATGATGCCAGAACCCACCCACCCTCCCATCGCAGGTCTGAGCTGTCCAGAGACACAACCTGCCCACCGCCCTAGGCCTTACGTTGCATATAGGGGACATGGTCCGTGGCTCTTGGCGGCCAGAGGTTGGCGACTCCTACTCTGGAGGAACCCTAAAATTTAGGAATGTGATTTTTTTTCTATATGGGGTTTGTGACTAATCTCAAAATCATGAGCATGACACTATTTCATTTTATGAAGCTACTACCAGACGAGCATTAATATAATAATATTAATACAGTTTGTATTTGATACTGGAATGATTTTTTTTTCTCTAAACATAAAAGTGGTCAAAAAGTCTTGCTGCTGGCTCTATCTCCCATTTACTGCCACAATCCTTAAATTTGTTATGCTAAGTGTTTCAGGTTTTACGCCCTACCCCGCAGTTCTTAAAGAAAGAGGGTTTGTGGTACCGAATCCTATAAAAGGAGGGAGCAGGCCTGCCCAGCAGCTCAGCATATTAAAAAGCCGCTGATAATACCATATCTATTATATACTATACTAGTATATATATTATATACTATATACATAATATATAAAAGTGAAATATTATGCGGTCTCTCTGAATTACCTTCAGGTACAAAATTTCTGGGATAGCCTTGCCAGTTCACTGATTGTTGCCTGAAGTTGACCTTTATTGTAGTTGATTGCATTTGCTTGCCCTCCCCTCCCTTTTTTTTTCTTTTTCTTTGGATAACAAAAGCTGTCTTTATAATACCATCTGACATATCCCAAAAAGAGAACATCACGCAGTTTTCAAGCACCATTTGTGCCTGTCAGTCTCTGTCATCGTTGAGACAAGCATGATTTCAACCAAGCTGTTCTCCACTTTATTTGCACAGCTTTCTGCAGATACCTTTGGATAACATTTTCACCTTTTCTTCAGAAAAGCATGCATTCCAGCCAGACAAAAGTTAGCTTCTTTATTAATATCTTGACAGGAATTCTAAAGTTCAAGCAGTTCTAATATTTCCTATCAAGTTGTCAAATCAGTTTGACTTTTCAGAACACCACAGGCAATGTTACTAACCAAAATATAAATGCATTACGTTAAAATGTACTAATGCAGGACGTCTGGAAAGAAAACGTCTTCAGACATAGCAAGCCACAAACAGTGCGCAGATCATTCAAAGCTGTTCCCATGGCTTCAGGCCACCAGAAGTTCACCTTGCATTTAAGTCAAGCTATATTTTCTAAATTCACAATGAATATAGAGCATGCAAACTTTAAGGTCTTGCTTTTATTAAATTATTATGACCTTAAAATAGCGATTGCATACTATTAGGCATGTGTCAAAATATTTCTTACATAATTCTACTCTAAGGGTCTATTTTGCTTCAGGGCTCCAAGCTTCAAATAGCTGAACTTTCATGAAAAGGAATAGTGTAACATTACCGCATTTAGTTTGAAAAGACTGTCTAGCTATTGGCTTAAAAGGCCAATAAGTAAAAAATAAAAGTTGTCTTTTGGCAAAAAAAACGGTTATACTGCTAAATTACAAAATGAACTGATTAGTCACCAGCAACATTCCTTTTGGTTATGCCCATCATCCTGTTTAGCACACTACCAGGTTTACACCTTGTACAAAAAAATGGCCATATAGTTTCATATGGCATAAAGAGTGCCAGTCTGGATAGGACTAATATAAGAATGTAAATATTCAGCCATAAATTATCATTTATTGTGCATGTGTCATGGTCACCTGAAAAGGCTTTGTTACCTTCTTAAACATTGCTCTCTGAACTAGGAAATAATGTATGAAAATCAGTAAAAATGTGACCTCTAAAGAGTCAAACTCAAGCTACCTGAGGCTTTATAGGTAGCTAGATATTTTACAATTAAGTCTAAAAAGGGGCATTTGTATATAATCAGCCAGTCTTGGATGGATTTCTGTGGATGGAGGCTGTAATACATTACAGGTCAGTTAATGTTCCACACAGTGATGAAGCCCTGTAATAAAGACCTGCTGAATACTTGATATGGTTTGTAAATGCAAAAAAAAGACATCAACACATTTTTAAGTCTTAGACACATAATAGATTCAGATTCCAATGGATGTTTAAAGTAACAGCTTGCCAACAGCTTGGGCACTGTATACTAAGTATTCTTTCAATCAAAACAGCATGGTGAAACAGTCAGATCTAGAGATATAGGCAACTAAAATCATGTGCAACTGTTTATTTTCCCTGCCAGAGTTGAGCTTGGCTTTACTGCTTTTTTTCTGACTGCCCATTTTATAAGTAGGACAATATCCCAATCCTGCAGTCATGAAAGAGGACTAGGTAGGGGTAAATTTTCTTCCTTTTATAGGAAAGGTAAAGCTTTACCTTCCTTTATTTCTGGACCTACTGATCTTTTTGACATGTAGTTTTAACAGAAGGTGACCTTGAATTATGAAATCCATTGTATTCTCACTGTGAATTGTACAGATTGTGGGTATACTTTACAGTGCACCTGGGCCATGACTAATATTAGGCAATATTTTGTTTTCTTCACAACTAGTAACAAAGTTTTAAATAAACGTCTCTAGGTACATGTACTGAAAAGTAAGTCGCCCTCAAAAATCACAAAGGAGACTCTGAAGTTGTGTTTCAGCACATTTTTACCAGTTTACAAGCCCCTAGTGTTTGTATACATTAGAAAGCAAGCAGACTGACACATTTTTTAAAGCTATAGAAAAGAAGGAGCTAAAAGCTACCATTTCAGTGTCCTATTTATGAACTTTGAAAAATAATTTTTTCCTCAATGCCTACAGAGGCAAATGAGATTCTTGAAATGTTATTTTGCTGTTTGTTCAGAATACAGAAAAACTGTGCGCAGTGACAAAACAGGTATATAGGGTACAACTGCTCAAAGGTACTTTAGATTTCTGTTTAACTGTCGATTTAAAACTGAACTCCAAGTGGGGTAGAAATATCCCTTTTTGGTTGTTCTACCCCTGCATTGTAAGGATTAAATGTTTTTTTTTTCCTTGTTAGGGGTACATAGGGGTAAGTAAGCTTTACATACTTTTTATTTCAGTTCCCTGCCAGCTGCTTGGGATGAAAGTAAAAGGTAAGTAAACTTGCATTGTGCAGTAAGGTTTTCGGACAGGCTGTTTGCTTCTTACTTATGAAATAGGACTAATGGCCCTGCATTGTAGGGGATGACGTTGTTGGCAGGTGAATAGTCACACAGGGTAGTAAGGTGTAATGTAAGTGAACTTGCTCTTTACAGTATCTCTAGGCAAAAACAAATGCTTACTCCTTGCAGTTTGGCAGAAGCCCCACTACAAGGGTAGTTTTCCACTCTAATTGGAGTTAGACTTAAAAAGAAAACTACTCCAGGCCTTCACTGAATAAACTGTTACTTTAGTTCTGCTAGTGTACTTTGAAATCTGTAAGCTCTCAAGTCCGTATCAAGCTTGCAGTCAGTGTGTGCTCACAAATCTGGTTATTTGAGAGTTAAGAGTTTGGCATGCACGAAGAAGAAATCCTGGGGTGGCCATCATCAATGAGGTGTTCAACAGCATTAAAAACTATGTATTCAAGTTTGGTCAAAGCAGCTGTTTGCTCTTAGTGTATAAAAGAAAGCAGCTTTTCTCTCATATCATGGTTATCTGAGCATGCAATGTGCCTATTTTATTACTTATTGTGTTATTTGAACAGTCCAATTTCTGTAAAGGTGCCTGATGTTAATTCATGTACACATTATTTTATGTGTATTACTCATACAGAAACCTTTACTCTGTGCTTTTTACATTGTCATACTACAGTATATACTAGAAGAAAGAGTAATGCATATCATTCTAATCCTGCAAAGCCCCTGAACATAAATAAATGTTTATGAAATAAAGAAATATTAATGATGATGATTTATTTATAATGAATGGCTTGTGATCTCTTTCTGGAAATAGTTACTTCCTGGTGATCGCACTTTCATTTTGGTATGTATGCCTTGAGTCACACAGAACAATATATGGATAGGTATTCTGACTTTCATCTCCTGCATGCATCCAGCAACAAATCTCTGTTAGAAGGAATCCGTTGCTGCAAATTTGCATAGGGGGGCTGAACCTGGTCTTCAATAACTCACCAGATACCCCCTATAATTTTTATATTGATATTATTTTTAAAAACCATCCTAAAATTAATTTTCGTGTCTCGAAAACGATGTTGGATGATTGTCATGGATGTTAAAATGCCTGCTAACTGCCAACCAACTGCTCAGTTAAAAAAAGCTGCTGCTTTACGAAGGCTCTCTGGCAGATTTAACTTTTGGGCTATACTATTTCATTGGCTTCAATTGCTTTTCCCAGCAGGAAAACCCAGACTGTGTGTTCCTAACAGAGCCTGAAATGTAGCCATAGCGTCTTTATTTAATACCTGAGGACTTCAGAAAATGTGCGTCTGTAACCACCTCGGTATTACAGAATATGCTTATATACCACACAGCTCACAAATTGAAGCTTAGAAAATGCCCACACAATAATTGCAAAACATAAGGAAGTGATTTTGTTCAGTGCTGGTGGGGGGCCAATTTAAAAATTTATTTATCACTCATGCTTTTGATGTTTTCTGTATCTTACTGCTGACAGTTACAAACTGAGGTGAGAATGTTACAACTTATCTTCATTCTTTCCTATACTTTGGAGTTTGAGAATTATCTGGTAGCTACCGGCCCAAATAAATTCCCCAACTCTGGAATCTTTACCCACAAAAAGACAAAAATAACTAACCGAGTCTTAACACTTACATATAACTTTTTTCATTTAAAAAAAAAGTGTGTGTGTGTGTGTGTAAAACTTAAATAGTTGAGATTCCAATTTAGTATATAATAATAATAATTATGTCATTAATAAGAGAGGTTATGAATGTTAGGTTTGTTTAGCTAGACACCCCATAGGGCTAAAAAATATCCATGTACCTAAAGGGAAATGTAAAAGATTGACATAAAGTGGTTCATAAACCTTCAATGGTTTAGATAACTTAAAATTCCCCTTGCAAGACATGCACTGTATTTTCCATAGTAAGAACATAGTAAGAACACAAGTTCTTACATTTAGTGGTCTCTTCAGACAAAACTCTGTTAAAGCTGGTAAAAAATAGAAAACAGATCACTGCTCCATCCTTTGAAGGCCAGACTTTTTGGCTCTTTTGGTTTGTTTCTGTTGAAGTAAAGTTATAAATATTGTGACTGACAGCTCATATCCCCGAAAAGTGAAATTTTCACATCTGATTATGTTTTACAGCTCCAAATTCTCACTTTCAGCACCAGAGTTTGTGTGTGTTTGGTAAGGTTATAAATGTAAGGTTACTTTGGCATTTTACCCTCTTCAGTGGTTGCCTCACAAATGGTTACAGACATAGGCCCTGATTTATTAAAGCTCTCCAAGGCTGGAGAGAATACACTTTCACCAGTGAAGCTGGGTGATCCAGCAACAAAACATTTGCTAGCATATAGCAAATGATTTTTAAAAGTCCATTCCATGTTTTCTGGATCACCCAGCTTCACTTCTGAAAGTGTATTCTCTCCAGCCTTGGAGAGCTTTCATAAATCAGGGCCAATGTGTTTGCAATATATCCATTCTTAGAAATCTCACTTGGGCGGCAATTTAAATAAAGACACAAGTCTTAATGTATGCTCAGTATTGCCTCCAGCAAATGCCTCATTATATGCCTGAAGAGATTTACATCTCACTGTATCATGCTCATTGCAATTGTTTTGTGGTTTAAACTATGTTTTTTATCCAGGTTATTTTATCCATCTCCCCTCTTACGTGTATTAGTACAATGTATGTACCTTTTGTTGATTGTATGTTTAAACTTGAAAATCTTAATAAACTTCATTGAAACAAAACATTATCGTACAAAGGTGACATAGCACAATACTATGGATTATTTTCGTTAAGGTGTCTAAACTGATATGCAGGAAAGACAAACTTGGCTCAGGGTAGCTGATATTTCTGAACACACAGAAACTATGGTATTAGAAGTGAGTTTTTGGCAGTGGCTTACTTATTTATTGTTGCTCTAAAAATATATAATTTAAAATGATTTATTTTAGTAGTAATAATTTACTAATTTATTCAAAACTGTTTTGTATTGAAGTTTATAATCCAGACAAACTTGTTATTGGATTTCAGTGTATCTGGTGGAAATTGCTTCACTGTTCACCAGTTCTGATCAGTATGGAGGTAGTAATGTTTTGATAAGTAACAATGTTTTTTCACTGCAAAGTGATATGATCTACTATAACCATTCTATTCTTACTTATAATTGTAATACTGGATAGCACTTTACCTCAAAGCCATAATTCGGATCTATGCTGTTTGCTGATAAGTGGTGCCATAGGCAGTCCATTTAAAAAAATGTATTTCCGCAGCAGCAAGTCAGTTCTAACGCTCACCAAACCCCCTAATACAATTTGATCATCTTTGAATACTTACAAGCAAGTATTATGCAAAACTGGCTCAGTTCAATACCTCATGGCTTTAATCAGCTACAACAAGTTCTGCATCGTCTGATGCTGATTGATAAAACTGAGGTCACATTACAACTCGACACTCACCCCGCCATATTTTTTGATACTTGGATGGCATTCTTAAAAACAACCCTACCCCCTGAACAATTAGAAGATATTATTGAG
>NC_092860.1:108626906-108664695 GCF_032062135.1 Pyxicephalus adspersus | reverse complement strand
CAAATGAGTCATCCACAAGACTGAATGTGGCCCAGTTATAGGAGTGTGAAAAAAATAAGAAATAGTAGTATGTCAACACAACAGTGTGTAATTAGTTTAGGGTTAATTTCATTTAGGATGCCAGATGCCTTATTTTAATTCTGTTTGAGTAACCTGCATTGGTATTTATGCATTTATATAATACTGGCATCTTTTGCAGTGCTTTTTATAATCCACAGTCATATTTCTGTTTCTCAGAGGAGTTTACAATCTAATATTCATACACTTCTAGCATAGTCATTTCATTACCATAGTTTAGGGTAAATTCAGAGAGAAAACATAGTACCCACCAGTTTGGTTTTGGGATGTGGGAAGAAACCCAAGCAGACACTGGGAAACATATATCTGGCACCCTAGTACTGTAAAGCCAGAGTGTTAGCCACTGAGCCACTGTACATTATACAGGTGGAGTTTGCAGGTTCTTCCCCTGTTTGCAAGGGTTTCCACTGGGTACTCCGGTTTGCTTTTACATTTCAAATATATGCAGTTGGGTTAATTGGCTTCCCTCCTAAAATTGGCCTTAGACTGTTAATAAAGATATGACCAGATACATATGACCCTGGTAGAGACATTAGATTGTAAGCCCCTATGAGGGACCACTAATGACATGACTATGGACTTTGTAAAAGGCTTCATAATATGTTGGCACTATATAAATGCTGTGTAATAATAATATTGTACCCTCGGGGGGAATAGCTATATTCTCTGTCTTAGGAATTTCTTTATAAACCTAGGCAAAAAACATGCATTTAAGAATTCAGCTTTTAATTTTTACTTTATATATTATATTTTCTAATTTTATTCTTATCTCTTATCTTAGCTTTCCCCAGTTCTCCCCTCCTTGATTGCCCCTGGATGCCACCCAACTTTTTTATTTTTTTCTATATTTACTTTTTTTAAATGTCTTCAAGTGCTTGGTGCTTTGGTAATGCTACCTCCCAGGAGTGTTTTATGGTAGGACCTACTGGAGAACTCATGTGAAAAAGGCAATCCTAATTCCTATCATATTTTATGTTTATCAATGTACTTATGTGAACTTTCTTGGGGACATCGATTGAAATTTCCTCTTACCTCCTGTTCCAGTGACAACTGTAAGATAATTTGTTTTTAAAAAGATCAATTTAAATATATACAATCTTTGCTAAATGTTTAATAGGTTCCCAGCGCTCCAAGAGATTTCCGAAGAGAGAACACAGCAGATAATGTTTCTTTACAGACACTCTGGTTTATTTAGGCTCTCCAAGGCTGAAGAGGATACACTTTCATCAGTGAAGCTGGGTGATCCATCAAACCTAAAGTGGATTTCTTAAAAGCCATTTGCTTATTTGTTAACAATTATTTTCCATTCCAGGTTTGCTGGATCATCCAGCTTCACAGATGAAAGTGTATCCTATCCAGCTTTGGAGAGCTTTAATAAATAAATCAGGACCTCGTCTCTAAATGAAACTTACAACATGGCAGAGGGAAAAGGGAAGAGAAGCTGATGAGGCACTGTCCTGATTTATTCATATGGTGCACGAATTTACTTTAAAGTGGACCACATCTTCTACTTTATATAAAAGGGTAGATAACCCTAAGGAAAATAAATATATTTTTGAAACTTTTTCATTACTTTTTTTTTTTTGAAGGGGAGACCCCTCTTCTGTCTTCTTAACCGATGAGACAGTAAAGACTGAATGGCAAACGCATAGTCACATACCCCAGGAGGCTGCTCCAAGAGCGCACATGCGCAGATGGAGCTTTTCTATATTGTAAAATAAATAAGGGCTGATCTCATGCATGCACAGTGAGATTAGCACTTTTTTCCAACATTTTCTAGGACGGTGCATCACCTGATCTCGCACCTGCACAGTGTGAGATCAGGTGACATCAGCAGAAGAAGGAGGAATATGGTGGCACCTGGTGCTCAGCCCGCACAAACTAGTCCTTATGGAAATAAGTACAAAACTACTATACCTTCACTTTAATATCTTTGTAAAAGTCATCAGAAATGGTTCAATGAGAAATAAGTAATAAATAAGCAATAGTATACATAAAATGTTGCTTCAATCCTTTTTAATTTTTTTTTATCAGTTACTTTGCTGATAATTCCTTTTTCCTTTCCTGGTTTAATAGCAGGGTAATAAGTGAGGATTGGAACTTCAGAGACTTATGCCTTTGTTCAGACATAATCTCTTTGCTGCTATGTAACTTACTCATTCATGACTAATGATCATTAAGTATATATTAGATTTAGATTTTATGCCAATGATAAAGAAATTTGAAATACTTTAAAAAGTAATAACTGTATGTAATTGCTGCAATAAATTTTACTATACTTTCATAATGAAGTCAAATATGTTAATATGCTAATAATTATTTTTGAAGTCCACAAGTTCATTTGTACAATATTCCCTTTGAGGTTGCTTGCCCAGCAGTTACTAAATAGTCTTGTGATAATTGCATTTTAAATCAAGTAAAATGATAAGAAATGGCGTGTTAAAAAAATGCAATATTGCTCTTTTGGCAATAATTTGTCATAACCAAATATAAAAGTGAAGTTACATTATTAGGATTTTACAAATCTTGCTATGGCATTGGAGCCCTGGGTAAAGTCTTATGCAATATGGAGAAAGAGAGCTCTAAACATTGAATCTGATCTTTCTGCTGTATGCATGATTGTTACCTATTTTTAAAATGTTTTAGGTGATAGGTGAAATATTTTGCATCAATTCTGTGTTTGCAGATGAGTCTATAAGTCTATACAGAGGATGTCTATAATCTACAAGCAGACCTGGATGTACTGTTTGGCCGTGCAACCGAGTGGCAAATGACATTTATTATAGATAAAAGTTATGCACTTGGGCGCTAACAACATCCATGCTTCATACTGTCTAGGGGGAATACACTTGGGGGAGTCAGAAATGGAAAAGGATCTGGGGGTTCTGGTAGATCATATACTTAGTAACAGCATGCAATGCCAAGCTGATATATCTAACACTAGCAAAGTATTTTCTTGTATTAAAAGAGGAATAGACTGCAGAGATGGAGACATAATCCTGCCCCTGTACAAAGCATTGGTCAGACCACATCTGGAATATGCAGTCCAGTTTTGGGCACCAGTTCACAAAAAGGACATTGTGGAATTGGAGAGAGTGCAGAGAAGGGCAACTAAACTAATAAAGGGAATGGAGGAGCTCATCTATGAGGAGAGATTAACTGAATTGAATCTATTCTCCCTTGAGAAGAGACGTTTAAGGGGGGATATGATCACTCTGTATAAAGATATAAATGGTCCATATAGAAAACTCTCTTCCCCATTATTCACTTTGAGATCATTACAAAGAACAAGAGGGCACTCTTTGCAGCTGGAGGAAAATAGGTTTAAGCTCCGGATAAGGAAGGGATTCCTTACTGTAAGGGCTATGAAAATGTGGAATCGGCTCCCTCAGGAAGTAGTTTTAGCAACTACTATAGATTGCTTTAAGAAAAGCTGGATGTTTTTCTGGAAGCACAGAATATAACTGGGTATTAAGGCTTTAAAGTAAAAATAACAGTAACTGTTGATCCGGGGAATATCCGATTGCCTCATGGAATCAGGAAGGATTTTTTTTCCCCTTGTTGAAGCAAATTTTACCAGGGTTTTTTTTGCCTTCCTCTGGACTATGTCCTATAGGGTCTTATATCTGGGATATGTTTATTTCCCTAGTGGTTGAAACGTTTTCAACTTAACCTACTATAAAATAGCTTTCACTTTTCAAGTTTACATGATTTCTGATTCTCAGTTAAATCCATAATGATACCTGATTACACATGAGTGAATTATTCTTCATTGTTTGTACATCAAGTGAATGTGATGTTCATAGCCAATCTGTTGAAGTAGGTAAGCAAGCACAAGATCTTCAGTGAAAAAAAAAAACTTTTAAATGTTTGAACATTGGCAAATGATTGCACCTTATCCAATGTGTGGACAAATTAGGGCTTATTTACACATACGCTTTCCTTTGAGCATCTTCAACATTTTTGATGGAAAACCTAAGACAGAGGCTGGATGAATCTTCTTTTACTGTCAAAAAGTCGCCTGTTTTGTACTCGGTCTCTTAATCGTTGCATTTGAGCGTTTCTGCACATTTTTCTATCAGTGTCCCAGCATTTGTTGTCCCAGCATTTTTGGCTTCAACTTTTTTTTACATTGAGAAACAGCTTTTAGTAGCAGTCATTGTCATAAAGCTTGTAAAAGTCTTGCAGAGGCAGCATTTTTCTGCTAAGAAAGAAATTTTTGCATGCATATGAAGTGAGGCAGAAAAGGGTGCAAGCAAGTGGAGGGTCCATCAGGCATGGCTGACAATGATGGTTGTAATTTATGTATACAAGTATGTTAGCTTTTATTTCTAAAACAACATACTAGCACACCAGGGTGCCCAACAGGTGGATCACGATCTACCAGTAAATCGCAAAGGCAACGCAAGTAGATCGCGGAGCCCTGCCTTTCAAATTAAGCTCTACTGCGCATAGGATTCATTAAGTCCAAGTTTGTTTTGTTGGTAGATCATTTTGACTTGGTAACTTTAAGTAGCTCACAAGCCAAAAAAGTGTGGGCCCCCCTGTATTACACTGTACAATTATTAGTGTCTGCATTAAAAAAAAACAGAAATAAGCATTTTATTGACCAGAGGTTATCAGGGAGCAGGGCCAGCCAATGAGAGTGCTTATACGGTAATAAGTGTTCTCATTGATTGGTGGAGCTTATTGTAGTAAAATATATTAGTTGTTGTATGCAATTGGGCACAACAGGCAGTGCTAGAAATCACTGTTTAGAGGATGCAATCACAAACAAATATGTAAATGTAACTGCTAATAGCATGAACACATTTGTCACCTAAATATAATCAATATACAATGCTTACACAGAAAACAGTTTAATGCGTAATATATATATTCTCTCTTTAAAAACAAGAAATGATGGAAATGACTTTTAATGCAATGGATAGCATGTGGAAAATCTTGTCAGTGTTGTCACTGCTTTGGAGGGGAATGAATAGAACTCTTTTTGCTTTCAGTGTGAAATGAAAAGTGCTCTGCCAATAGCTTTTATGTCCAAATGTTTTTTAACCGATGTAATATAGCACTGCCTGGATTCCCAGTGTAAAGCTGTGTAGGATACGGATTCAAATACAGGCAAATACTTATACTAGCACACAAGTATGCATTACTCAGAGTGCAGTGCAGCATACAAGAGAAAGTGCTGTTTAATACTGTGACCTGATTACGTCCCTACCTGGACCGAATCCAAATGTATCTCTTTCAGAGAATTGTGCTATTAGCAGATCATGGCTGAGAGGATTTGTGATGGACATTACAAATTACTGGGCTTTTATGTGACAAGTCCATCATCTGTAATAGTCTAAATACTGCTGGGATGTACAATGAAAACAAAGTAAGAGTACAACATGATACCGTTTATTGTTTTCTTAGCTTGTAAGATCTTTGTTATACATGAATATGTTTCTCTGTTCCTAATCCAAACAAACAAAAGAGACTTCAAACAATCGTATCTAACTTGTCTGTAAAAAAGATCATGACAGATTTCATAGCAATTACATATACTGTGAGTCTATGGTCTATGTGACTAATCATAAAATAACACTTTTGGTATATTTATGGCTTGCATATACTGCACTCATAAACTTCCCCGAAGTGAACCTGTCACAAGGGCTGAATTTATTACTGAAGCACAAGTGGGGTATAGCTTTAAGTCATGAGGGAAATACAAATATGCTGATAGTGTATTAATACACACTTTGATGTAAATCAAGGCTCACATATAGGAAGTAGGACAACATACCATTTATCCATCATTATGTCCTTTGCAAGGTTGTAATTGTATGGCTGTACAGTCAAATCTAAGCTCATCGGGGCATTGTCACGCAATGGCGGCCTGAGCTAATACTTTCTCAGAGCTCTCTGCCACTCATGGGACTTTTTGCAGCCTGGTCACTCTACAGAAGCCTGACACCCATTTCTCTCCTATGTCCCAGCGCCAAAAGACTCCACGGTCGGTGAGGATAAAAAATCTGAGGCGGTTCTTTGCCTCAACAACAGATTCCCCTAAAGCCTCCGCCGGAGCCAAGATGGCACCGCAGCGTGTCCCTCCAGATGAAAGACAGGAACAAGTAAGTTCTTCCCCGGGCAACACAGATACTCCAACAAATAGTGTCAATTGACATGGGTATCGGACTTCATCCCATATGCAAGCTCAACTTACCTCACTTTTCTTGCGCACTGAAGACAACGAAAATAGGAACCGTAGGAATAATGTGCGGATCCGGGGCATTTCGGAGGTGACAGAAGGTCCTGATCTAAGGGCAACGGTCACTGCGATCCTGAATTTGTCCATAGATCACCCTCCAAATACGGCTATAGAGGTGGATAGAGTTTATAGGGTGAGTGGAGCACATGCTACCCCAGGAGGTCCCTAGGGATGTGTTGATCAGGATCCAGTTTTATAACCTTAAGGAGGAGGTTATGAGGCTCCGTCCGATTGATTTTGATGGGGCCCAAATACAAATTTTGCCGGATCTTTTGAGCCATACCTTAAGGATGAGGTGTATTCTACACCCACTATTGGATTCCATCCGCTCAGCACAAGCAACCTATAAATGGGGCTAACCTTTTCACCTGCCGGTTACCAGCTTTATTTGATTTTCTTCAGATCCCCCAGTGGAGGTTCCAGACTGGCTGACTTTCCCGATGGATATTCTTACCTTCACCTTGAGGCGAATGAGACCTCGAAACACTTACCGACAGAAGTCAAGTCCTGCCAGGGGCTCAATACAAGACCGAATGAGGACCAACTTGTCCGTATGGTGTCTCCACTTTTCCTATGGTTCTAGCTGATTGGTATACAGCAACGGTTATAGTGATGAGCATCTCCCTTTGGAAGTGGAGATTGCTATGCCATACCTGTCCCTCGAAGTGTGTTCGTATGTTATTTACTCTTCGTTGCCAATGGGAAGTATTTATGAAACTGCCTTATTGGGTTTCCTGTTGTTATACCCTGAGTGTATCCAATTGAAGATGACTCTTATTTGGCAAGGTTCCTTTTAAAAAATTAATGCTAAAAGTGGTTTTGTTCCTGCATGATGCTTACCAGTTTATGATGTAATGCTATTCCCTTTTTTTCCCCCGATCCCCCCTCTTTCTCCTTCCCCCCGCCCCCCCACTTTCGGGTGTTCCCTTTACCTTGTTCTATGTTCTATATATATATAGAACTTTAAATTATATATATATATATATATATATATATATATATATATATATATATATATATATATATATATATATATATATATATAGTTTAAAAATGTTGCAGTAACTGGTGTTTGCACTACTAGTGGGTTGTCTCTTTGGTTAAATAAGTACCTTTTTGTTTATGATTCGATGTTTCTGTTATGATACCCGTACCACGATTTTTATATGCTTACCTGGTTGCTAAAAAAAATAAAGTTTGAAAACAAAAATCCAAGCTCATCAAATAAAGTAAGTAATTATTTGTCCCCAATTGTGTTAGAAAAAATAGAATAATGGGTATGGTTATAAACTAGGATTTGTAGGGCTTCATTTTTGGTTGGTTGTTGTGATGGATAATTATACATTCAGTTGGTAAAAACACAGCTGACCATTTTAGGCTGCACCAAAGAAGGCCAAAAAGCAGCAGCTGGATGTCAACTGACTGCCAACTCCACTGTTGTTCAGTTTAGTCTCCTGTGTCTTTCAGCGTAGAGGCGCAGATGCACTTGTGATAGTGTTGTGATGAGGGTTTACTGTTTTCACTGAAATGTACATGTGGCCAATGGTATCAAAAGATGTAAAGACTTTGACAGAGTGACATATTTCACCTGTGCCTTTTTCCTGTAAGTCGAGTCCAACTCTGTGTGACCTTGTAGACCTTGGCATGGCAGGCTGTTTTTCTGAGCTCTTGTAACCTTACATTCATTGTTTTATCCTCTGTCATCAACATCCTTTGAACTCAGCCTTTTGAAATAAAGGATTTTTTTAATTCCGCATTCACTTAATATTTATTTATTATTCAATATTTGGCCAGAATATTAAAGCTGTAATTTTTCTAAATTTTTCCAGTGAGCGGTCTGGCTTTATTTCCCTGACCATTGAATGATCTGATCTTTTTTTTTCATTCCCAGGAATGCTCACTATTTTCATGAGCACCTTAGTTTAGAAGCATTGATTTTCCAGTTCTCAAGTTTCTGATAGGCCAACTTTCCATACCATATGTTAGTGCTTGGGCCAAATACCACAGCTATATTAGTTTGAACCTTTTTTTGACCATGTTTCTCAGCTCCCTATTATATTATCCAAATGAGCACAACATTTAAAAAGCACATGTTCTTTTTTCCATCTGCAGAGTTATTGGATTTCATAGAGCCTTACATTGTATCTCTTTCTTTTAAGGAAGCTGATAAGGCTGGTTCACATAATCAACCATATTTAATAAATGACTCTTAAAGCCGGGTAATGTGCAAAATAAAATAATGACATATAAGACACAGCAATAAACCCCCCCCCCCCAAACCCCCAAACATAGTTGTATTACCTGTTAATGTGTTTTTTAACTTTCCCTAAACAGAATAAACTTTATTGTTTAGGAAAAGTTTGAAGTTAGAGAGTGAGTGCAAACCATTTACAGGGGTGTTTAAATGGCAAACTTTTATTCATATATTATATATTTTATTTATATATTTATTTAAAATATTTAGCCCATAAAGGAAAAACACTTATTGTTGTACCTGCTTACTAGTAATGTCTTAAATGTATTGATTACTTTGTAAAGTTTAAACCTAAGTCCACTAGCCCATTTCACAATACCCACTGTACAAGATAATGATGCTACTGTCCAAGGGTGGCAACATTGCTCCTCTAAAGAAACAGGTGAGAAATGAGCGTAATCACCCGTTGAGTGTGTTAGTGGTAGGGTGACTTTAAGTATGGTTCTGAAATACAAGCTACTTGAAACAAGTCAAAATTTATCTTGTAATACCTAAATTCTAATTGGTTCTTAAAAATAGCAAACGTCATTCTGTACTTAAAAAATAGTACTTGAAAATATAAACTATTGAATTAGAAGAAATATTGGAAAGAACTAACTTTCTTTTTTATATGTTAAGTTTGAATACTGGTATATTAAAGTAGGGATAGCTACATGTTTTGATGTAAAACAAAGTTAAAAACAAGTACACATTCTGCTTAATAAGGCAGAGCTGCATGCAATAGCTATAGTACATGCAAAGTAACATATGGCAACCAATCTGATATTCCAATCCATTATCTAGCCACATTGAACTGAAATTTAATGCTGTGGTTCCTATGGGTTACTGTGCTGTGTGTTGTCATAATCAGAGGGTGTCAACAGGCTTTTGTTTGCCTCAAGTGGGTTTTGCATTCCCATACAAGCCTATGGGAATGCTAAACTCTTTTAAAGCAGGTCAAATGCACCTGTTTATTCATCTAAAGTATTTCCGAAATGTCTCAAACTGATGCCAAACAGATGCTTTTATCACAAGCCAAAGCCTGTCGGCATAAGCCCTTAATCTAGTTTTTATAGTCAAGGTCCTAAAGTGCATTCTGTGTACTTAGCCTTGGCATTATTTGTGTTGCTTTTATCGCCCATGTTATTAGTGACTGCAGGATCACCCTCCGTCTTTCCATGCCGAGAGATCTGGTTGATTCTAGTTTGTTGTTAAAGGATAACTAAAAACTAAAGAACAAAATATTCTTATATGGCATCTCCCTAGAACAATATTTACTAAAATAAAACTGCAGTCAACCTCTTAGAAGTTTTTACACTTTTTACATCCAGGCATTTATTGAAGTAGTTCCTGGAAATGTAATTTATTTAATAAATGAGAAGAAGGCCTGGAAATGACAATTCATGGAATGGAGGCAAACTGAATTTCATAATATTGGCTTGGATCCATCACTTTCCCCCTCTGTTCCATCACCTTACCATACCAGAGTTACATAGTAGCTGCCATTAAGTTTATAGCTGATTCTATAAAATCCCCTTTGCTATTCAAAGCATGGCTTTATGATAAATCTGCCAACATACTTTATTCTTTTTGGATGCTTCAGCTGACATTTGCCTTACTTGCTTTAGTACTCCCATCAGTTAAAGTAATATTCACTGGAACATTATGTTTATAAACTAAATTATATTATCTGTATGTAGTTGTTTCTATATAAAAAGGTTGATTCTCTTGTAGTATAAATGTTTTGTTTTGTAAAATGATTTTATATATATATATATTTTAACTACTTTAAAAATGTTTTATAGGGCCTTCATAAACATTTAGTTTTTGATGAATATGTGCCTTTATTTTGGACCTTGCAAGCTTCTATTTGTTACAATGATTAACAAAATACATTATGTAAACTATTATACTACTCGGAAGGCTATATTACGAAATAAGGGCAGAAGAAGCAGCTACCGAGAGCCAAATTGTTTGAGGGGCCACATTAGTCTATACCCATCTTTCTCAATCATGGTTCCTCCAGAGGTTGCTAGGGGTTCCTTGAGTATTTAGCAGTTTTGATCTCTCAGGTCTGTGTAACTGATACCAATGATCTTTTTGGCTATCTATAAGAGTGGCAGCCTTCCCAATGGTCAGTACTATAGAAAGTATTCTTCCTACTGACCACTACATTATTGTACTTTGAGTTTATAGCTATAGTAATTATAGCAGGGCTTCCATGTAGACCTGAAAGTTATTTCAAGGGGCTCCCACATGTTAAAAAGATTGAGAAACACTGGTCTATAAAATATATTAGTTAATAATAATACTGTAGCTAAAGTCAAAATAGGACCACCATATGATAAAGTATTGAGCAGCCTACAAAGTAAAGTAGAAAAGAAGAGAAAAAAGAATGCTTGTAAATATATGGAAGCTTATAATATAGGTGTTGCCAGATGGATCAGGGTGAGAAGTAAGAAGGTAAACAATGGTAGGTACCATGTCCGATACTGTAAACCAAGGAGGCTGCACTATGAATTCTTGAAATACTTATAGATGAAGTAACATGTAAGAGATTTTTTTCAGTGGCGAAGCTTGTGTCCTAGCTCATTGCTATTTGCTGCTAAAATTTGATATCTTATTGGCTAGACTTTAATCCTAGGGTATTCACTGCTATGCTTGTTAGGCCCGCTTATGCTTGATGAGGTAACCTATATAAAAGGCACTTTTAGTAAATATTCAGTACAAATATTATTAATTCTTCTCATGTCTGGTAATAATATATAAAACAAAACTATCTTTTTTTTTGTAGCAACAAGCAGAACTGGTCATCCCCTCAGTGCTCCCCCCATCAGCACTGCCACTAGATGTTCTTAGCACAACAGTCTCCCATTTTGGAACTGTTGAAGAAGTAATAAGATATCTTGAGCCAGATCGGTGGCAGTTGGACATAGAGGAATTGTACAGACCATCATGGCAATTACTTGGGAAATCCTATCACCATGGCAGAAAATCCCGAGGTATGTTTAGCATGTTGCACAGAATGACAAATTGCAGAATGCATTTGAAATAAATTTCATCATTAGTGTACAGTCAATTTGTAAAGATACAATTTACATCTGATTTTTTCATCCAGGCCCCACTGTGTCTAATTCCAGACATTTATTGACTGCAGGAGGTGATAACTATGTAACATTATTTATTTGATTTATTATTTATATCCATAGTAACATATGTTAGTCATTTGTGCTCTGGGTATGTTACCCCAGATAATGTATTACTACTGTATATATGGAAATCTGCACAGTGTGTTTAGCCTTTGCTATCTAAATATAGATTTTACCTCTTTATCTGCTTAATTAATTTGTCAGGTTTTTTCCTTTATTTTGATTTTTAAATGTAGAATATTACCACATTTTTTAAACCTTTATATATCAGTACTGCATGACTTGAAGAAGAGATCAAAGGTCAGGAAAGCTCATCCTAAAAAGAAAAATTCAAGTAAAAATAGTATCACCTTTTTTATTATTCAAATACATGAATACCAAAATTTAAACTACCCACTTCCCTTAGTTTCTGACCCAGGGGTGTAGTTGCCACACCACACCCCTGCCTCTGTCACTCAAAGGGGAAGACACTTCCCCCAAAATGACATCATAATACCAGACCCCCACAGGTATGAGCCTGTGATGGCAGTGTGGGTGGGCTGTATTCAGAGAGACAACCCCGTCCACTGCCTGTGATCAGTACAGGGGAAATGGTCCGCTGGTCTGACTAGGGACCCCCCTCCTGCTCCTGACATATAAATAAACTACTTACCATGCTTGCACATTGAATAGCACCCAAATTAGGCAGCCAGTTCCTACTCTTTAATTTCAATATTGGTGCCATCAAGATTTTGCTAAATGTGTGAAGGGGATACATACCCGGTCATCATTTTTACTGCAACCCCAATAGGGAGATTCCTGTGTGTTCCAATGACCAAAAACGATGAGATGAGAGATCCCAAATTGCACATCACCAGAATAGAAAATGAGAAATGTTCCAGTATTTAAAAAAGGACTTCCCATTTGTAGAGATTACTATCGCTGTCTCTGTGAAGGACGTGAGGCAAAATCTTTACAGTGGGACATGGCAGCAAAAAAAGATGACGACGGGGGAATTTGTGAAAATTTTGCTTTTAGAGATACATGTGTTTTACAGTTTGATGAATTTTGCAATTTTTTTTTATGTTATATAAAGGTATCAGAGGTTGCTATGGTAGGGGCTGGATGTTTTGTGTTAAAAAGATGGGTGGTTGTACAGGACTCCAGGTTTGGGTACTGGGTGACAGGTAAATTTCTTCTTGCTTTGGGTTGTGGTCCCTTTAAAAAAGTAAAAACAAAAAAAATGGAGCCCGAGTGAGAAGAGGGTGAATTGCAAAGGTTTGAATTGGGGCTAACAGTTTTATAGCAACACAAGCACTTAAATTTGTTTTATGTTTCAATGGAAACTCGTTACTTACAGGAATATAGGATCTGCCATTTATGACCTCATTTGAGGCTAGTTTCCTGACTTTCCCTGGTGTCACTGCAATCCCAGTCGCTAATCAGTAAAAAGCCTATTTACCAGTGATAAGCAAGTAAAGTTAGAGTTCAGAATCTCTTGATCTTCAACATTTTTTCCCATGGTCAGTGATTTAAAAAGTGTTCAAGCCATTCAATATGCAAGACAGCTAAGCATCTGTCAATTAATATTAGAATGGGGGTCATTCATGGCATTCATCATATTTTAGTTTTCTAGAAGCAGTGCCTTGAAATAAAAACTTTGTTTTTTTAAATGTCTATTTTTTTAAGTTGCATAAATATGCAGATATGGAAAATCCCCATATCTCCATATACATTTACTGCTTAATTAAATAAAAGAACCAAAGGTGCTAAAAGCACCAAATAAAAGAAATGACAAATCAATCATTTCTGCAGTGACCATTTGATGCTCATTTTTTTACTCTTATATTTTGTTCGTGAAAGATACAAAACTAAATCTATCATACAGTGCTGGCCGGTCATATATTGCTCCCCGCTCACCACTCCTGTACCAAAGAACAGAAACTACACCATACATTGCATCCAGGGACTGCTAAACTTTTTTGTACCCCAAAATCTCTGCTATGGATTCTTCCAGAGAAATGCAATTCATGTGACAGATAGCAAAGGGGTACATGTTCTTACTACTACTTGTTCAGGTCCCTACATTTCTCTGTTTCTGAGAAATTGGGTGTCACGGTTAACAGGGAGGGGAGGGTAACAGAAAGGTTTATTAACTACTAGGCCTCAAATGACTAAGGAAAAGGGAATGGTCACCCCTTGCAGACACCCTAATCTAGCCCTAACTCCTAACCGTATGAGCATCCCCTGATGGTGGGAATGCTCATACACCGGAACCTAGGCCCTACTAGCCCTGCACAGCCCTGGCAGTAGTGTCTGGCTTGAGACTGCTGGTTCCTTCCCCTATGAAGGACCCAGTGTCTCCCTGAGGCCTAGTAAACAACTAAATAACACAAAACACCAAAAGTAAAGCAACTTATCCTATTAGCAGATATCAACAGGAACACAGGATGGCTCAACAATCCAGCAGTGAATATTAACCGCACAGCATGAAGTGTGAGGCAAGACTAAATGGAAGAGCAGTAATGACCAGCAGCTGCACCTGATGCAAGGGGAGTGGTCATTACAAACAACAACACAGAAACAAGAAAAAGCAAAGAGGCTGTCAGATAATCTCGCATGCAGCTTGTCTGACAGATCCTCAAACTTCCGTCACGGAAGGGACCGTGACATTGGGGTTTACAGAAGGTAAGTGGCCAGCTATGTGTGATAGGGTAGCACGGTATGACAGGTATACTTTTTTGTATCCTGTGATTGTACCGTAGTGATGAGTTCTGCACTTGCAGTTAAATTTCTCTTTTCTAACAGATCAATTGGGGTTCATAGAGCGTAAAGTGACAGCTATTTGTGACAGGGTAACATTATATGATGGGCATAACATTTTATTGGGGGGGGGGGGCAAAAGGCATTTCCTACTGGCTCCTACATTTCCAGTTGCCAACATCCCTCTGTTCAAGAGAAATTGAGGGTCACAGAAGGTAAGTGTTCAGCTATGTGTAACAGGCGCCCCACCAGCTGCTCAGTCCATCACAACGCAGCATCTGCAGATTTGACTCTAGGTGGCAGTGAGCAGTACTGAGCATCTTCCCCTAGGCAGGGTTCTATAAAATGAGGAGGGGGTAACCGCACCACAACCTCACTGCCAGTCTGAACACAGTCTTGATGTATTGTGAACAAGCAAGTATATATTTGGAGCACCACAGCACAGAGTGAATTGACAGTACCCTAATGTTCATTGCCATGGAAGACCACCTGCAAAATAACAAGCAGAGAAAGAGAGAAGGAATGAGCAGAGGGCCAGATGTGGCTCGTGGGAAGTAGGTTGGACACCCTTGCTGTATAAGCACTGTTAGATGGTGTTGAACGTTAACTTCTTCCACCTCATCAGGAAGCGTTCAGGCCCAGGGATTGGTCAGAGCATTGCATCCTAGGGGATGGTCAAATGCTCTCTTATACCCAAAAGTATTAGACATTTGCTGAGAATTCTAATAAATAAACAGAGTAGCAGGAGAATATGCAGAAACATTTCAGAAGGTTGGTAACTTAAAAATGTAACTAGTGTTGGTATAATTTTTTTTTCACAGTAAAGTAGTGCCAATACATATAGGTCAGTACTCCTTGATCTGCAATCTGGCCTATCACACTAAAAGGTGGCTCACTGCAGCCTCTTAACAAGTGAACAAATTTTATACCCTGAGCGCCTACTGTAAATTATACTTGCTGTAAACATGAAAACTGTAATTGTTGGCGCATACTCACTTTCCTATGAGTATATGTATGAAACATTGTACAATGCCCCATCTAGGAAACCTTTATGTGGCCATATTTTAATGTATTCTTTTTAGGAAGTAGTGTTTTGTAATGTTGTTCTTTATTCCCCAGGAAGTGATCTGAGCATTATGAGAGAGGAGGTACGTTTGTACAGTTGCACGCCACGTAACTTTTCAGTGTCTCTACGGGAAGAACTGAAACGAACGGATGCCATATTTTGGCCAAGTTGCCTCCTGGTTAAAAGATGTGGTGGAAATTGTGCTTGCTGCAACTACAGCTGCAATGAATGCCAGTGCGCACCAACTAAAGTCACAAAGAAGTATCATGAGGTATGTGAAAAGGGTTATATGAAATAAAAATGTTTTTATTGGAGTCAGTACCTTGGACCACCTTCCTTCATACGCATTCTGTGCATCCACACACTTGATTACTGATGTTTTCTATTAGTGCAGACAGTTTTACTCCATAGCATCCTTGCATGAAAAAATATGAACTTTTGGGGTGATTGAATTTTTAGGTCTTTAAAGCTAATTCCAGGCTCTGCCATAACATTTATACTGTTCCCCAGTACAGGTTAACATTCAAAAATTTCAAAATATTTTTTATAGTTTTATATGCTGTATATATTTAACAGACAATGACTACCTGTACAGTCCTTTAAATGGATGCTGAATACATAATGGGGCTATACAGCAGCCAATAAATGGAATGAGCAGGAAAGCACGTGCAAGCAAGACCCAACAGCTGATTGTGGAGTACAGCGCCATCAAAACATAAATGGCGCCTCCAGAAAACAGTGTAAATTTGAAAATGCACTCTGAAATCTATGCCGAAATTCTGAAGGAACCAGATTATCGATGGCCGGATTTTTGAATGTCAACCTGTAGACTGATTGATGAGTGTAATTTGCATAAAACAGCACATAAGAAATTTTAGGATACTAGTCCATTTCCTGCAGGTGCTAGACGAGTGACTGTCTTTAATTTTAATTTCTTCTGCGTCATGCAAGTTTAGTCCCTAAATGCCTTCTTTTTGCCTGGCTGGGAAACTCCACCAGCTGGTTCTGTAGGTTTTATTGTATTCTTGGAATGAAGCTTAAAAACAATCTTTTGGATATCTGTCCGGCAAATTTCGATCTCACAGAATATTGTTTATTTTGTTTTCTAGCTCCTAATTAACTTCTTGGTATCCATAAGTAGCCCTTTCTTTTCCTTGTCTTCATTGGACTCGTTATTTTGTTCACTTATAATAGCAGATTTTGTGTGATTCCATTTTTTTTAATTAGGAATGAATGTTAGAGCAAAAACATATATGCAAATTAAAAAATAGCAATGTTGTTAATAAATCAGTGTCATAATGAAAGAAAGTAAAAAAAGAATAAAATTAGTAACTTATAGTAGAAATAAAAAATAACTGCTCGAACTGGGAAAAAGGGAATATTTTTTTATATTTTTGCATTTTAACTGTATTGGAAATATGATACATAGAGTGTATACATGTACACATATATAAATGTTCTATTCTGTATAATAAATATTTGGTATTGCATCACACCATGAGGCATAGACAGTTGATTAAGTGCATTGCAGTGTGCTGTCTATGTGTGTTGGGGTGCCTCACACCACATGTATATGATGTATGGTGCAGTAACATGTGCACTTTGCATCACTGCATCATTTATATGTGAATGAGCCGTAAGTCTATAGTCAGCACACCTTTTGTAAACTCCAGCCAGCGCATATGCAATTTTGCAGTCTGAGTAATTCTGTGTTTTTATCTTTAACTGTAGGTTCTACAGCTCAGGCAAAGGACTGGTTCAAAATCCCTTCAGAAATCTTTCACAGATGTGGCTTTGGAGCACCATGAAGAGTGCACTTGTCTGTGCAAAGGAAACACAGAAGGATAATCTGAAGGATAAACGAATCAATATTTAAAGCACATAAAATTTATTGCTGTTTCCTCAAGGGGATAGCTTACCTTAACTCTGTAAACATGGTAGTCTATTTACGGCTGCCTGTATTGCAGATCTACAGCAATTTGACATGATGATGAAAGGAGACGTTGGGGAAAAAAAACCCTTTGCCTTAATGTTTGGTTGGTGTTAAGCCCAGACACCACATCATTGAAAGGGTATTAGTCAGTGTATTCTCGCCGCCCTTAAATGTTACTGTACACGGATGAACCCCTGCATTAGGAAAGGAAAGTCATCATCACAGATGTCTACGGGACAGACTGAATGGAGATCTGCTATGGGCCTAACCACAGTACTGCATAACATCATTTTGGAGCTATATTCAGCTTTGAAATCCCAATGAAAATGGTTTGCATGATATAAGCATATTTGTATGCTGCTGCGGTAGGAACTGTTCCACCCAGATTTTGTAAGCATGACTAAGAAAGAGAGGATTTCCATTTAAAGCCTTGTGCATGACCTATCATTTGTTTCTACGATATGCACGGACCAATATCTTCAATAATCACAACTGATGTAGACAGTTGCCATAATCCAACAAGAGGCTTTTTGTTGTTGTATTTTATTTTTCATTCAGTTACTTTTGTACATTTTATATACTTTTAACATTATATCAATTATCTTTTTTTTTTTTTTAATTTGTGTTAATTATCTCTTTTTACATAGGGTATTTAAAATACTGTCTTTTTTAAAGCTTAGATGAATTTGTGTAATTCTTTCTCTTGTATCTTATTTTGTAAAGCCCAGTTGAGTTTTGGTTGAACTGCAAAAGCTGGTTATTTGTATATGGTGCTAAACAGGGAAGTACACAAATCTGGGTTGTTAAATTTGAAGAATAAATTACAGATTGAACAAATATGTGGTACAGTGCTGCTACTCAACAGTTTGTGCTATTAACCCTATACAGTTTATGTCAAGAAGAATGAGACCGTACGCTTGAATGTGAATCACATTTGGTTTGTAATAACACTTATTTGTTTCTTAACATACAGTAACACAATTTTTATTTACCAAAATGAGTAGTTGTCACTGTTGAGTTATCAACAAAGGCGAATAGTTATTGTTTCCTTTGAAACATGCTCAAGAATGAAAATACAGTGGAAAATGGCATCACGCTCACTCACGTATACATATCATAAGTTTAACTTTTCACAACAAAGTTAAGGTGTATGTAAATTTAAAATAAAAATTCTCTTCTTTGCATTTCTTCCAACTAATACTACGGCTGTCTGAATTTTTTAAATAATCATGATAAAATACTTGTTGATCCTGCCTGTGTCCTACACCCAACCTAGCTTCCTTTCAATGCAAATTGTGGTTTATATCACTTGTGGGAACAGCAGTGTCTGTAGAGTATAGTGTGCTGTCCTATTGTCAGAATATGTCATTGAAGCTAAATAGAAATCATTAACTCATGTCACAAGCAGTGGCCAAATACTACAGCCAAGACTACACACCCTGGTCTTTCTCAGGGGCTTATTGTGGTCCTGTGACTACTAAAATAAAAAGTATGTTAAACTATATAGAACATTTTTTATAAAGTCTGTTTTTTTCAACTTTTATTAGTTATCGATTTGAATATGATATGAATGATTAGTTGTTGTGGTATGCTTTCCCTTACAGATACTGTAGATATACAGAATGGTTGGGTAGATATTACAGGCCAAATACTGATTTAAATTGCTCTCAAACATATATAGAAGTGTTGATTGATCAAACTCCTTGTAGTGTGTAGTATTTTATTTTTTTACAAAAGAAAATTTGGGTAATTAGCAAAGAGCCCCACTGAACGCTTTAAATCTTTTGTCATATTTATTAAAAGCTGCTACTACAAAACAGACCCCCTTCCTGCTCATGTGTATTAGAGGCTTCCGCTTTCAAAAATATAACTATTCAGATATTTTAAAAAGTAATTTTGATTCAGATAAAAGAGTTATGATAGCAAGTGATATGCTGCAAAGAGGGTTGTTGAAGATCTATATTTCTCACTATTCTATCATATTTTATTCCTGCATGTTATGTTATTACAGTAAACTGACCCCATTATGTGTACTTCCGAGAATGCATGGGGAGGTATCTTCTTAAAGAAAGGATTTATTGCTTACCGGTAGTTGGTCATTTTTCAACTGGAATTGTTCTGTAAAACTGAAGACAATTCACAGCAGTTAAACATCAAATCTACAAATTACAGAACAGTTCAGCTAAATGTGACTTATTTATATTATCTATATCAAAGGTTTCTACCTTTAAAAGGCCACATTTGTGGTGGACTGCTTCTAAATCAACAATTTTCTTTTTTTACAATTTCAAATTTCTACCTGTACATACTTAAATGTAAGTTAAGATTTTTTTGCCACCCAACAGAAATTGTATTTTAAATATTAGCTTTTATTCATGTCACTAAACTGCAAAGTGTGCTACAGTGCATGATGGGATGTTAAAATACATATTATGTTGCAGCCGCTTACAAGTTACAAAACATCAGTCTTAATAAAACCTTTATGTGGTTTAAAAATAATGTTCTAACTTCTATTCTAAAAATTTTGGATCAGGTAGGGCTTTATTGCAGAAAGGGACAGGGGCTGTACTTCTGCATTCTTACCTGCCTGATCATCATCGCTTTTGTCAAATGTAAGGTCTGAACGTGTCAAGTGTGCAGCTGAATGTTGGTGCAGGGATACCTGGCACATCCCAGTTTCCCTTGTGGCTGCCGGGACTGAAAAAAACTTGCGTAGGTGTTGGCTGAACATCGAACCAAGGAGCGGAAGATTATTATCATTATTCATATTAAACAGTATGTATATATATATATATATATATATATATAGCCGATATAATATGCAGCACTGCACATTAAATAAGGGTTGCAAATGACAGGTACTAACAATGAAACGGGAGATAGGAGCCGGGGACAGGCAAGTACAAAAAGGGTTTAGGTCTTTCTTTATCAAAAAATTTGTAAATCCTGGGTGAAAGTTGTATGAATCTTGTGTGCCCTGATGTGCATATTTGTCTGTACCCACCTACTTATCCCCTGAAAAAAACTGGACGCTATTGTGGAGCTCTCCCACTAAAAAAAACGCCAATAGCCACACTGTCCTGCTGATCTAAAGGGTCCCGTGCCTACTATACCAATAGACCAGATCAGTATGCAGTGCAGAATTTCTGTGTTTACTTTAGTTTCACTGCATCCCTGTTTATAGCATTTCAGATAGAGTTTAGCAATGGCAACACCATACATGTCTCAAGTGTTTCAAAGTTTTTGAAAGTATTAGTAAATCCAAAGATATGTGGAAAAATAAGTCATGAATAAAGTTTATATAAACAAAAAAGTACTAGCTGCAGCTTAGCTCTGCCTAAAGACTTGATCATGCAGGGTAGAGGACAAGGAGATGGAGCTACAGGAGTGTAGATGGGTTTACATACACCAAAAACGTTTTGTTTTGGTTTGGATGGAGTGAGGATAGCTTAAAGGCTCTGCCGGGTATTGGATAGATTTCTCCTCTCCAATCAAATCTCTCCAATGGGAACCCTGGCAATAAATACACATTTTTATAGCATCCAAAAACTTTGGACCACATTTTAATTTGTTCCAGTCATCTCTGTTCCAGTGATGATTACAATCCCTATTATATGTACAGACATCTCATGCACAGAATGTGAGAGGAAATCTTACAACAAACACTGTAATACAGCCAAAATTCTAACACAGGGCAGTCCAATAAAGGGCGCCAAATGAACAAGGATGTGTAATGCTAAAGTGGGGTTCGTAATACCATCACTGATACCAATCGATCGTGATCTACTGATGGATCGCAAAGGCAACGTGAGTCAATCGCGGAGCCCTGCCTTACCCCTCCCTGCCGTACGTCTATAGGGATGCTGGGGATGTCTTTTATCAGACTACACCAGGAACCTTGCATCCAAGGCTCTTGGGGAGTGGGGCGGGAGGGCAGTCTGAGGTAAGCAGTGCTGGGCGGCCAAGTCATTTCAGGCTCGATGTCAGGGTTCAATTAGCGAGATACCTTTGTACAGATTGACAGTTCTTTTTCTTTTGCAGCACATTATTCTCCTATGACAGGCGAACTGTAGCTTTCCTGTCGCTATAGTCTTGTAGTGCAATGTCTGTGCAATGTTCTTTCATTCAATGTCTCATTAGCTTCAGTCACTTCTGTGTCATCTCCGTATATATATATATATATATATATATGTTTAGCTTTTTTTTTTTTGGTAGATCATTTTGACTTTTGGCAATTATTTTTATTTTAATTAAAAAAAAATGTGTTCAACAAACACACAGTGCAGAATGAAAGGGCAAGAATAAAACGGGGTGTCACTACAATAAGATAAACCAACATAGAATATACTTTAACCGGATAGATTCTGTGAGTTTTTTCTTTTCTTTTAAATACAGTAGAATAAAATGGATATATAATAAAGATATTTATTTTGCAATATGTATTACTTACTTTGAAGGATTTCAGTTTTGTTAAGGCTAGATGACATAAATAAATGCTAAGTAAGTGATTTTTCAATGCAGTGTTATTAAAAGTTTATGATCTTTTCAGTGTATCTGAGTTTAACTGCCAAAAAAAGAAAAAAACTATTTGAACACATGGTAACCGCCAGTAACAGCAGTTTCACAGTGGTAGATAGCACTTTCTGGAATTCTGTCTCAGAATTCAGGTCTGCACAGTGCCTAAAGCTGGCCATACACAGTTTGATTTACCCATTCAATTGAGAAATCCATTCATGCTTCATTGAATCAACCATACATCATTTTCTAATCTCGAAATTCAATGAGCATACAGTGATCAATATTAGGTGGAAAATTGAAGGAACCTTGAAAGGTCAGCTTGATAAATCTCCAATGATAGCATGATAAAGCTCCAAAGTATCTTAAGGGTTACTGAAACTTCTTGATTGATTTCTGTTTAAATTGGCACATACACATATCTTCACTGCACTTTTCTTGTGTGTGTGATAGTATGAGCAATTGATTTATAATTGGCAGCCAGCAATAGTATCAAACAAGTCAGCCTGAGTTGAACTGATTGAACATGTCAAATAATTTAAGGTATTCATGAACTCTGGCAGGGTTCTTGGAGTTAATGGAGTAAGTATTTAGGTATATGCAACACACTTGCCAAAGGTTCTGCAGATATAAAAGTATGTGGAGGGAAGTGTACCGTTTCTTACAATTTAAACCTTCTATATTTCATCATTTCCAGGATCATGCAGAACTAACTCAATAATTTTTTATACCTTTCAGGGATCCTTGGTATGATATCCCTGCTCTAAAGTTCCATGGTCTTTACAAAAGCCATGGATATTCCCAAAGCCACTGACTCTCCCTATTGATTTTTCATTTATTTTATATAATCTAATACAAAACAGGGTATATAGAAACAACTCTAAATGTGCAAACAAATTATACATTTTATGTGCCACAAACCATTCTTTCCTCCATCAACAAAGCCTATATTATATTAAAATATTCAATGTTTTTCAGAAATATTACTGCAGCTGAATGTCTCTTACCTCAAATGTGTTCGCGCATTGGATTCATGTTGCAGAAACTGGCTGCTTTGATATAAAGTTTACATTAAAAAAGATTATTGGTGTTTGCCAATCAGCATTTATTGGGTATATAGCAAGTTTAGCAATCCAGAAAACATTTGACTACTTTTTAATTTTATGATTTTACAGGACCTTAACCAACTGCAAACTGTAAGTCATGGTACATTTTTACATTTTACATTTTGTTTTATCATTTTATTTTACACCTTTTTTAATTTTTACTGCATTATTTATGTTTGCTACCAATTGTTTTCAGTGGGTGACCAAGTCTAGTGGTTTATTACCTGGTATTGGCTATGTCTGTTAGTTTTTTTCAATTTGTTATGCTTTGTGCTTCCAATATTCAGTCTCATTAGAAGTTTATAGTGCAGTATTACGTTTCCAGGGTCTCCACTGGTAGCCTGCTGTGTATAGCATCAAGGGATTCTATAATTTGCCTCCTGCAAATAATAAGTCATTAATTGTAGGCAGAAATAAATGGGCATTGTAATAGATAGCAGAAGAATCACATTATCTCCATAACGATGCTAATCCCCCTTTCAGGGGGGAAATACTCCAAAAACTGATATTGCAAGTAGTTTGTAGAAAAAATTTTTGTACTAAGCACCTGTGTGATTTTAATTTTTACTGTTTTTTTTTTTACATTATGGGTAATTCAGGAAGAGTGTGATTCCATGGCGGGAATATAGAGCTTAGAACTTTCCACAATTTATTATTTATTTATTCATCCTTGTACTCAGTTGTCTAGACAGAAATGTATTTGGAGAAGGCATCTGTGTAATATACCATTCACCATGATGTGACTTTTTAAAAAAGAATCTTAGGAGTCTATGGTATTTAAAATGTTTTACCAAAGTTTTTACCAAAGCTTTTACACATAATTTACACATTAGACTAATTAAGAATATGAGGGTCAAAGTTCCTTACATCTTGTGCGAAAACATGCTTTACTGTCCATTCCCTGTGCTTGGTCATGTAATTGGTTGAGTTTAGGGGATGCAAAGAGAAGTGGAATATGTAAGCATACAACACCTGGCAATATGTAAGCACTCTTACATCTAAAAATTAAAAAAGTAGCAGGGAGCAGCCCAAGCCTCCAAATAATATATATATATATATATATATATATATATATATATATATATATATTTCCACATTTTTTTTCACTATCTTAATAAATAAATACATGTCAAATATTTATATTTAAATTTCAGTATACTGTATAATTGGGATTGATTTTCCTGCTATGATTTATGTTTAATATATATTTAACTTAAGGGATCTGCATACATGTATCTACATAAAAACAAATTAGTAACCCTATTCTAAACATTCAAATAACTACAAAAGTATTTTCTTATTGGAGCAACATTACATTATATGCTGTTTTAGGACAGAATGGAAAAATGTAAATTGTTGTTAAAAATTCCAACTATAATTATTATTGTTATCAGCCACACTGAAATGACTTTTTAGATTTTGTTGGTGATTGGCATCATAAAAAAATCTGTAATTTCTGCCCTGTAATGTTAAAAGAATCAATATTAGATATGTCAAGTCTTTACACAAAACATCTGTACAGTGTGAAACCAGCTTAATGTTTTTAAATTTGAAGCCCCAGCTGTTCAAAGACTGGAAGAAAAATTGTGATATCAGCATGGAAGAATTATATTTCATTTGCCACTTTCGTCATGCTATAGGAGTCAACACAATCCAGATGGCTTAGTTAAATCTTAGAGTGTGTCTGCTTTGTAATTGCTGTCTGAGTATTAAGTTTCTTCTTTATAGTGCTTGCCTAATTGATTTTTGTCACTGTGTATCTGCACCATAAACAAAATTTTCCTGTTCATTGTTCTATTAGAAAAGAAACATAAAGTAGGCACACATTTTAATCAACTAAACCTTTTATGTCTTGCAGTTTTGTAAATATATACTTCTGTTAAATATTCTTTTAAAAATCTATAAGAAAATGTATTTGCTTTTATTCTTATGGATATGTCCTTGTTTTTTTTTATCCTTCCTTTTAGCAATCCATTGAAGGGGCCTTGTTAGGTAGCAGATCATCAGCACTATAGTTAATTAATTGAAGACCAAAATGAGCAGATGAGAAGTCTAAGGAACTGTCCTAAATTTACCGGAGCACCAGAATAATAGTCTTTGCTGCAGAAAACTCTCAGGTTGTGTCTACCTGCTCCAATCATACACACTGGAACAGGTAGCTATATGCTGAGGTACTATAACAATAGAGTCCACTATAGGCCTGAAAGGGAAAGATTTCCAATACGGGAAAGATTTCCAAAATGTCAGTACTTTCCTATTACTCTTGCCTCTAGAACACTGACCCATCATGTAAAATACACAAGAATAAGTGACACTTCCAGAGGTTTTGCTTTTTCAGATATGACTGGATCTTTTTACTGGAGCAAGGAAATAAGTCAGTGCTCTGGTTACTTTTCTGGCAAGGGTGCCAAAGGCCCATCACGGACTGAACAAAATTATAAAGATTTTAACAATAAAAAAGGTTCATGTATTTAAATCTTGAATATAGCACTTTGCTCTGATTTCATCCCTGTGTTGGCCATTGGATAAAAAATTTCTATTTAATGTGAGGGCTTGTTAAAACAATCTATTTAATTTTTATGCAATGAAAATTCTACATTTGTCAGATTTTGGGTTGTATCCTTCCCTAGTATTTAGAGACTATTCATTATATATGTTAGGTGAATAGCTGAAGAAGAGAAGTGTCTCCTGTGAATTAATTCAAGAGAGGTTTAATAGTTGAATCACCTCAATGATTCCAATTTTATTTTTCACATAACAGCAATAATTAAGTATTTCTAATCTCTGTGCGCTATAACTTTTGAGAGCTTCCTGTGCATGTTCTTCTGGGATATGTAGATGATCATAAAGTTTCTTACAGCTTTCTGTTCTTAATATGTGCATTATAATGTGTTAGTATTTAGCATTTGTGAGACTTGAGAATAACTTCATAATATCTAGAATGTTTCTTTAAAATTGATTTTGATGATAGTTACCATCAGCATGTTTGCAAATTTAATGACAGCTTTATGACAGGCAGATGTGAGTCTGCAATCGATCGGCTCTAGCTCAAATCAGAATTTCCATATATGCTAGAAGTTTTCTTTTACAATTACATTGGTGTTGTCACCACCTTGTATAGCCAACAGGAAAGTATGCAGATTCCATATTCATGAGAGATCTTGCAACCAGATGATAGAAACATTTAATTTTCGTTGCTTGATTTTGGGGAGAGCTACAGGTTTCTCTTTACATTTAGGATTTTTATTTTAACTGATGACTGCAAAATATGTCATTTTGTAGTGGTTAAATGTGGGAGTATCCAATCTCCAGTTACAGGGTTTGGATCTCTGGTATGATTTTTGTGTTAACCAAGCTAATTGTAGCTGAATCTGCAAGCATAATTAAAGTCTATGTGTCTGATTTATTAAAGCTCTCCAAGGCTGGAGTAGATACACTTTTATCAGTGAAGCTGGTTGATCCAGCAACCTGGAATGGATCTGGTCAAGGATTGAAAACACTTGCTAACAAATAGCAAATGGCTTTTAAGAAATCCATTCCAGGTTTGCTGGATCGCTCAGCTTCACCAATGAAAATGTATCCTCCCCAGCCTTGGAGATCTTTAATAAATCAGGGCCAATATCTCTTGAATGGAGGGGGATCTTCCTGTCATGCTTTTTTTGGAAGAGGAATAAGGGGTTGCTGCCTTGATCCCATTTGCTTTTGGGAGAAGACAATTAACCTATTAGTATGTTTTGGGGTGTGAGTGTAAATCAGTGTGCCCTGTGTGAGATTCAATTCTAAGACTTCCAAGCTGGAAAATGTGTGTGTTGTGTGCTAGCTACTTAGCCACCAGATCTACCCATTAGACAGTTAAAGTAATTATTTTATAAGACATGAGCTTGTCTTTCTAGCTTCTGATTTCCAAAACCTTGTTTTTGAAATTTCAATGTGATTCATTTCTTGCACTTTCTTAAGCTTTCTTCCACCATTGACAACTTTCATTAATCTCTTGTCTATTAAACCTATAGATGGGCCAGCAAATACTCTATGAGCTGCTATGAATACTATATGAGCTGCACATTGTAACATCACTGAGCCCCTGCTAGGGCAGTATGAATAGAGGGTTGCCATAATTTGGACTTGGAAACTGTATTTAACAAATTGCTGAAGAAGGCAAGAGAAATGGTGTTAGAGTAAGTTTTTGTTAAACAGTTATACCTAAATTATACAAATCTAGTAACCCTTACTTTACATGATGCATAAAAAACATCTTACAAATGACAGGTGCTCAGACAGGTATTTGGCTGAAGAAACAACTGTAAAGAGCAACACAAAAAAAGTTGCTGAATTAATATATTTAGCTGCCAAGTTGCCTTTTTGTTGGTTATTGATTTTAGTGTATGTTGTATGTATAGCAAAAAATATATATTTATTTTCAGACCATAAAGCACATCTACTAACACACACTAGGTAAAATTTGCTTTTAATTCATATACAGTTCAGACTGCAGGAAAATAGAGTCATAAACAAATCTTCCATAAAATACCTGATATTATGGTTTTGTTATGTTACAGATTATATTGTTTTTTAAAAAGTTTATTTCTATTACAGTATAACATCTGTAATCTGTTTCTGTTACCATTGAGGCACACAGCTATGTCACCTTCCGGATCCCAGGGTACTGAATGTTCAGCAGTATACTGATAACATCATCTGTGTAGTCTTGCCTTCTGTAAGCATGTTCCATTGTTAATCCTAAAACTCTGACAATGAAGTAGAACCTAATCTGAGCAGGTACTGCTGACCTTCTTGCTGTCTGTCTAAACTCTGCAAAGCAGAAAAGGAAGCAAGAAGACAGTTTTTAGCTACATACTGTATACTTAAATCTATATGCTGGTGGCATACACTTGGATTATTGAGTGTTTTTCTATTTGCCCTAATTTCAGTTTTTCTCAGTTCTGTGATTATGTTCACCATTTAAACTATATTTTCATGCTAATGATAATCTCTTCTTTCCACCCCTTTTAGCTAACCACTGGTATAAATAAATACATATACGGAGTCTTCAAAAAGTTTCTGCACCTTTACAGATTTGTTGTGCGGTCAGTTCAGGAGGAGTAGTAACTGGTTGTTTCTGAGGGTGTCATATGACTAGTCTGTCTGGCAAGCTGGCTGACCTTGCAGTTTAATATAAGAGTTGTCACATGGTGGTAAAGATGGCCCCAAAATGTATAAATTGCACCAAAGAAGAACAGCATTCTGCCATACACTTTGTGGGCAGAAGATGCCCTAGGTGCACAACTTCATCTCTGCATGTGTGCTCAGTATGGAGGTAAAGTTCTATCTCAAAGAGTGATCAATATACAAATGTTCGAGAATGCTTGTACTAGTGTAATGGATGCAAAGGGCTCCGGACATCCAGCCACAGCAAAGACTATGAAAAATGAAGAAAAAACCCTGAACCTGTTTTGTGAAATGATGATGTGAAAGCAGCTGTGCATCAGTGGTTACGCTCTCTACCAAAACATTTTTTGCTGGCGGCATTAAAAAGTTGGTACAACGCTGGGAAAAATGCATTGCAAGGTGACTTATATATTTTGTTTTTGAAATTCTTGAGTTGACAAAAAGTGCAGAAACTTTTTGGAGACCCCCCCCCCCCCCCCCTATATGATCACAAGCAACCTTGGTCATGTGACATGGCAGCACAGTCTTCTGTCTTCCTATGTTTACTTATTGTTGGGGTTTTTCCATAAGTGTGCAGGTCACTGAATGCCTGAAGCGGATAATTGCTATTGCCTGTCTGTGACAAAGTCTTTTTCTGAATGGACCAGAAGACAATGCTAGGAAAGGAGTCAGGCCAGAAAACTTCAGCGTTGGCACCTCTTCAGCAGTGGACTGGTGGACAGGAAGGAGTGGAATAATGTGCATGTATCCTTCTTTTGATTATGTGAGATGGGTTAAATGGGGTGGTATGGAAGGGTATGATGGAGGGGTGGGTAAGTTTGGCTTATGTCCACAGATGGACTTTAACTATAGTCAGCAGAATGTACTCTGATTCCTTACTGTACAAAATTTTACACAGGTCCATTCTAAGTATATTTGCCTTTGATCTCTGTTGTTCAGTCTAATGGCTGCACATGGGCCCTAATTACCATGAAGACAGGGTGAAAGTGTGAGAACCAATAATATATTGATTACTATCTATTCAGGAATTCAGCAACAGACCCAGTAATCATTTATTATCCATTTACCTGCTAGGAAGTTCCTATCAACAGAAAGACATTGTCTGCAACACATTTATTATATCCCATCTGCAGACATCCATAGTGGCTAAGCCTTTGATCTTGATTGAGATTGCTGACATGTGGGAAGAACCTGCAGCTGTGAATACAGTACCAAGGTATCACATTCCCTTTCACACACTGCTTAGCACACCATTTCACTGAGAAATATGAAATATGTGAAACTCTGGGAATCAAGTTATGTATAGATCAGACTCTTACCTTAAAACACATAACACTCAGGTGATTAAAGGGTAATAGTTCAGGTACTATGCCTTAGTTTAGGCTGGGCTCACACTATACTGGTACGTTAACACACATGAATTAATGCACATTTTGTTGCTCAAAAAAAAAAATTACCCTTAGACTGTGGGTAACAACATATGACTATGTTAGGAAAATTAGCTTGCAGCTTTGAGGGACAGTTAGTGACTTTGGACTTGATCTGCTACAAGCACTGCGTAATATGTTGGCACTACATAAATGCAATGATCACGCTCAGAATGGTTTGCAAACTCATAAAAACCAATTTAATGTCCCATATTGTTGCCATTATAATGAACCAACAAAACTCCCATAGGTCTATCCAAGAAAGCAAATCATACAATTCAAATTTAGTGGAGTCCACCAGCCATACCCTGTCCGCCTCCTTGTCTGCCACATTCTTCCTACCTTGCTTGTCTATAAATCAGCTGACTCACTACAACAACCATGTACTCCCTGTGTTTCTGGAATGCAAAGATCCCTCTAGTAGCTATACATACACAGTTCTATATTTAGTGCAAATAACAATATTAAGGAGGGGTAAGTATAAAAATTAAAAGAATAACATTAAAAAAGCACTTAAAAAGCACTTTCCTGAAACATTCTGTCTATTCACCCTCCATACCATATCCTAGTATCTTAGCGAAAATAGTTTTCCACCTTGTGCTTCATGTATGGGTAATGGTAACAGCAGAAGAAAGCATACAATATACTCCTTTGCATTGTACACTCCCTCTTATTCATCCCATGTCTTCAGCACCCCAGGAGCTTCTAAATCAGGGCAATGACTGGGCTAGCCCCCTACTGCAGCTGTATAGGAAAATAAAGCCACTCATCCCTTAAAACAGACCTATCATCAATTTTTTACATAATAAAAGGGTGGCTAACCATGTGTAACCACATTTTATTTTTACATTTTGAGGAAAGCTGGTCACTCTTCCCTGCATATGCGCAGTGTGAGATCAGTTGATGTAAAAAGAAGAAGGAAGACGACAGAAAATGATGGCTGTTAGGAAATGCTTATCAGGCTGGCGATTCCTTGCTGTGCTCCACGGCAGTATCCCTCACAGCCTATTTTGCCCAGCAATGTCACTTGCTCCAGCACAGAGTATAGAGAAAGAGAAGCAGCCACTGCTTCCCTTTAGCTGTTCAATGGATGCTGGGTATTTTATGGCATCCCCAGCATCCATTGTTAGGCTGTGCACAGGTGAAAGGGATTCTAGAGGCTGATCAGCTCCTGACTCTGCCATTGGCTGCTGGAACGTTATAGCCAATCTGCTCCCAGTCACCAGTGCTTGAGGTATCATTAAGCTAGGTTGAATTACCGTTGGAGTGTATTTGTTTGATTTACTGTTCTCGACCTTGCCTGTTCCTGACATATCATCGGTATGCAGCCTGGCCTGACCTTTTGCCTGTGACCCCAACTCTGTTTGTGCCCACTCCTTTGTACCTCGTTTGGTGGACTGATCTCCAGTGTTTGGCTTATTTTCTGGATTACCCGGTAGTTCATGTACTGTTTATCTGTGGGCTCCTGGTCAGCTGCTGGCCTATCCTCAGACACAATCCTCTGCGCACTAAGTCCTAGGGACAACCAAATGCTGGGAGACGCAACTAGTCTCCTGAGGCTAGCGGAGGCTTGATTTAGGTGAAGACTGCAGCGTTAGATTGGGGGACTGGTGTCTGGTGAATACTGGTGCTGACCAGGGCCTTACAATGGCAGTGCCCAGTGTCTAGTCCCACACTGGAAAGAAACGGGACTAGGGTCCAGAAAGTATACCAAGTATAGAAAAAAACCTGTTAACCTTACCATGCAGTGTCCTTGTCACTTTCTGTCAGCTCACCTGGAAGTATGATACAATGTTATTTTATTTCTGTAAACTAATAATCCCATTATTGCCTATTTAACAAGTGCAGGCATTAAACGATGGCTCCTTCTATAAGTACAGATGAAAAATAAACTCCGGACGTATATTCATAGTTTTGGCAGCTGAAAATAAAAAAAAAAGGTGAAAAAAGAAAACTAATACAACCATTACATCTGATTGCTGGTAAGCTTAAATATATAAAATTTTAATTTTGGGGTTTAGATAAGCCTTAAGCTATAAAACGCTATGGTACTTATTGCCTGACAACATTTATAGTTATTCTGCTTCAGATATGAGAAAAAAATGATCAACTGTGTTCCATAATGCTTTATAATTATTGTTCAACTAATCTGAAGGCACATGTTGAAATAGCTTCTGTGTATCTACATTATTATACCAGATAGAAGGTCCTTAAATTGCAGTTATCACTGAGCACAAAATAATTCACTACATAAATGAAAATTCGGCTTTGCTGCCTCTTCTCTTATTTGCCTAATGTATCTGTTTACTATCAAGACACATTGTAAATTGTAATTATGCTGCAACTGATGTGTGCATCATTACCATTGTGTTCTATATTTAGAGCAGCTTAGGCAGGAGTGAATAAATTAAGGCATCTAGGAATTGAAAAGTTCAAAGGTTTATACTTTTTGAATTAAAGCTAAAATGATCTGCTGTTTCAGCAATAGATACATTTTTTAAATACATTTAATTTTAAAAGGAGTATGTAGGACTTATTAAATGACTAGAGTCTTAAAGCAACCTTTTCTTGAAAAACAACTTCTGGTAGCCTAGCCTACAATTATGATTGGCTGCCTAAATGGCTAATAGGTAGTCAACATTGACACTCTTGGAAACTGCCAAATGTTTGCAAGTAAAAAAGGCTTGGCATATGGGTTGAGGACTTGGAAACTACAGCAGAAAAGAGCAGAATGGAATTAGTTGAGAAATGCAACCAGAATAGAAAATCAAAACTTAATTATTTTTTTCTGAGGCATTTTAGGAATCTTAAACAGCATAGAGGTAGTCTGAATCAATATTTCTGCCATTTACTTCTAATTTTGCTAAGAAAATGGACTTAATGGACATAAATTACACCACAGTGAGAAAAATATCTGTTTATAACCGTAACGAATTGCTGTGATTTCATTTGGATTGTTTATATTGAACTTGTTTTGGGAATCGGTAAGGGGTACCAATCTTTTTGTTGTCTGTAACACAAAGAACGTTAAAAGAATGTTATGTTTGAGACAAGAAGACCACACATGGCATTCCAATGCATCCGGAATTTTTTAAAGCAGAACTATAGTTCTGCAAAACTCAGCAAAGCTGGAAGGTTTTTGCAGGAAGGGACAGGTGATGATCCTTCTGCAATAATACACACTCAACTGTTCTCTGTATACTCTTGAAAAATCACAATGTGTCCTGTATACCGGAATTTCCAAGGGATGATGGGTCTAAATGAATTTCTATGCATGTGTGGGAGTTGGGTCATTCTGGCCTGGCCAATCAATAAGATCAATTCCAGGAAGAAGTTTAAGTGAAGATGATGGTGCCCATACAGATGTAAGGACGTGACGTGAGTGCAAATAAAAAATTACAGTCAGGCAGGTAATGTTATTTTGTTGAAGAAGGGACTTTCCCTCCTGCAATAAAGGACCTACCTGTTCGCAATTTTTTATCTATATTTCTGCTTTAGGAGGGTTGACATGAAAGCTATATGTAGCCACTTCAATACTTTCAAACCAAAAAAAGTGACTTACTCATGTCTAAGTAAAAAAGGGTCTACTCCAAACTGTGGCCAGGAATGTTTAAGTGTACCATTGTTTCAAATATTTTTGAATGCTTCAACAATGCATTTTACTGGAAGCACCTGAACTTGGAGGGGTGTTCAGATTCTTTAATCCAGATAGTGTATAGGTGATAGTCAGGTGACCACAAACATAATTATTTTTTTAAAAATGCAATGCAAACCTTGACACATCCTATACCTTATGGACCCCACTGATATGCTAGTCAATGGGCCTGCTTTATTAAAGCTCCCCAAGGCTGGAGAAGGTACACTTTCATCAGTAAACTTGGTAATCCAGCAAACCTGAAATGGATTTCTTAAAAGTCATTTGTGATTTGTAAGCAGATGTATTCAGTCTTGAACCAGATACATCCCAGGTTTGCTGTGTCACCCAACTTGATGAGTGTATCCTTTCCAGTCTTGGAGAGCTTTAATAAAGCAGGTCAAATGTGTTTGTTCTATTTCGTTTTGTTCCACTTCATTTTTAAAAAAAATACACTTGATTTGTAACCTGCACCTATTTAAAAAGAGAAGTACAATGGAAATTTTGTGTTTCGGTGAATTTAGCAACCAGACAAGCAAATCTTGAATTGTTGTTTTATTGTCACTCCGCTGAAATAGGGGGGAAAAAACTCCAATGATAAAAAGTTCTTTCCATCCAGCCTTTGCATGAGCTATCCAACCAACATACAGTAGAGAAGAAGGAAAAAAATACACACTTTGTAAAAATGATGGGATGGGGAATTAATTGTGTATTATCTTTTCTTCTGATGTAGTAAGATCACTTTATACTTCTTTCTTATGAACTGCTGGTAGCCAATATTCTTTGGTTAATCTGATATATGTCATGTAAACAAGATTTTCACATGTGACATGGACAATAAAGAACAGGCATTTGTTTTGATTGTGACTGCAGGATACATGATATTCAATGACCTCATCACATTGATCCATGATGAGGTCACTGCAGATTGAGACAAACCACTAAAATAATTCACACGTAAATTCATTTATGGTAAGCTCCAGCTCCATGCTAAGCTCTTTCACTAATTCACTTTCTAATGCAAATACAAAACACATTTTGTCCAAGGGTGTCAAAGCTTAGAGAAATTTTCTGTGATGTTCTATTACATGGTTGTCAGCCTTAGTTACAGGTTGTCATAGCAACACTTCCATGCTTTTACAGCAAATTTACAGGATTTAGAGCATTGTACACTTGATTGTGAATCCTTCACCAGAAATTTGAGATCATGGTCACACTTAAAATAAATGGTTGAGCAAAAAATACATAAAAAGCACAGTAAAAATTAGTTTGCTGTAGCTAAATAATGCTAATATTTGTTAAGACTATATTGAACTTTTAGGTTTATTATTCCTTTTCTTTCATCATATATTTATGTGTCTGGTAATTTAGACAGCATGCAAATTCTACTGCTTTGCTGCTTCCCCTATGAATGTAGATATAAAACATTTATGTGCATAAATTTATGACCCACCTGCTGGAAGCCATACTTGCTCTGGCTTACTTGTATGCCTGCAGGACTTTAAGGTATCTGGAGATACCACATCAGGGGTCGGCAAACTTTTTGGACTACTAGGCCATTTCAGGAGGTCAAGAAGGCACACTAGGCTAGAAGAAACAAGGCGTCCAAGGAAAAATTTTTGTTTAAAAATACAGTACGATCAATGGGATCGAAATGCCCCATGAGATTCAACCGCTTGAAAGTACTGTTTGTGTTGTTGCACACTAAACACAGGGACGAAGAATAATTTGTCAGTCCATTCGGGGTTGAAGACACGACGTTCGAGGTCAACCATCCGTAGACTGGTAGCTCCGCGTTGCTTCTGCTCATTAGGCATAGTAATTGGGGTTACTGTGCGCGAACTCGATGATACCGATGATATCGTGGGAACTCGCGATAACACAACAATTCAATTAGGCCAATTTCAACAATAAATACCTAGGGGGGCGTTAGGCTGGACTGGAATACTGGCTAGGCCCTATCCGGCCTAAAGGTCAGAGTTTGCCTACCTCTGTACTACAATATATGGTGGGGAAAGCAGGTATTCTGCACACCCAGAAGAGTCAGATATCTGTGCCATGGAATCAAGACATTTGTGGAGTTAGAAAATATTGCCCACTGGCAAGGTAAGTTTTCAGAATCTTCTTTTACATCAGGGATATGGACTGGACTGTAAGGCCCTGGTCCAGCAAGACTACTCACCAGACACCAGTCCCCCAATTTAACACCGCAGTCTTCACCTATAGCAAGCCCTTGCTCAGCTTCGGGAGACTGGTTATGTTTCCCAGCACACGGTTGCCCCAGGACTTACTGCCTCAAGGGATTATGTCTGGGGAAAGGCTGGCAAAGGAACAGGGGCCCACAGATAAAGCAGTACCAAAATTCCAAGTCCAGAATACAGAGCAGAGGTCATACACAAGCAGAGTTGGGGTCACAGGCAAAAGGTCGGCCCAGGCAGCAGAAAATCACAGGGTCAGAAACAGGCAAAGTCAGCAACAGTAAATGAGACAAATAGCACAGCAGCAGCAAGTCAGCCTAGCTTAACATTATAACAGGCCCTGATGACTGGGAGCAGAGAGACTATAAAGCCCTAACAGCCAATGGCAGTGCAGGACTGAGTCAGAAACTAATCTGCCTCTAAAATCCCCTTCAGCTGTGTACAGCCTCACAGTGTGTGCAGGGGATGCTGATAAAATACTTCCGGCTGCACAGCTAAAGGGAAGCAGTGGCTTCTGCTATTTCTTACTTCTCCTTGCTGCAAATGACATCGCTTGACAGAATAAACAGTGTTTGATATTGCGATAGAGCACAGCACTGGGTCACCGGACAGATAAGAATCTTTTAACATGGATATTATGGTCTAGTTTTATTCGGTAGCAGCAGAATCACTTCGAAAGTACTCTCCTGTAAGATAATAACTATACTATAATATTAACCAGGAACCTTAATATTAACACAAGATAATAATAACCAAGAATTCATCTCCATCACCAAAGCAAGTTTAAATATTTGAACTTATTATGTAGAAATTAGGAGTGTCCCTCCTCCACCCTAATATAGGAAACATGAAAAACAGGTCACAGAGGCCACAGACTTGCTAAGCTCAGCCCAGTCTCTCTGATAAGGACTGTGGGAAAATTACAAAAAACTCAAAGGTTCTCACTCTCAAAAATTAATATAGGATTTTAGTGAAATCCCCACAAGAGTTTACTATTCTACGGACTTCAACCAAAAATATGTACAAAGCTTAAAAAAATCCCAATACCTATGTATTTGATTGTTTTATGTGTATTTTCATTTGCAACCAGCACAGCTTAACATTGCTACATTCATCCAATGTATGTCTCAGACCTTTCTGGCTTGCTTTGCTCTAAATGTTAGCATTTACAGCTTTTTCTGACTAATGACCCCCATAAATCTAAGTTACGTCCTGGGGATTCTGTACAGGTCAGTTATGTTAGTTCACCAGTAAAGTGAAAGACAAACTGCACATGCAGCAGGAGACACTTGCAAGAAGACACCATAAAAGACATCCTCTAGAAATATTTTTCTAATTCTGTTTTACAACTGGTGAGGCAAGGAACATGTAAACTGAAACTAAAGCAAAATGCAAAGGAAATTTCTATAAACCTAATTCTAGTTTCACATAAGAAATATATTTACAGAATATACCCATAGGGCCTGTGCTTTTTGCTGCCAAGAGCATTGGGGCTCCAGACTAAGGACACAATATTTTAGTATCATATTGATCTATGTTAAATACAAATAAGAGTTGGAATTTGTATGGTGCCAATGTGTGCACATTTTCTTTTAGTTTAAAGAGAGCATAAAATAAAAATATATCAAACCAACAAGAAAAAAGTGATTCCAACATAGAGTAAGCTTCAAGATACTGTACATCCTTGAAGAACCAGATTAGGTGAATTTAAAGAAAACTTAAAAAACAGCCATAGATACCCAATGAACAAATTACTTGTGATTTATAAATTCAGTGGCCTCGCTTTTATATTTAAATTAATTTTTACACTTATAACATCTTTTACATGGTCATAGTTGCACATATAAAATGGTCTTTATCATATGTGCAAAAAAAATAAATAAAATCTAATTATAAGTAAACATGCAAACAACTTTACTTTGTATAAATCTAACATAATGGTAATATGTTATGTTAAAAATACCTTTTTTTTATCAAGCATTTACTTATGTCAGTATTATTTACTGTGTGCACAGTGCAGTTGTCACATTTAAAGGTGTATACTTCTTCTCTGTATGAACTTATATAATGGTTTACATGTATTCAATTCCAAATAGGTCTAGACCTGTGATATACTATGCAAGACATCATCACTAGGCAGTAGATTCCAGAGCCTGATGAAAATTTTGCTTTATATGTATCTAGTAATACCGTACAAGCTATCAGGTCAGAATGTTTTGACACTTTACTGCTCATGTTTGCATATTCATATTAAATAGGTATTGCTCCAAGAGCATAACCTGGCCCACTGGA
>NC_092860.1:108552286-108626774 GCF_032062135.1 Pyxicephalus adspersus | reverse complement strand
AATGAAAGTTAGAGCAACGTAAGTATACCTCAGTAGAATTCAAATTAAAGATTTCATCAGTTTTCATGAGTTGTTTTTTTCCAGGTCTCCATGCAGGCTGTATTAGGCGGTTATACATGCCTATATGTGCCCTGGAGTACAGGAGTCATGCTGAAGCTATTCATGGATCTTCCCTAGTGTTAGCTAAAAATACATTTTCATGCTCTGTCAAGGGAATATTGACATAAAAACCTTGTAGGAGCAAAAAAAGGAATCTTTATTCCTGTCAATTTAAAAGCAGTAAAAAGTTAAGAATTTCAACTGATACTAATAATCAAAATATGCTAATAATATGATTCGTCTTTTTCAGCAGTTAGTTAAAAGAACATCTTACAATATCTAAAATGTAATTCTTGTTATTTTTATTGTTTAGGAATATGTTGAGAAGGTTTCCATATCTGCTGGGTTTATACTGATGTATATATTCTCTCTGGTTAGAGTTCCTCTAATTTTGTCCTGGTAACTGCAGATAGTAATGGGAAACAGAAATGTTACCATTGCTAGCTGAAAAGAGGTAAGGCATAATGCCACATCTTTCGATGGGAGATATGTGTCCCAGGTACAACTGTCTAATAGAAAATTCCAGTCAATTCCAGAAACGTGTGATTTAGCAACAAAAAAAAAAGGTTTTAACAATTCCCACCTCTCTGCAAAAAAAAACAAAAAACTTTTGGCTATACAAATCACATTGATTGCAACTATCCTAGTAAAGCCACACATAGGTGTGCTGAGATGGAACTAAGGTGCTGGGTGTGTTGCACCTTGAATTGCAGAGTCACCACCTATTGTTCATATCCACTCAGCCAAGTAATCAACAGCTGGAGGCAACAGCTAATACCCAGCTTAAGGCTTATATTAAGTTATAAAAACAGTTGTGTTTTACTATTGTTTATATGGTGGATAAAAAGTGTCTGTCCCAAGAAGTCAATTAAATCTATTTTTAAGGAAATCATCAAGTTGTCGAGTGTTTCTTGGTTTTGTCAGTGTAGAACACACCTAAGGGATATATTTTTTGTTGGTATTTAACTATTTATGTTCATAAATCAGGGCTACTTGAGCGTAAGTTATGATTTTAGCAATATGAAGTAATCCAACTGAGAATTGTAGTGGCTTTGGCACAAAGCCTTATAAATTTATATTCAAACTACTGTCCCAATTTGTGTTCATTTTTCATTTAATGCTGTTGCACCTAAATGCCTCTAATGCACCAAGGTCTGTTTCTTGCAGATCAAATGGACCTTTGTTTTGACCAAATTATTTAAACTCTACTTTCAAAGCAGCCAGGAAATTATCAGAGAGTTTGTACTTTACACTCAAAATAGAACATATTAAATTGTTTTCTGTTCTGAGCTGACCCAATATAAAAAAAAGTTACATGAGACCCTCAAGCTACTTCCTTCTTATAAATATTTTTGTACTGTCTAGCCAGAAAATTACCTGCTTCCAGGTCAGTAACACCTAGAGCTGTGAAAAAAATAGTTCTGCCTCATTAATAAGAAATTTTGTATTTTAGATTTGTGTATTTGGAATAATTAATCTGTCCTGTTAAGTTCATTTGCTGTGCAGGTTTTACTTATTGATGGCTATTGGCAATACAATCAATATAAAAAGCACTTTGATAAATGATTTATTTTTCAGGTTACTGCAAAAGATGTATCTAAAACCTTTGGTTTAATTTTGTAAATAATAGGGAATTGTTAAAATTCAATCTGATTTTTTGTTGGTAATTTGTGCTGCAATATTAGTCTCAATTTATTTGTATACAAACTTTCCCACATTTATAGAACTGACTTTATAAGGCCTATTTTACCTGTGACAAGTCCATGAAACTGGAGATTTATCTGAGTCTTCATCTTACCCTTGAGTATTTATGTATATTTTTGTTGTTTTCTTTTTTTTGTTTCAGGTTAAAGAGTTTAGAGTCATACATTTTTGTAGATCTTAATGTATGTGAATTGCAAAACAAATTAGTAATATATTTAACAGTTTTCACCACAAAAGAAGAAAGGACAAACATTCTTTGAACCAGGGTCAAGTTAAAATTCATTGGATTCTATTTCTGAGACTTCTTGCTAAGTAGATTATGTTAAGTGAGCATGTTATCATACTGTCAGCACGGAGGTGTCTTTTAAATAAAAAAATGTTTAAGAACATTATAGAACTATCTATACATATTGCTTCACAGTTATAAGAAAGAGTCATGGAAAATATCCCCAAAATAGAAACAATCAAACAGCTGTCACCACAACAAATTCCCCAACTGGAATATTTGCACTTTTGGATTTTCCTCTCCTTTAATTCTGGTAAAAATAAAATAAAAACCTCACATTGGTTTCACCTCTCCCTACCCTAAAAAACCTGAAAGAAAGAGAGTATAGTAGGAGTGGCCTAGTGCAGGAGCTGTGCAGGAGAGACAACTTTCTCCAGACCTATGGCTGTTGATGATCCTGCTCAGACTCTAACATAAGACGTCTGACCGCTTTCTATTAGTGCAGGAATCCAGAATTTGGACAATATGCATTTAAAGCAAATGTTTAGTTTATGAGTTAGGAGGGTTTTATTATACAAATTTTAGGGATTAGTGTAAGTAGTTGGTGGCAGACTTTGTTATGGACTCATTTTAGTGTTTAATTGTTAAAGGGTTGGGTTAGGGTTGAGTGGTTTATATTTGGAAAGAAGGTTAGGCGTTAGGGCCTTACTTAAAGCAGACCTATTACCAAACTGCAATTTTGGGTGATAAGACTTTTTGCTCCTCTACAAAAAAAAAAGGATTTATCCCAATATCCAAATAAAAGGAGAGATGTTGTATACCTGATACCTGCTGTGCAAATGTAATTACTTGTTTGCAAAAATTTTAGACGGACAATCTAAATATTTAAAGGGAACTATGGGCAAAACATATAGATATGGTACAGTCTGACACAAGAAGTTTTCCCTTCTTTTATTTTTGCATCCCCACAGTAACCATTTTATTACCTGTTAATTCTGACAGTAAACCTGTTATTTTTCAACATAATTTAACAACTGTCAAGAAAAAGTGGCAGTTAGAAGGTTGAGACAAACATTTAAGGGCTTATGTTGGTGGTGGTTGTTTTCCTGCATTTGATGCACATTTGGAACACAGGTCAGCAAAAACACATTGAATTTAATAATGCAGTGTATGTGACAGGTCAGAAGCTGTGTGATAAGACACACAGCTTCTGACCTGTAAAAACAGGAGGATTCACAGAGGGTTCTCTGTGAATCCTCCTGATAAAACAGGAGGATTCACAGAGAATCCTCCTGTTTGCGATCCCCAGGGCACTAGAGGTAAATTAACCTCTAGTCCCGGGAATATTCTCAATTATTGCGGTGGCTTCGGCTGCATTAAGTGAGAAGATGTGTGATCCCCGGCAGTGGAGGTTAATTAACCTCTAGTGTTGCGGATTGCATACTTAAGAAAAAAAAAAATTCGGTAATTGAGAATGGCCAAACACAGGGGGATGCTTACAATGGTTAGTATTTACTCATATAGTAAGACCTAACATAACGTAAGCCTGGATGTGAAGGAGTTCGTTCAGTCCTGGGAGCAGCGGGGGAAGGATGTGTAGCTCAATGACTTTGACTGAAGAAGAGATTGGCAAGTAAGAATGCTTATTGCAACAGGGACATGACCTGTCCCTCTATGCAATAAAGCCCTGTCTGGTCGCAAATTTGTATATAGTTCTTTTTTAAGGATTATTCCAGTATTGAGTGTTTAGGTATTAAAAAGTTAGGTATTAAGAGGTCGTTTTCAATGTAAATCATCCCAGGATCTCCAAAAGCCTCAGGCTAATAAGGATTGCCAGGCTCCCAGAACTGAAACAGATGAATTGCTAAAATTCTACCTTATATTTAGGATAACACACATATCAAGTACTGTTCTAGCGTCTCTAAATTGCTGAATTTACCTACTGAAACAAAATGTGAAAAAACTCTCTGAATATTCACATATTTCTACTTGTACTAAATCCAAGACATTACTTAAATGATAAAATACCATGATTTAAACTGTTTAAAATGTGATAGATCTGGCGTCACATTGTCTCGTAGAAGTAACAAATGCTATTTTGTGCTATATATCAAAATGTATCAAATTTGACTATTAGGTCAATAGCTGTTAGGTATTCCATAGCTGGGGCATATGATCTGCCTTATCTTTTTATGTGGTTGTTTAGTATGTTACATACATTTTTTTAGAGCTTCCAACATTCAGCATAGTGTAACCTAATCTTCCCTGCGATACTATACTAAATGCAGGAACATTTTTACCAAATTACAACTGTGGTATTGTTATACTGTATCAAAGCTGTAGAGCTATTTATGGAATGCTCCATACATGTTCTTAATTTATGTGAGATGCGTGAACAATCCCATCTAATTACTGCCTATATCTAGAACTTCAGCTAGAAAGCTACTGTGTCCAAACTTTTTGCAAAGAGGGCCAGATTTGGTAAGGTGAAAATGTGTGGGGGCCGACCATTCAGCCTGACATTCTTTGAACCGTTAACGTTACATGCAAATGAACTATTTTATAAATTTTTTATTGCAAATTGCATACTTTTCAATTCTTCACACAAAACACAAATAAATCTAAACAAGTTTTTACCAAAATCACTCTGACTTTCATATTTGAAGACCACATAAAATGAAGAAAATGTCTGTCTGAAAAAAAAAACTTTCGGGAAGATTAAACATATCTAGGTTCATTTGAAACATTACATATTATTCACTATTAAATGCTCACTCTAAACTTCTAAATTCAAAACATGTAAACAGGAAAATAACACTAACAGTTATCTTATTCAGAAGTACAAAACATTGAGGGCCATATGAATCCATGTATCACTTGTTCTTTCATTTTTCAATTGACCATCAAAAATAAAAAAACAAAAATTTGTTATTTGCTTTTGATATCAAAAAAGGGTTATATATATAAAGTAGATTAATGTTGGGAAGTAGTGATATATATACTATTAAACATCAGAAAACATCAGTAATGCATAGATTCATGCATAGATACCTGTCAGAGGTGGAATGTGTCCTGCAGCTCAAAATGGATGCATAGGTTTTCCTATTGTACCTTGACATTTTTTTAGGGGGTCTGGTCAAACGTGCACTAACAATCTTGGCCACTCTCCTCATGCCAAGCACCATAATAGTTTCTTTGCGTTTTACTATATATATATTTACACACGTAAGAATATGTTGCCGAGTAACTAACAGTTGTAAAATTCAACAATACCAGTAACATTGAATTTTTTAATTAAAATATTAAAAACAAGTGATAATACAGAAAGACATGCAAACCATGTGTGCATGAACCGTCCTCTATGTGTTTCGTGGATCTGGTCCGCTTTTTCAGGAGGGGAGAGTTCTCATGATTTTGAATGTAAGTAATTCAATTGTATGTTTAATTTTTGGGGGGATTTTGTTATTATGTGATTGAATTTTTATTCTTTGTATGCAATTTTTAAATGATATATATATGTTTTTAACCATAGAAACAAATATTCTACTGAAGAATTGGACCAGATCCACAAAACGCGTGGAGGATGATTTATGCACATGTCTTGCTGTGTTATCGCTTGTTTGTAATATTTGTATAATTATTAATTTCATGTTAAATGTTACTGGTATTGTTGAATTTTACAACTGTTAGTTGCTCGACAACATAATCATCTGTGTATATTTATACACACATATATATATATATATATATATTGAAAACAGCTGGCCAAATAAATCACAGGGTTTCATCCAGGATGACAGGTACATTTGCGCCAGATACAGGTTATACACAGGGTATTTTTCTGTTTAGTCAGTTTTCCCTTTAACCTGAAAGTGGGGTTTGAAGTACCAGGCTTCTTGGCCAGGTGTAACTGTCTCACCTGAAATGCATCCTGGAAATTAGGCTGGGGATTTAAACTCCCAGCATGCGCTTTCCTGTGTCTCTGTCTTGGCTGGTGAGCTGGGAGGATGGCCAAGGTGAACTGGGAACTGGGAACTGGGAACTGGGAACTGGGAAATGTGAGTAAAGACACAGACTTTGTTACAAAAGATGTTTGGTTAGGGCCTTAGAGTCCTGCACAGCACTAGGTTGAGCTGGATTGCTAATGCTAAGGGAACTAACAGTGAGTTAGTGGCCAAGGGGTCAGGCTTTATTTTTTCTGTTTGTTTTATTTTGCCTGTTTTGTATGGAAATAGTGAAGTGAAATAAACCCTTGGTGCGCTTAAAACCTGCTGGCCCTGTTTCCTGCTTGAAACACCCCCCCGTTGCTACGGGCTCACAATATATTTATATATCTCACAATATATTTATATATATATATATATATATATATATATATATATACTTCCTTTAAACTCCTTCATTTTTCCTCTTTCTACTATTTGTTAATTTTGGGATGTGGCAGGTGTAATTCTGCTGAATTAAATGTGGGAGATTCTACACAGTCAGAAATAATTTTTCCACATCTACCTGATCTGCAGCAGATCCCTCTGTACACCCTGCGTGTCTTTATGGCTGCTCGGTAACAAGGAAAGTATGCCATATTTAAGCAGTGTTGTACAGAGACCAGTGTCCGCGCAGGTCCCGCACAGCACATGCCCACCAGGGGTGACGTGAGAGATTCCCTGTCAAAAATCAATAATAGGGGATTCCCTGTGCACACATGGGCCTTATGTTATGGATTTGATCACAGAGGCTACAGGCCGGTGAAAACCTGAACACGGGCTGCAATTGGCCCGAAGGGCGGACTTTGGACATGACTGCCCTAAAGTATATATTGGGGTGGCATTCAAAATGCATTATCCTGAATCTGACTTGAGAAGCTTTGAAGTGTACCTGTGCACAAAATACGGACAATAAATATTTTATTTATTTGATGGTGATTCAACCCAGAACAAATAATCTGAATGCCTCCCTATAGGCTATAACTGTCATTGGCAGTAAAGCACAGCTCAACTAACTGCCAACCAGATTCCCCGGCATGGTCCTGCGATTTGAGTTTTTCTACAAATCAAGCCAAAAACTGGGTCAGTTCAACAAACTGAACAGAGAAAAATTTAATCACTAGTAAAGGGAAATGAGCAGACTTGTTCTGGGGCCACCTATCTCAGAGTGTAATTCCCTTGACTTTTTTCCTCAAATGTCCTGTTGAACAGAAGGGAAACCACCCACAATTTTACACAACCAGCAAAAGTAAACTGACAGAGGTTTTAAAGCAAAATTTAAGTAATATGGCCTGATTTAATAAAGCTCTCTAAGACTAAACAAGATAGACTATCATGGGGGAACCTGGGTGATCAAGTTTTATCAGTTTCGCCCATCCCGTCGGCCAAACAGGAAATAGCCTTTTACTCATCCCTGGCTATTTTGCTAGCGCAGACACAGCATTTAGCATTTGTGCAACGTGTCTCCATTAGTGCCAAGCCCCCTAGCTCTGCTGAGCATTTCCTCTATACCTGTTGGCTAATTCAGTGCTTCCCTGTCCAGCTCCTGTGTTAACCCCTTCTTGTCGAGTCTATTGTTTTCTAGCCATTTCCCTTGTGCTGTTCCAGTGTTCCTCTCTGTCTGTGGTTATCCCTATGCCTCCTGTTGCTTCCAGTGTCTCCTGTGTTTCCTGTGTGTCTGTTTCCTGGATCCCTGATATTCCACCCCTGGCTTGTGACCTGACCTCTCTTACTTGCTGCCTTCCTTGACAATTCTTCTGCTTAGTGATTTGGTACCTTGTATCTTCCTGCCCACCCTGGTACCCAAGGACTGCAACCTGGCAGTAACCAGCAGCGCAACATCCTCACGACTGGAGGCTCTGGAGAAGACCTGGTTACTGCTTAGACTCTGCGCCTTGGCCCTTTATAGGGCTCACACCACTTCTATGCAAGCCTTAGCACTCCCTTGTGGCCCTGTCTCCCCTAGGTGTGACATCCACTCTGCACCTTACGATTTGTCACACCAATATTACTTCTGAGAAGAGAATCAGTAACTGACTTAGTTTCTCTTTGGATAGGATAAAAAAGGTAAGCTTATATTTGCTGGGTAAACAAACCAGAAGGTCTATCAGTGAAAGATGATAGATGTACAGCTCTTCTTAACAGAATATGACCTAACCATGCAACATGGCTACTCCAAGCAGTTCTGTGCTGTGAATTATGGGGAATTGTGTTTTACACAGATGGCATTACTGTGCGACAAAGGGGGGTGGGGAAAGTTTGTGGGCAATATTTTTTTTTATTATATGTTATGCCAGACTGTACTATGTGCCAGGGCTTTACTTTTCTATACCCAAAACTCAAAAAAAAAGTTTTGGTTTTTCATACACCTTGATTTGCTTATAAGATACAGAGATTGTGGTTACACGAGGGGAAAAATGTGGACTGAGGGACTTTGTATAGTTGTATCTATACGTATACAAGATATACATAGGAATACATAAGGAATAGGACAAATCTAAAAATAGGATAGGAAAGCCCTTTAAATGTAGCTGCTATAAAACTTTATTATGTTAAACTGCATTAGAATGTAATATTTACTGTAAGCTGTAGAAAATGTTGAATGTATTCTGACCTTTTCCAGCATGTGAGTTTATTATGCAAAGGATTAAAAATAAAAATCATGTGCTTGGGAGTTATTGTAAATGGATACAAATCTCCATAGGCAGCAGAAGTGCCAAATATTTGAATAATTCTTATTCCTACATATTCCTTTTTTCCATAGCCTGGAAACATATGCTTAAGTTTTCTTTAGGCCTTTTGATGCATTATTTACTGCATTTCATTTTTTTTTATAAAATATACATATTTCATCTTTCCGTCATTTACAATATTTATTAGTTTGTTTGCCATTGCCCTTGGCATGGTTCAGTGGTTTATTCCATGCAAATGTCATATTAAAATAGATATATTTTATTAATATATAAATGCAAAAAGGAAGCAAAATATAAAAAGGCAGGAAAGGGGCACAAAATAACATTTTTTCACCATAAAATACATCTCGCAACAGGCATAAATATATGTTGAAAGTCCTATATTTAAAAGTGAATACATTTTTAATTCTCTAGTTGCTTAGCCCATATATTTAATCTCATCACACACAACATGTTAGAGAACAGCAATATACTATGAACCCAACATTTTAAATTCTATAAATATTTTAAAATAAAAACGTAGAAGATGAGAATTTGTTTTAGGATGTTCAGGACATTCAGTGAATTTACTTTACAAGTCTGCATTAATGGGCCTCTCACAACATTTCATTCAAAGAAGATGTATTTACCATTAAAGAGCAATTCCTAAGCTTTTGTGCCCAGGCTCAAGAGATGTAGTCTGGGAGAACTATGTCATCAGTCTGCTGCATGAGGAAGCATTTACTTTGTCCTCCTCTCCCATTATTCTATCCGTTTCCAAAATTCCTATACTTTTAACAGACAGTGGAGGCTGTTCTGTGTGAAATGAGTGCACACAGCCCAAAACATAAAGGCTACTACTCAAGCACCAGGATTTGAGACATCCAGGGGAAGGATTTTTAGACATGGATGCTGACCCTGAATGATACGGTAGCTGTACTGATGTTGTCAGGAAGGAGATAGAGATTATTAGGGACTAAAGGAGGCCTCCAGATTCCACAAACCTCCATTACCCATCACACATACAAACCAGTATTTCCATGGGGGACCAGACATAAACCAGACTAAGGCATCAACAACCTTCTTTCTGTTTTGTTTTAAAAATTGTGCTTTTGCAGAAATGAATGCTAAAACATATTTTTTTTTTATTTTACATTATTTTACATTTATATGTACTGTATATGTTAAAATTCTGAAAATGAATAATAGAAAATAATGTTAAAAATGAATAGATTAAATAAAAGTGCAGATACTTTTTAAAGAAGCCCCCTCCCTATATACATACAGTATATTTATGCACATACAATGTATATAATGCACATATTGTATATTTTCCATTTGTACATGGAAAGGCCCCATTTCATATATATATATATATATATATATATATATATATATATATATATATATATATATATATATATATATATATATATATATATGTTAATTTGTGAGTATGAGGTTTAGATGACCACAATGCAGCAAATTATTTTGTACAGTAAGTCTTTACATAACTACCAACTTTATTGTGCCATCTACAGTATATGAGTAGGCTTTGCTCTAGCTTTATGTAATTCATTGATATGAAGCTATCAAATTATACATTTTTATGTTTGTTATATGTTTGCATTTTAGTGTATTTTATGCTGTGATTGCAGGTTATATGTCAGAACTTTGTCAGACATTCTAGGTACACAATCTAATATTTAGTTAGCTTGGTGTCTTAAGTAGGTATGTGTAGGAGGAAATGGACATCTTATGATCTCAATTTAACCTCCGTCTATCTGAAAATAAAGACTCTATCTTTTTGTGAATCACTGCTGGTCTCCCTGGCAATACAGAGCTTATAGACCATCAATCAGACTCGTGAAAAATGAGTCAATAGCACTTTCCAACTGTAATATATCTATTTTGAGCTTACTGATAATCCCGAGAAGTCTAGAACACAGGACCATTCATCTTGCAATCTATTTTCTTTATATTTCTTGTTTTCATACTCAGTTCTTACTTTACATACAAAGTGAATATATGTCTCTGTGGTATGTCCAGATATGTCAGATTTTTATGTTAGCATTTCTCTGGGACTGAAGCTCTAAAGTTCAAATATGATGGATGTATAGCGCCAGATTCTATTTTTCCTCTCTTTCAATAGTCAGTAGAACCTCTAGAGGATTTGGATAAGATGTTCTAAGGAATACAGCTGTCAGCACCATTACTTATTACTATATACAGTATTCATGGGACCTATGTGTGTGAAAGCACAGAGATTTTCTGACATTGCTAGTCCCACTTCTTACTGAGAGCACAATAGTAATTCTCAGAGGCTTATTCATTAAAACTGCTCAAAGATCAAAGAGAATGTGCAAAGTACAACAACTGTGAGCAGTTAGTAAAATAACCAATGCTATTAGCATGCACATGGTGCAGGGCACACTTCACCAGGTTTTATTAACATTAAACAACTCCGGGGCTAACACTAATTTGTAATTGGATCAAACTAATTAGTCTAGATTCTGCACCAAGACCCTGTGATCGTAAGTTTCATTTAAATTTAACTTTTATATAGACTGATCAACCAAGAGAAATTTGTTGATAGGTTGACAATTTATTTTTGTTTATGTGAGTACATGCTTTGGTGTCAGTTATTAGTGACTTTGGTTCCTATGTCATTCTTACTGCTACCTGGGGTCTCCATGAATTGTGTTTAGGATTTCGTTGTTAAAATCATGGATCCCTGGTAAAACCATGGTAGTATTTGGCAGACATCATTGGTATTTAGCATTTGAGTAGCTTTTATTAGGTTGGACATACAACAACTAAACACATGTACTGAGGGTATGGTTGGCAGTAACATTGAAAGGGAACACATCAATCATAGGGATCAGGTTGAGGCAACCGATGGAAAGCAGGTGTTGTCTGCAGCTGATAAAAGAGGTGAGTAGTCCAGTAGTTTAGAGTACGACAAAGGAGTTCATGACAATAAGTACATGAACCTAAAGCATTACTGCAATGTAGTAGCTGCAATATTTCTTATTTAGCTGAGTAAAAGAGAATGTGTGTGTGTGTGTGTGTGTGTGTGTGTATATATATATATATATATATATATATTTTATAAAAATCACCAAATATTTATCCTCACATAATATATTAAGTTTAATTTGATCTGATTCTACGTGTCTTTGTTTTAACATATACATTAAGCCAATTACTTTCACCTAAATGAAAATCAGTACATAGTTAACTTTATTAACATTCAATGTCTGCTAATCCATAAAAGGATTCAATGGTCTAGTGAGCATTCTAGGCTAAATACTTTTGATTAGCAAGGACGAACCCATGACCAAAGAACTTACCTTTGGCAACAAACCAATACATCTAAACCATTTCTGATATAATTTAACAAGTTTTAATATTGTTAGTTTCTATTAGTATTGTGTTGTACAAATTTTTCCTTGTTGCAGTAGATGTTCCTTTCTACCTTGAGCTCCACAAAGGTGTTCAAGCATTGGAAGCACACGTGAGATATGCTGCTATGTTCTGCTAAGTTCTGTATGAGTTCTGTATGGATGATGGAGTCAGAAAAAAAAAAAAGCTGTGCAGCATGTAAGACTATGCTCCCCACAAGTTCCATTTTTTAACAGATCAGATCAGAACAGATGCAGCAAAAGCCTCCTACCTTTCTTGGCATCCCTTGTAAAGACACTGAGGCTGTGCACAGCTGGAGAGCATTTTGTTGTGTGTGCTGCAGCCAATGAGCAAATTGGTTCCTGGAGTCAATCCTGTCCTACTATTGGCTGTTAGCCACATTTAAACCACCCTAGTTCCAGTCTCTGGTTGCTGGATCCTCAGCTTGTTTCCTGCTGTTTGTTCAGTGATATTCTGCCTGTGACTTCTTGGATACCAAACCTGGCTTGACCCTGATTTTACTTGCTGTTCCTCCATTGGTTGCCTCCTGCCCTGACCCCAATCTGTCTTGATTCTTATTCTCAGCTGCCTGCCCCAACCTCAGTCTGTCTTGACCACGACTATTACTGCCTGACCCTGGTACCTGATCCTTGGCTGGCCTTACACCAAAGGTTTCTGTTCTGCTTGCCCTGGTTGGGAGAGCCTGGGGGCCGTGAACTGGTGTTTTTCCAACAGCAAAGTAGTCCGGAGACGACTAGGGCCACCGGCCGGTCCCTCCTTTGTGGGGTGCTCCCCTAAAGACAAGGAGACACTTAGATTCCGAGTCCCAGGTAATCCCAAGTCACCTACCAGGGGGTGTAGTCATAACATTTGATAATGGTCCTAATGGTTAAAGATCCTAATGGTTTAACACCTTCCTGGTTTAATTTTATTATAGAAACTATGCTTCATTGGTACATGGTTCCTGGCAGCCTGTGCCTGTGTGAGGCTCATAACCTCTCTCTTTTTTTACTTCTGTAATGCTCCTTTCTGTTAGCCCCCCCCCCAACTAATTCTAGTAATACCACTTCTTTATCACTTTACTGCCTTTTTTTTTTCTAATTGTGTCACTCTGTTGGCAAGTCTAATATGCTCTCCCTTCACGGATATTGGTGTTCCAATTTCACTTATGTTTATATGTTACTATTGATTGTATATTCTACTATCAAAGCTGTTGTGCCAAATAATTATTTTGCAAGGGAAGAGACAACCCTATCCACTAGGTATCCTGCCAATCACTTTGTTAAATATGTTTTGCCTTTTGAGCTTTTGTTCCTATATTATTATATACAACATCAGTAAGTACTTTGAAATTCAAAAGGAGGCAATCAATGGCAGGCCAGGTTTACTTTAAGGACAACACTGCGGCGTTGGTTTTATTTATCAGTTTTGCAGTACATTTTATTATCTAGCCGTGCTGGTGATGACTGGTTTTAAGTAGCATGTTAAATCATCCTGCAGCTGATGATATTTTAGGTCAACACAATTAAAAGTGTTGTAGCTCAGAATAGTTGCAATCTGTGATCTGGATGAACAGATGTGTACACAAACTACAGTTGATTCTGTCATTACTCAAATATATTCACCATATTCTCAGGCTATTTTGGAAGAAGCTGTGGTCATGTTAATGTAAAACTTTACTGAACCTGCATTACTAGTAATTACATTGTTTCAGTCTGTTCCTTTTATGATTTGCTATGTTTAATTAAAATGTATTAAATTACTGTTTATTTTTCATTTATATAAGTACAGTTTTCTTTACATTGTTACAGCTTGCATTGTAGTTTACATACAGATTTTAGCCAAAATTTTTTTAACTAGTAAAATAAATGGGGTTCATTGCCCTAGAATTACACATATTTACATTGTTTTAAGGTATTTCCTCATCTGATTTTCACATGACCTTAACAAAGACAGCAGTAAAGCTTGTTAAAACGCATCAGCAGTTGACATGCAAATGATGACATCAGCTGTGCAACCTTGAAGCAGACCCCCTTCCCTGTGCCCAGTTACCAGCCAGGCCTGGTCAATATTACCAGCACCACCACTGAGTATTGCGGCAGGTATACATACAGCAATAGTCTCTAAACTCAGTCTACAAACCTATCTGCCAAAAAAACAAAATAGCAGTGTTTAATGAACTCATTTCTTTAATGTCTTTGTTATGTATAAAAGTGCTGTATATTGTCAAGAGTAGATAACATGGAACTCGTGCTGTTATCTGAAACAGGTGCTGACCACCTGTGTTCACAAAAAATGACAGTCTTTAATTAAAAATATAATTCAAAACGTTACCAAAAGTCTTGAAAGCGTCTCCACTTTCAAGCAAACTTAACTTGGTTTAAAGAGGAACTAGTTCTGCTTTCAAAATTTGTGATCAGGCAGAATTTTATTGTGGAAAGAGACAGGTAATGTCCCTTCTGCAAAAAAAATATACTTACCTGCCTGATTGATGTTCACCTGTCAAAATTTCCTGCTTATGTACATCTCAGCATAGGAAGCCCAGGGCATCCCAGCTTCCCCTGTGTCTGCCAGTACTGAATGAACGCATTGCCACAGAAGAGAAGAAAAAAGAAGATGGCAGCACTTGTGATGGGACAGAATGTAATGAGATGAGTGTAATTTAAAAACTGTGATTAGCCAGGTAGGGATGGTCACAATTGTTTTGTGAAAAAAAGGTTTGTTTCTGCTTTAAGGCATTTTAAAATAACAACAGTACGTGTGCAGTGGTAAAGTGTCTCTTCCATCACACTCCTGTTGGGGTACTATGGGCAGACCTGGCATATCACGGGCATGTACTACTGTAATTGCCATGAGATGTATCAAATGCACTGGTTTTTAAACCCCTTACTACCTGACTGAAATAGAATATCAGTTTTGGGTGGTCTAACCTTAAAAAATTCTTTTTTTAATCTATCGTTTATATTTTTCTCTAAGCAAACATTACTGTTTTGTTACAATTTCTATTTTAATATATGATTTTACACTAAAGGTTTACTATTTTATAGGTTTCTTAGTTTGCATTTGCTCTTAGTGTTTCATGTGACTTTTTGTGTATGGCACAGCATAAGCAGACCTAAAGAATGTTTTACTTTTGTTTTACATGTAAGCATGAAGGATAAGCCAGCACAGAAGATTTAAATTCTTCTTCAAAGTTATTAACGGAAATTCACTTTTGCTTACTCTGAATAATTTGTTTAAAATATCCACAATCCGTATCCACAACAGTGGGCAAATATTGCCCTGACTGACTCCCTGGCATTACTGAATGTTGTTATCCTAATCATGACTTGCTAACAGAGGTATTTACATAAAATAAAATATTTATATAGGGGTTTTTGCCCTCTGTTTTTTTACTTAAATTAATCCACGTGCCTGTGATTTAAGTGATGTCACAAGGCTGACAAAGAAAAACTAGAATTCAGCTTTTATAAACATTTTTCTTCTTTAGTATTTTACAAACAACTGCTAAGGGTCATTAGTGAGCTTTTCCAAAAAAAAGTTTTGAGAAGCTTTCACAAGTTTGCTTTTAGAAAAACAAATATTACGCGGCAAAAAAGCCGATCAGTAAAGTTAGCCACCTAAACTTAGCAACATATTTAGAATAAATTATTTTTTTTTGTGAGGGTTTAAAAAGGGATTAAAAAGATTTTTTTACATGATTTATATATTGGCAAACACTGACTGTATTACAAATCTTAACTTTTAGAGGCCTTACTTTTAGGGGTGTTACAGCAGCCCAAAGCAAAACATACAAAAGCAGGTAAACATTTTTTCCTAAATTATTAAAACACTTTGTGCCTGATTTAATAAAGATCTCTGAGACTGGAGAAGATAGACTGTCATGGCAGAACCCAGGTGATCCAGTAAACCCGATTTCATAAAATAATTTCCTATTTGGCAAATGTTTTCAATTCTGGATCAGGCGCATTGCAGGTTTGTTGATTCCCCCAGGTTCTCCTGTGAGTCTATCTTCTCCAGTCTTGGAGAGCTCTAATAAATCAGGCCCTTTATTTACAACTAACATGGAAAAATAATTTTTTTTATCAACATGAGCGGAGCTTCAATTAAGTAAGCTATGCCATTTAGCTGTAGAATTTCAGTGTTTCACCCAAATGCTGCAGACAACTCACGAAACCTACAGTATCTGCTTTTAATGAACTCCCTGCACTGAAACCCAAGTCTGAACTGTAAGTGTTCCCATTTATATATATATATCTATTTATAGATATTTTCTCCCTTGGAAACCATGTTCCTATGTGCAATATGTTTTTCTAGGCAATGTACAAGTGATGACTACATATGTAACACATGTTTAAAGAATGTATAAGCTGTTTTTTGTTAACATTACTCAATAATAGTCAAATATGTATTGAGCAATTTCCTATATTTACAGTAATATTAATTAAAGTCTTATAGTTGCTATTCAACTCTCCAAAAACCCCTGAGGAAGCCGGAATGGGCGAAACGCGTCGGGAGAGGTGATTTGTGTCTATTTTCATATATTCAAAAGTATCACTAGCTAATTAAGTTCAGTACTTACCTCCAACGAACTTACTAGTTTGAGAATATATATATTTATGTTTACGGATATTCTATGTAAACGGTTTTATATTTCTTTTTTTATTAGTAAAGTAAACAATTGTATCAGGTAATCACAGTGCCACTAAAAAGCCTACTTTTTTTTCTCTTTCCTACAAAAAATCGGATTATTACAAAAGGCATGGCACTAATTAGGTTTACCTAGCTCTTGAAATCACATTTTGCCTTATGGCTCTTTCCCTTATTTCTGTATAATTTCAGTAGTCAAAATTTTACAGACTACAAAACATCTGTACTAATTGGAGAACTAAAAGAGCATGAAAAGTAAATTTTACTAAAATCTTCACTTTCAAGCATTCAAGATCATTGTAATACCTATATACACTTCATGATTTACAACCATATGAAAAATTATTGCATTTTGCCACAATCAAACATTTACAACTACATAAGAAGTCTACCCTAGTTACTGAAATTATTGTATGGCCCATGAAAGAGTTCAGATATAGTCTGTTTAATGAACAACACTGTGTAATATATTGGCGCTATATAAATCCTGTTTATTATTAAAAATATTATTAATAATATTAGGCATAAGACAGAGGTTGGAAAAGCAAAGGATGGATAAAAATTAGTGAACTATTAACCATTGTTAATTAGATAGAAATGAAAGTGAAATAACATATGTTTGAGCAGCAGAAGTAGCCAGAAGCAGAAATTCAGAGAAAAAAAAATTCAGAGAAGCAGAGAATTCATGAAAAAATACAATGTTATCAGTGCAGTTCATATGTGATTATGATATATCACATAATTACCCTTCCTCCATGCAGAATTACTAAATGTGTACCTAGCTATTCCGCTAATTGCTTCAGACAGTGTGAGCAAGAGGATACCATGATCCACATTTAGTAGTCCTGCCCTAAATCAGCGAGACTGTGGGTTTATAACCTGATTTGGGCTTGGTGTTAAACATTGACATTAAGCAATATCTTTGGAAGCACCTCTGAATAAGCCAATCTCACATGGTTCCAGAATCACTAAAAAAATTGGTTTGGTTTTATTTTTATTGTCATTAAGAAAACTATGGCACATTCATAAAAATCCCATTCTCTTTGATGCAGTTCTTGATAGACTAAATGATACAATGATTGACTTAAGCAGGCACACTGATTTTCTGACAATGATTGAATATTTTAAAACTAGAATAAAGTCTTTGATGTATTGAGTTTTGAGCTGTTTTGGACCACTCAGGGATGCTAATTATACCCTTTTTCCTTTACTCCTCTCCCAGGAACTCCTTCTATCTTTCTTCTTTCCTTTCTTTCTCTTTTTGTTGGGACTAAATGGGTTTCATCTCTTCCTGTTTAGAGGAGGATGGCTTTTTACCATCAATAAATTGTACTAGCAGTCCTATTTGTTCTACTGTTGCATATTTGCTTAATGTATTGCTTTGTTTATGTGACATAGAAGAAATACCTTTATTCAAGCAAGACCAATAAAATATCATTGGACTTTTACTTTCTATTTCTGTTATGCATTGTTTAAACTATTGTTACTTTTTTGTATATTATTTTGCTTATGTGATACAAACTTTGTACCCGATAAAACCCGATTTTTTGGATATGAACCTTTTTCTATCACCTCTTTTTCCTCATCCCTCTCTTTTGTATTGTCCTTATTTTGCTAATTTTCAGTAAAAATATAATGTTATATCACAAAATTTCATAATTTAGTCAGGATAAAAAAAACACACACAGGTCTATGTAGGTAATTTAAAAACCCTAAGCTTGTGGTTAACGCAGAGGAAGGTATAAAACTGTACTAAAGTGTAGACCAATTTGTTTTATCAGGCAACAAAAATCCTCCCTGATACCCCAAAGCAGTGAGAATTCTCTGCATTTTACAACAGTTTATGTATTTTGAAATACATCCAGTCTGGATTTAAAACAATGTGATGAGTTGGCTAGAACCAGTTCATTTTATATATGAGTTTTTTTGTATATCTAGGTAGGTTTGGCCATAAATATCTATGGAATTTAGTTAATGCCCCATTTCCTTTGTGAACATTATAGAAAGTCTGATGATAAAATACTATTGTCCATTAGCATGTTTACGTAGGACAAGAATATGAAAAAAAAAAAAAAAAGTGTTGCTACCTACCTATTTTAAAGCTGGGTAACAATAATGGATTATAACGAATAATGCATTTTGCTCAATTAGCACTGTTATTTGCAGCTGTGTGGCTTATTTATTTATGAAGGCGTAGCAGCATTACCAGGGCATACATAAACTTGGCATGGACCTCATTTTCTGGAACCAGCATTTATTTTATTATATAATTTATTTCTTTGCATGGTATAAAGCAGTGGTCACCAACCGGTGGTTCACGCACCAGTAAAATTTGGTGGTCCACGGCTCTGGCTGGTGCGCCCCCAATCTGGGTCAGGGTAAGGACCCCGCTGGGGAACGCACTGGCCAGAGCCATGGACCATGCCAACCATAACGACACAACACGCCCGCTCTCCCATTGCAGGCTCAGACCTGTGATAAGAGAGTGGGCCGGTTCTGGCATCATGACGTCACCATGGGGAAAGCTTCTTCTCCCTTTGATTGACACACGGCTCCCTGCGCATGCACTGTCTGGATTCCATGCATTTAGTGGTCTGTAGGTCCGAAAAGGTTGGCAACCACTGGTACAGAGAATGCTTTAATTAGGTTTATGGAGGATCTGTATAAAAATGATGTAAAGCACAATAATATATCATTATATGATTATTGTTTTTAGGTTTAACTAAGGCAGTCAATTGCAAAAGTAAATAATCAAAAACATTAAAAAAAATGAAACTGTGAATTGAAACAAAATAAAAATGTAATTTTTGCCCACAGTTATCACTATAAATTGTAAAGTAACAAATTCCATTAAAGACAAGTAATGTCAATAAAAGTTGTGTACTGCTAAAGAGTCATGATCAAAGATATGGTAAAAAGACACGTTTAGGTTTCTAATATGAATTAATGCTATGTTATAACCAGAAAATGAACTGAATGAATTGGTTTATATCGTGTTTTAATCCCGTTTTGACAAACATATTGTGCATTATACCTACCATATATATATATATATATATATATATATATATATATATATATCCCAGGACAAAAACATTACATATCCATATGGTTACCTATTGCTCCAATTGACCTAGTAGCATGGAAAAATGCCCCTTATTTTCAGTTATGGGGATGCATGTGACTCACTAAAATTCCTCCCTTTGTGCACCCAGGATTGTCACATGGGGGTGGAAAAGAGTACTTTAGGTACTCCAAGTCATGAAGTGAAGATTATACAGAATTACTCGAATGGTCAGTGATAGGAAGTAAGTACAAGCAGCTGATTTTGCTGCCACTAACATTAACTTGTTACTTTGACTTCCATAAGTTGACTTTACAGAATTTTGATGTAGCTTTACTGCCTTTTTGTTAGGATCAAGTGTAGTTTACTGCCTTGTTTCTTGGCTAAAAAGGTTTCCAGGGGTACCCGGAGGTCGGAATTTAGGGAGCTGGCTACTGGTCCATCTCATAAAGCAGGAAGGGGTCCCAAATGGAGGGGTTACCTGCGGCCTTAGGAAGATTTTCCAGGAGTCTGATAATGAACGTCAAGGAGCCTATCTTATGACCTTTGTCTCTTTGATGAGCTGCTTAAACATCTATGCAGCTTTGAAGGTTGCAACCTTGGACGGCTTGCCCTTCCTCCTTTTGTATGGGCAGGAAGGCACAACCTTTGGTCTATCAGCCTAGATAGAGAGGAAGGGTTGTCCCACCCACCCTGTACTTTCCTGATGACTAAATGGAAGAACAATTTTAATCAATGCCTATATTAATGGACTTTTTATTTTTATTTTTTTTGTTTAAATGTTTAATTTTTGAAACACTGCCTTTATTTTGTACAGGTTCTGGACCTCTCCTGATCGGTGGAGATTTTAATTGCACTAGAGAAGGGGAGCACCGACACAGGGGAGGATCTAAACAGTAGGCCAGACCGCAGTTCTTACCTGCTGAAAAGTTTACTTGATGTAATTCTTGGAAGGATTTCCATGCGGAAGACCCAGGTTGCACATTGTTCAAATAAAGAGTGAGCTCCAGAATCAAGTTTATCTTTTCCTTAATTTTTTAGGAGCACAAAGGGTAAAGAGAGGTTTGTGGCACTTTAACACCACTCTTTTAGAAGAGCCTTTGTTCCTGGATTTGTGCCGACCAGCAGAGGGAGAAACTGAGAAACCTCATGAATCAGTGCTACGCTTGTGGGAGGGCATTAAACCCCAGATTAGGAACTTTTTTTTATTTCAGCAAGTAACAAGAAGGCAAAAGAGAAAAGGCACTGGTTTTATGTTCTTTATTACGAGATTATATGCCCTTTTTAAAATAAAAGAAGTGGAGCATTTTAAACCTCAAAAATGAAATGAAAACAGTGCTGGAGCGCAAGGGTAAAGAAATTATCCACAATTCACACGTTCAACATTTAGAGCAAGGTGAAAAAAGTTCCAGCTTCTTTTTTAAAAAAAAGTAATGGACAGAAAGGATGTTATTTTATTCTTGAATGGTGAAACATCTTTTGAGGGCATGTTGAATTCTGCTTTTAATTTTTATCAAGAATTATTTAGTGGTTTAGTGGAAATGTTATTTATCAATTCCTTTTAAATGACTCTTTTATGTCCTAGATTTTAAACTTGCTATTTTAGACCAAGAACTTGTATCCCGCAATATAACCTCTGATGAACTTTTATTTACTTTTAAAAGTTTCACTAGTGGGAAGGCACCTGACGAGGATGGGTTGCCAATTCAGTTTTATCTGGTCTTCTAGGACATTTTAAAAGCGGGTCTGTTTTTTTTTTATATAAAGACGTTTTTACAGTTAATGAGCTTCCCCCTTTTTGGAGAAGGGGTATTAAATCATTAATATTTAGGAAAGGTGCTAGGGGATTGTTACAAAATTATAGATCTATCACCCTCTATCAATGTGGTTTAAAAGGTTATGGATAAATTAATTGCAAACAAGTTAGAACAGGTAATCATGAAGTTGATCCATCTCAATCAGGAGTGTGGGGTACCTGGCAAAAGTATTACTGAATCCCTTAATATTTTACATGATGCCATTTGGTACTCGCTATTTTATCCTTGGATTTTGAAAAAGCTTTTGATCGTGTCTCTCATGAGTACCTTTTGAAGGTTTTAGAAAAAATGTTTACTCCGAGTACTATTTAAGGAAAATTAGTCTGTTTTATTAGTAAAGTTTTAGCCAGATTTCAGTAAACATTTTTTACAAAAAGGGGGTGATTCTGGGGTTAAAGTCAGGAAACAGGGTTTCCTTTGTCCCCCCTACTTTTCATCTGCGACATGGAACCCCTCCTGATTTTACTATGCAAAGGTAAATTACTGCAAGGGGTTTCCATACCTGGTGGTGGGGGGAACCAGGTAAAAGTGTTAACTATATGGACGATCTTACTATTTTATGTATTACACCTTTTGACATACAGACGATGCTTTTACACACTAATCTCTTTTGTGGATCCTCTGGTTTTAAACTTAGTATCTTAAAATGTGACTGTTTTACCGTGGGGTCATGGGATGTATCTCAGACCCCAGAGAATAAAATCCAGAGCACCGGAATTACCATTTTGAGCCAGATTTTTAACTAAGAGAATAATGGCAATAGTATTTGGGATTTGGTAATTACAAAAATCAAGAAAAAATATCATTATGGTTACTTTGCAGTCTGTCAATGGAAGGTAAATTTTTAATAATAAAAATTATTTTACTTCCTGTTATATGTAGCTATGAAAGAAGTAAGACCAAAAAGGGGGGTATTTTAGGTAAATTTGTTTATGAGTTGTGTCTCGCCTCCATGGTATAACAATCACGTGAAAGAGAGAAGAACACAAGAAGGGGGGAAAAAGAGGAAAAAAGAGAGGCTTTTATATTTTATAAAGGGAGATCAGAGCGTCCGCTCCCTGTTTACCACCAACGGTCTCATTTCCTATCCTATCAAAAAACTTTATCTCATTTCTTTAATTGGCAGTCAATCGCAATCTCATATGACATCAGAAAAAATTTGATATATCAATACCTAAGTTGTCACCATACCTATATGCCATCAAGTGATAACTGATAAACTGATACTTTCTAGAAGGATCGTTGAATGTCTATGGACTATATGTTCCATAGATAGACCGCAGTTCCCTGTGGTGAAACCTATACCAACATATACATACCTTATCACAACATTCACTAAACGGCTGTTTATGATTAATCCTTCAAGAATCAAAATACCAACAATTACACAAATGCAGCCAACCTTGAACAAAGTTGGACAACCCAAACTTGATCATTGGCGTCACTTTCGGTTTTTTGAAACCCGAAATTGTAATTGTCCAAGTCTCTATATCCCCTGAGGAAGCCATTTTGGGGGAAACACATCAGCAGAGGCTAGAGCCAAGTGCCTGCGAGATACTTGCGCCAATGATGAAAAAGTATTACACTTATTCTTGAATTGCCTGTTTGCAAAGAAGATCTGGAAAAGGGTAGGCTTACTTTTTAAATGGATCTTAATGATTTGAATTATGTATTTTATGTATGTCTTTTATGTCCTACCCTGCACCAACAAATTGTTTGTTGGTTTATTATTAGTTGTATAAAAGATGCTATCTGGAAAGTTTGAAACATTTTATTATTTAAGCATATTTTATTTGATCCTACTGAATGTATAAAAATGACCAGTGAGAGCGAGATGTATATTTATTAGAGACAAGAAGACAAGAAGACCTACAAGAGGCAAACAGATTGTGGTGTCCTAGTATATGGCAGACAATGATAATGTAGATTTTATCTTAATATAAGGTTTTATCTGATAATCAATTATTTTATTCTGTGAATGTATTTTAAAGTAGTGTTAAGGTAGATTTTATCTGCTGATGGAATTATTTTATTCTGGAAATGGGAAAAAGCCTTGTTATCACTCATGTTGTATCTTTTAAATTGTTGAAACCCTGATTGATTAAAGTCAAACTCAAGTATCTTATAGTTTGTGATTCTTAAAAAAACTTTTTTTTTTAGAATTTGGGTAAAAGTTGCTTAGGAAAGAACAGAAAGATACAATAGATGAACAAATAAAAGTATATACAAATTAACATATCAAAGCCCACCTCTACCCTTCTAACTCACAGTCCCATAACAATTTCACAACAGCTGATACTTGTTGTCTTATTAGTGTTAGCTTTCCATTAAGGAGCACTCCTAACACTAAAGTCTGTGTACAGCACTCATTCATTAATCTGTCACTCATTTGTCAATCGAAATGATCATGAAGGATAATATTGGAAGACTTATGTGGAAGGAAGCATGGGATATAGAAATAAGGAAAAAAAAAAAACGGAAAAGGAAGAGGAAAAAAGGGGTCTGCCAGGCCACCAATAAATGTGCACCCTCTCCCCCCACCCCCATGTCCTAGATACAGAGCCAAACAAACTGCAGAAAGACAACAAAATGGTTAGAAACATCCAAAGACTGGGGGAAGATATTTGGAAAACCAAGTTTAGGATAAGAGTATATTTTCTGTGTGTATGTGTTATGTTTATTTTTATTTATGTGTCTATCTTATATTAAATTATGGGCTAGTTGAGGCTTAAAAACAACTCCAGATGATAAAAATAAGTTTCTGACCTTGTAATAATATCTAGGTACCATTGCCAATTTGCAATACCACACATGCAATTGTTCAGATTGGTTTCTGGACAGGATTTTATTACTTTTCGAACCTGAAAGCAGCAAAGACCTGAATTTTACTGGAAAAGTGTGGGGGGAAAGCTGGAATGGTTTAGAAGAACAAGAAAGTGGACAACGAGAAGGGGCTGGAGGAAGCCAAGAGTAGGCAGTATGAGGAGCAGGATCAGACAGCAAATGAGAACCACAAGTCAGGTAAGATGATATGGGCTATTAGCAGAAATGCCCAGTGATGTTCTTTCTAACCTTCTTTTATATATGTCCTTATAGTGACTCAATGACTTTTTTTCATAGATTTTATATTTAGCTTAATTACACTTTTCCTATTCAAAATGCTGTGTGATTTCAATTATAGGCTGGTAGAAAACACAATATTCTTTTGTAACATTCAGGCTTCTTCACAGAGATAAATAATGCTAGCATCTAGACTTGTTCTTCATTGTTTATTGTTATTCATTGTTCAAGCTTTTTAGCAAGGGTTGTAACCTCAGGCAAGTCTCATCCTCTGGAGTATTTTAGCAAACAAAATGCATTTATTATTTAGTCATAATAGGTAAAGCCATGGAGAGCAATACCAGAGGAGAAAAGAATGGATGAAAGTTTCATGGTTTAGAAAACAATAACATATTATGGTATGCTTACATATTATATCATAGGGTATTTTGTACTGCTGCCTTTCCTCTTAATCTTGCATAGGGAAAAGGCTTTTGGGAAAACTAATTTTGGTAGAATGAGCCCACATCAGGAGGAATGAATATGGGCTATCCTGCTAGCCCCTTCTACCAGCAGATGAAATTTACAAGTCTGCTGGTAAAGTCACGGAGAGTAATAAAAGTTGTCTAGAGATGGCATTTGTGCATTTTTTTGAAGTTAGCAATATTTCAGCAAAGTCAACTTTCCGACTAGTTTGTGACTAATCCTTCCTAAGGAGACCACCCCACAGAAACATATGGGGAGCAACTTTACAAGAATTACGTAAGGGTGGGCTAGTTTGTTTACAAGTGCATTTCCTTAGAAATCATAAATAAAAGGGTTGACTATTATCCAATAGAATTTGCAGAATTTAGTTAGGCTGAGCATAGTGGCTAGTTATTTAATTGGATATTCACAGGGATATAGTGGTAAGACGGCTTTCAAAATGACTAAACCAGATGAATAATGTTTGTAAAATGAAAAATTATCTCCTCGCCCTAGGCTCAACATGAATTGAAAATCAAATGAAAAGTATGCAATAAAATCTAAACATGAAAAACAAAGAATAAATAACAATTTTCTGTAGAAAGGAACTTGTCTATGAAAGGTAAATGAGTATGTGAGCTTATTTGGTTTTTAAAACTATCAACCTTAAAGCCCATTTTTTTTTTAATCATTCCCCATCAAGAAGGATTTTAAAGAGGATTTCTAGGAAATATAACCGAATAGAACAGCACAAGTGTTCAATACATCCCATCCTTTTTTATATCCTTTATATTCTTTTCTATATAAGATAAAGTTCTACAAAAACTGCCCAGAATGCAATGGTATCATAACTCATTACTTTCAGCCTATGCTTCTTTTATGTCCAGTCCCTGTTGTTTGAATGGAATTGGTAGATGCAAATGGTGGCTTCATAGACTTCCTTGGCAGAGACAAATTCCAATAACAAAATAGCAAGAACAAAAAGTAGGAAGATACTGGTAACGTGGTATACTGGTTCACTAATGGCTCCTCACAGTCTGGCCATTCTGAAAGCCTGGTATACACAGAATTTGAATAAATTGTCTGAAAATATTTACTCTATCACATCCCTCAATACCAGTAGGTGACAGCCCAAACTTCCTATTCACCTAGCTTTGTTGGTTTCGTTTTTACTCCACATTTCATCCTTGATTTATTTTCTATCATAGGTATGTGAATATGGAATTACACATTCTCTTGGTAATGTTCTATTTAATTTGGAGCAGCAGGAATAAAATTCAGTAAAACCATTATCAGCACAACTGCTGTGAACACTCCCAAGCTCAAGTGTGCATAGCATTATCAAGAAGTGCACCAATTAATTGGTTTCTTTAAATTGCAAAAAGTCAGTTATGGTAGGCAGAACTTTATTGACAACTTAAAAACAATACCTGGACCAGGTTTCATTTGACGGTTTTATAAGTTAAGTAAACATGGCAAGCATGAGCTGTACAAATATAAAAACGTTTAATATATAATAGAATGCAGGGTACAAAATGTTGTAAACGAAAAACCATCAGTTTTATCAATCACCAATCATATGTGGCTCTCTAGAGTGCAATGTTTAAACTGTGCAAACTATATATAATAAATTAGACTCTATACAATATATTCAACGTCTCTTTATTTATTGTGAATAGGCTTTGAATTGGAACGTTTTTTTTATTGCTGTCTGTATTGCTGCTTGGAAGATTTACTCACTGTAATCGTTCTCATCACCAATGTGCGCAGGAATGGAAGTGAGGGTAAATCCAAAATTTAGAAATAGTAGTAATTTAGTCATTTTTAAATATAAAGTTGTGTATTGTATCTTTTGTAATGCAGTTATGGTGTATTGTCTCTTATTTTAATGTAACACAGATAGCATTTATCATTTAGGATAATAAGGCAGTGTACATACATTCAACTTTTGCTGCTGGAAACAATCTTTTGTGGTCATTTCCAGTGACAAAAGAGTGACAGATGATCGAACGAGCACTGTATATACCACACTGTTCTGTTCTATGCAGAGGGGAGGGGGGGATGAGCAAGCAGCGCCCCACTGTGCTCTTCTCCATTTTACTATGATCTACCAATAAAATATTTCTAAAGTTTTATATATGCCATTAAAGTCCTGTTTCTCTGCACATATTTATTTGGTCTATATTTGGGATGTGGCATTTTGGCATTTAATGCAATATATTGAATGTTCGTCAACCAGTGAACCCTTTATTTATACGTACTGCTGTACACGTCAGGTTCTCTCAAAGAAGTGTGAATATTTTACCAATTAAACTCTAATTCTACAACTTACTTCTTTCACAGCACATTCAACAAGAAATAAATGTTACAAATATGGCTTATATGTGTTTATGTTTCATATACTTTTGCATCTGCTATTTTAGTAATTATTGTTAAGAAATAAAATTCAGTTTGATCCCATTTTTTTTTAGACCATGTGCTTTATGACTTTTTTTTTTTTTAAAGACATGGGTGCCCCCAGGTGGCCTAACTATGAATCACCAGCGTACACTGCACTCTGCTCAAATATTTAGGGTAGGGTTTTATTATGCCTAAAGTCAAATATTCCAGCCCAGCCAAACAATACCAAATATGGTGGCTCAAGGATATTATATTGGAATCCTGGTTTTTCTTTTAGAAAGGAGCACTTTCATTAACTGTACTCCACGTAAATGTTAATGATCATAAACCTGTACATTTTAGCAAAAATATCTTGTTATTTTATATATTTTAACATGTTTTGTGTTACATTGAAAATGACATGTCTATACTATACTGGGGCCAGAAGACATTTAAAGCCCTACTCTGTATCAACTTCTGTGGTGATAGACAGATCATAAATACAGACACAACAAAACAATGTGGTACTACTGTCTGCAGCATTCTACAGGCTGGGGGATGGATCCTTGAATCTGAAATTCACAAAAAAGTGGATTATAGGATGCAGTGCTTCACCAAAAGACAAAAAAACAGGAGCTTTTAAACTCTTATTTGAAAAATTATGAAAGTTATAATTAAGAAGAAATTATACAATTTGCTGTTTTAGAATATGTTTTTTGTATATAGTATAGATTTAGATAGTAATACAGAAAATCTCAATAGACAGAATAAAGTTAGGATGCTCAACACAAAACCTAGAAATGAAACAAGAATGCTCTAAACTCTTTGTAATATTAATTTAAAATTTTGATATTGATTTTGATATTAAGTCATTGTGATTTAGAAAAAATCATTATCCATAATAGCCCATAGTCAGTGATTCTTTCTACCTACACAATAGTCCTGTACAACATTAAAAAGACCTACTCCCTATCCTACATAGTTTATAAATTCTTTGTGGTTTTTGCAGACTGATAAATATCATGTAGCTATTTTAGTGGTGCCATCAGTCCGATAAGAAAGTTTGTTTTTGAAGTTAGGGTCCAGCCAATCTAGTGGTATTTGTTACCTGATGTAATTCATACCTATCAAAGGCTGCTGAAAAAGAAGATTACAGATAATTGTTGCTTATACGCTCCTACACCACTATCAAGAATGCAAAGCCTGCTTTGGGGACTGGAGCTATAAAAATGACAAATGACTGCTGTAATGTCTGGGATGACCAAGAAACAGGCAATGGAGAACTGCTGCTTTGTGCCAGACTGTCTGTAGTGATTATTCTCAACAGTATTATAGTACATCTCCTTTGAAGCTCTTTCCAAAACCATTGTAAGATTATATCAACCTGTTAGCAAAATGTAGACTTTAAGAAGTCACTCAGCCACACAAGTACCTATTCCATTCTAAAGTTTACATTTTTTTATGCTCTTCCAACATTTAACTCAGGAAGAAATAAATTATGATGTGTGTGTGCGTTTACTTAAAATGTAACAAAGGAGAAATCAATAAAAGTAGTCTGCCAGTAGCTATAACACAACAGGTTTTTTTTTGCTATTTCACCCCTGTAACATAGTTGTATTATCTGTTGATCCTGCCGGTAAGTCTGGTATTGTTCAGCTTCCTTTTAACAGACCAAGCCATTTAGAAAAAGTATCAGTTAGAAGGTTAAGATCAAATATTTAACGCTGACAGGGGGACTTACAATGGTCACCTTTTATTAATTTAATTAAAAGCTTTATACCAATAGCAAAAAATAGCGCTGTGAATACTTTAAAATGTAAAGCTGGAGTTAGGATTTAATTTATTATTTAATTAGGTAATGTCTTGCATAGATCTAATTCTGCTAGTCAGTCTAACACTTCCCTCTACACAGATTCTTCTGGCCAAATGTGGCTACCTTTCTCCTAAATAGACACAGTGCAGTAAGTGTAGCCACCCTATGGCAGGAATTGTGTTACTGGCCAAAAAAACAGGGGGAAAAAGTCTAATAAAAACTAATGCAGGTACCACATCTAAGATCTTGATAATTTGCATTTTACTTGGGTTAATATGTGCTTTAATCTACATGTGCAATATGTTTTTTGGTTTAGGGAAAGCAACCTACCTGCTGAGTTGTACAATTTCTTACTGAGGAATTGAATCACCTTAAAGTGAACCTATCACCACCTTTTTCACTTTATAATAAAGTGTTGCTAACCTTTTTATATAAAGTAAAAGATGTGTTTTTTTTCCTAATTTTTTAATTGAAGTAGGGAACCTTCCCCTTCTGTCTGACACCAATAAGCGGATATAATAGATCCAAGTTCTAACTCTATCTTTTAGCTATGTAGGCTTCCCTAATACTGGCATATACCTTGACTTACATCAGTTCTTTCCCCTCACTGTGTTTTAACACATTTAATAAACAGCAGAACTCTTTAATTTAGGCAAGTAGAATTGCATCAAATAGGATGCTATAGCTCAGTGCAATGTGTTTACATTTAACATGCTTTTCAGTTGGAGTGTATATTCCATTTATAAACACGATGTAGCTCTTCAAATAGAAAGATTAAAAGATTGTTATTAATATTGCATTGATAAAAAATCGTGAAAGACTTTCAGTTATTTATAAAAAAATAACAGTACTATTCATCTATATATTAATAATTGAAGAAAAAGAGACAACTTTTCGACAAATTAAAGACAGATATGCAGGAAAAGGAATGAGCAGGAAATTATAAGCAGCAGTACCATGAACAATTCATGAATGATACAGGTCATGATTGATAACCTCATTTTATGAGCATGGTGTTGCAAAAAAATTAATTTGCACAAAAAAAACTATGGGGAACATTTTGATGATAAGTGTAATGCAACCTAAAAAATAAGCCAACAAACTAGTTACACTCCACCCCTATATGTTAGTTTAGTAGGTAGACTTTTTTTTAGTTGTAGTGGTAGTAATGTTAAGATATTGGAAACTAAAGTACCACTTTTTAAATGTTGAATAAGGCTTGGCATTATTGAAAAAACAAGCAATCTTCTTTAGCAATATTCAATCCTAAAAGTTGAGGTGCATTGCATTGGTTGCCAGCCTACCCATCAATTCCAGCTTCCCCTGCAGTTGCCGAGTATGAATGCACTTTTACGTCATTCTGGCCTGGTCAATCAAGATGCCCAATGATCGCAAGAAGTAAGAGAAGAAGGAGGAAGATGGTGTCACTCTGTGATGCAATGGGGGCAGGGGGCAGGGGGTTTAGTTCCGCTTTATCATATTACTACCACCTATTAGCAGACTTCCTAATCACAGTCCATATTTGTTCAAACTTTGGCTATATTAAGGGTTACATTGAACAAAAGTTCTTCTCACTGCTTGTCAGAACTGTAGATTGCATGTGTGTCATGAAATAATTCTGTATGTTTGCAGGCTTGGAGCTGCTTTAGAACTGTCAGATCTTTATCTGCAGCTGTAATCCATATTTTTTGGTCTGAATACTAGGTAGCTTTTGAATTCTTCCCATGGTGCTAGCTCAGGCTATGGCACGTTATAAATTATGTATGACAGGTGTTTAGCTGGTATGTCTTTTCAGGCATCAATTCTAGTTTCTTAGTGATATTCTGGTTTCTCTCCTGCAGTACTGATGTGGCTTGTTATTCTGGTTTATATACAGATGTGCTCTCTGTGTCACTTTATGAGGCTTTTGATACATAGGGGTTTCATTATTAATAATGTCTGCTGATGGTTACTTTGTTGGTGTCTAGAGCAGAATTTTGTAACCCTTTTAAGAATTATTTCAACCGATAAAGAAACCTACCTTACCACATGTTCTTTAGAAACGTACATATGCTTTGCTTCCAAAGAATTTAACATGTTTAAGGTCTGGGTTCTTTCATAACTTTCATAACTCATATGAAGTTTTCCCTGTTGCATTTTTCTAGGTAGGTGATTTTGGAGATAGCAAGCTCTCATACTGTTTGGTGCAAAAGTAAGTATACCTTATGGAAATTATTGATGTTTTCAACATATTTGAACAGGCAAACATTTGATATTTATTCAAACAATGCCTGGAACTTCATTTTTGCTGTGTGCCAGGTAGAGCACAGCTTACGCTGAGAAGTCAGCAATTAATGTAAGCAAATACCTTTTCTTTCCTAGAGTCCAAGTAAAGTCAAGGGGCCATTGGACTTGGGGTGTAGGTGGTGGGTTATCAAAAGTTAAGTAGTGTTTTATCAAACTGTAATAGGCCTGCTTTGAATTGGCCATTATTTTGCCAAATCCGTTCCTGTACTCACTGATGCAAATCTATCCCGATATTTCTTGTCTCTGAGTTGTCTCTGATATATTTTTTAATCAAATTCCTATTATATAACATACCAGTCTAATTTTGGCCAGTAACAGGACAGTTTAATTCAGACTAAATAGCCTAAAATGTTCAAAAGCAGGGGTACCCACACTTTTTTGGTATACTACACAGAAGTGACTGAAGCTAATGAGACATTGAATGGCAGAACATTGCACAGACATTGCACTACAAGACTATAGCGACAGGAAAGCTACAGCTCACTGTAATAGGAGAATGACATGCTGCACAAGAAAAAGAACTGCTAATCTGTACAAAGGTATCTCGGTAATTGAACCCTGACCCCTAGCCTGAACTGACTGGGCCACCCAGCACTGCTCACCTCAGACTGCCCTCCCGCCCTCTCTGCCTCCCTTTCCACTCCCCACTTGTACACAAACCTTCTCAAGCACTGAAAGACATTCCCAGCATCCCTATAGATGTACAGCAGGGCTTCTGGTAAACAGCAGGGAGGGGTAAGGCAGGGCTCTGCGATTGACTTGCTTTGACTTTGCGATCGACCATTAAACTGCGAATGACGTTTTGGCACCCCTGTTCTAAAGAGTAAGGCAGGTGTTTTACTACAAAAAAAAATTAAGAGACTACAGGTGTTACAGCAGCATAAAACTGTCCAGCAGCAGGACAGCTTTAATGAGCAGGGCTATGACAAAACGTATTTAAGACAAAGAGAACAGGCAAGGGTTTTACTACAAGAATAAGGATACTTTGGAGTACAAAAAACAGCATTGTTATATTGGCCATACAGTTGAAATCTAAGAAAGAATAATAATGTGAGGGAAACCTTGGGCTAGAGTCTACCAGAGTTGGTGAACATCCGCCATAAGGCTCTTGTAGAGAAATAGGAAGTTGATGATTCAAGTCAGAGACAAACTAGGCAAGAGCAATGGCAGGAAAGATCCAATGATGTCTTGTTAGTGATATGCAGCTATTTTTTTTTGGAGGGGGAGTAGGGGGGTGTCCATTTTAGCAGTGGTTTATAAAGTAAAAAGTTCAGGGGTGAGCTTTTTAAAGTTTTTGCAACTTATACTTTTAATTTGTATGTATAGTTTTACACATACTTTTTAGCTTCTTTGAAGAACCCTGTGTTCTCACGCCAGCCAAGTGTATTATTGATCTTAGTCACAGCAGGATATTTAGAAAGTACTGTCTGAGTATGAGCCTTTAAACAGGAATGATCTCATCAATAGCTTTTACCCAGAACTTTGTCACAGCATTTCATGAAATGTGTGCCAAATCCTTGCTTAATCAAAAGTGGCTGCCTCAGAAAACAAACTATGCAGTATAAAGTTAATAAGTAGTTTTCATATCAAGCCGCGGGAGATTACCTGCAGGGACCAGAATGTGTAGAACATTCTTTATAAGTCAGTAGCAATCTTTTTAAAAAGAAAAAAAAATCCACATACAAAATAAATATTCTGGTAAAATGTAAAATAATTTTCATGTTTTGGCAGCATATTCTCATATAGATAAAAACATAAAAATTCTTTTAAAGATAAAATGTACTATATGTCTACCTACCAGCAGCTGGCTTTCTTTTCTAGTTCTGTCTCTCACTATGGCCTTTAGAATCTTATATCATGCTTCCCTTGCTGGTTAAAAACAAATTATGGCACCCATTTAGGGCAGAACTAAAAATAAAAAAGAAAATATTGAGCAAGACAGGTCCTTTATTGCAGAAGAGGCTATGTCTCTTTTGCAAAAAAAAAATTAAAATAAATCTGCCTGTTTGCAATCTTTTTTTATAATGCACAACTATAAATAACAATTGATATACACTAATAAATAAGGAGACAACAGAATTCATGTCATCATTTAAATTTGCCTAGCCAATCATGCAAGAGGGCAGCTCATGACATCTGTCCCTGGATGAACACAATGACAATTATGGAGCAACAAGCAGCCAATGCTGATTGTCAGGCAGCCAGTGGTGTAATGGTCGTGAAACAAGACATCACTGGACTCAGCAAAGGTATTAGTTAATAAAGGAACAGTAAAAATTATTTTATTCTTGTGTCGTCCCTTTTTCCAGGGCTGCTTTAACCCTTTCTGAGAATGAGTATGGTAGACTATGTATTCCTTTACTCATTACCCTGGGTGAGGTGCAAATAATGGGGGGAGGGGGCTTTTTAAAGGAAGCTTCCAAATTTCAAATAATCTCCCAATCTGCAGATCCCCACAACATAGGGGTTATTGTGGAGATGAAGCCCTTTCCCCTACCACTGTTGGGGCAGGAAGGGATTTGTTTTTAGCCAAAAGGAAGGGGATGATAACTGCATTAGCTTTTGTCACCCTTGATACCTGTTGATTTTGATGCAGAATGCAGAAAAGCATTCTTTGTAATTTTTTGTGCATTTATCTAAAATATCAACAATGTTATTAGCCTTCCCTCTATGTGACTATGATGAGGAGAGAGGAGATGTAGTACAAAACAATGCTCTTCCATAGAGGTAGGATCACTAGCTAAAAAAGGAAGAAAAGAAAACAAATGCAGCCACCACATCCAAGAACTGATAAGTTGCATTATGTAACTTTTTTTAGGGGTTAGTTACACCTTAATTGTATCATTTGAAAAAGATATTTATTTCTTCTTAAGCCATCCATGTAATACATGATCTTTGTTGTCGCCACCAAAACATCAGTCAATCAATCTAGCATCATTTCTCATATCTAGATTTTTATCATATGACGACATTGTTTCCAAAGACAGTTCTCACTCACTTCTTTGAAAATATTCAAGCTAGGAATAAAAAAGAAAATAGAGGCACTTCAGGTCAACTGTAAAAAAAAGAAGTAAAAAATGCCATGTCAAGTATGTTTATGTAGCCCACCCACCTTCAAACTAAAAATATTTAATTTAATTGAATTTGCTTGGTAGTATAAACCAAGAAGGCCATGCATTTATGATAATGTTTAATGTGCTAGAAGTATGATTTTTGGCAGCAGATTTGGAGATGTCATTTGAAAACTCCTTTCTACAGTGTGTGGTGCCCTGAGTCACATTAATGAAAGATTTGTGCTGGCAGAGCACAACAATGGAGTGTCAAATTATAGCAGAATAAAACCTATAGTGTAAACCAGATGTAACAGTTGTATAAGTTATAACCTCATTTTAAAGCAAATTTTCAAACACCATAGACGTGCTAAACCACCTTTTTCACAATGTACGTTTAAAACATTCTAAAAAAATAAAATGAAATGGGATTACTACCACCAGAACTCTTTCATTATTATTATCTAAAGCCCAAATATGTCCCACAGTGACATAGATTTTAAAAATTGAAAAGCTATTTTTGATATATGGTATCATGATCAGTGGGTTGCTTCTGCTTACAAACTGTAGGAAATGAAAACTGTAGGAAAGAGACTAGACTTACCCTCACATTCCAACATTTAAAAGTGTCAAAAAAGAACAAATATGCCTATTGAATTTAGGTTTGTGCCCCATACATGTGTGGGTGTTCTTTATAAGCGTGTAAAGCCAATTGTTCTTCTCTGTAAATAAGGTTAGAAAAACCTCTGGTAACTTTTTTGCTGTACACAATACCAGTAGACAGCTCTTGAGGTATAATAGAGGAAATCCTTTATTAGCCAAATATGGCAGGAGCAGGTCTCTTCAATGGAAAACTTCCCCTCTATTTGTCTTCCAGTTTTTCACACTTTTTACACTTTTTATTGAAAGACAATAAACAAGGCATACTGTAACATAAAGTATCTGTTTTTCAGAAAAAAACATAATCATGAAAAAACGAAACATATCTTAGATAAAATTGAGAAACAGTGATAGTGAGAGGGGGAGAGCCGTGCAATGCATATGAATAAATGTAATGAAGTCTTAAATGATTCAAATAGAGGTTAGATAAGGAAAGAAATAGGCTAAAAAGAGAAAAAAGCAACCATAATGAACAATAAATTTATCAGTTGTGCCAGACATAATTTATGATGATTTAAAAGATTTAAAAAAACTTTCTAAGACTGGAAAAGATAGACTCTGATGGGCGAACCTGGGTGATCCAAAAAACTTGGAATGGATCTAGGCCATGATTGAAAACATTTGACAACTAATAGCATTTTTTTTATGTCCAATCCAGGTTTGTTGGATCACCAAGGTCCTCCCATTATAGGGCTTGATTTATTAAAGGTCTCCAAGGCTGGAAAGAATACACTTCTATTGATGAAAATGGGTGATCCGGCAAACCTGGAATGGATCTGGTGCAGGATTGAAAACATTTGCTAACAAATAGCAAATGACTTCCATGAAATCCATTCTAGGTTTGCTGGATCACCCAGCTTCACTGAAAAAAGTGTATCCTCTCCAGTCTTGGAGAGCTTAAATAAATCAGGCCCATAGACTTTTCCAGTCTTTGAGAACTTTGATAAATCAGGGCCAAACTGAGAAATGACGTGGGCCTAAAATATAAACCATGTATTTGTAACCAGGATTTTAAAGTGAATGATAACATCACGTACATGGGCTAGGCCCACCTCCAAAAAATAAAAAAATACATACATTTTGGTAAAGTATCAGAGGCCTTCTAGCTTTATCCATAAGGTAAATGTCATGCACTTCCTGAAACCTGTATGCCACCAATGAAATGGTAATAGATTTCCAGTAAAGTGGGATCAGGGCACGAGGTGCATTAAGCAAATTAAAACTAAACAATTTCCAGTTTTAGATTTTCATTTACTCATAATTCCAGTGTCTATGATCACCAGGACAATAAAGATAAATTTTCCCAGGAGGGGCATATAACAGGAAAAAAAATTATCAACGCTTAAAAAATTAGGGACTGTACAGTCAATTAATGCCTACGGTTTTGGAATCAGAAGTTTCACAAACTCATGGAGTGATATGTTTGGCTATATAGTGTATCTCAAAGGAAGTTGTTATTATTATAGTGTGAATTTTCTTGGTATGGTATACAAGAGATGCTGGATCTCTGAGGAAAAGTAAGAATTCTTTCTTACTTTTCCTCAGAGATGAAGCAGAAGTAGCAAAAGTTGTAGCTAGGGGAATACTCTTACAAATGAATATTATATTAGCTATAGGGGATGACATAATGAATAGTTTGAGGGTCACAATCCAATGATTGCATGAAAGAAAAAAGCCAAAGGTGGAGAACAGATATGAAGGTTTATAGACAGAAGGAGGTGTCATTCATGTTTCTCAGAGGAAAGCAATGCCAGGAAAGCAGAAGTCTATTTTTATTAATAGTTTATTATGTTACAGAGAGTGATGGTTCACCATTTCGTCCAGGAAAAGTTAACAGCAAGGTTGTCAACCATCCATCTAAACTGCCTGAATCTTCATGTATGCCATGTGTGTAAATGAACATTAAATTACGTATATGTCCTTCAAGTGAATAAAATAAACATGCCAATGAAAAAGAAAGGTATATTAGGTGGCTACACCCAAAGATTTTCCATTATCTAGAGCAGAGGTAGGCAAACTCCGGCCTAAAAGTAATTCAGTCCAGCCTAACGCCCCCTGGTTATTTATTGTTAGATTCAGCCTAATGGAATTGTCGCTTTATCGCGAGTTCCCGCAATATCATCAAGTTCCCGCACAGTAACCCCAATTACTTTGCCTAAAGAGCAGAAGCAACACGCAGCTACCAGTCTCCGGAAGGCTGACCTTGAACGTCATGTCTTCAAACTCGAATGGACTGACAAATTATTCTTCGTCCAAAGCAGCAACAAAGCCCTGTGTTTAGTGTGCAACGACACCAACAGCACTTTCAAGCGGTCGAATTTTTCGAAGCTGTCGAAAGGGACTTTCATTGACTTCTACCGTCAGCTGCCACATGCTTAGTTTCCAATGATGTTAGCCCGTGCCAAGCATGTGATAGCAATGTTTGGCAGCACTTATTCGTGCAAGCAGCTGTTCTCCAAAATGAAGTTTTGTAGGAACAAGCTTGGCTCTCAGCTCACTGACAAACACCTTAATGACATTTTGTTGCTGAACTCCTTATCATTAGAACCTGATATTGTATCTGTCTCTTAGAACATGCAACTTCATGTTTCCCATTGATCGTACTATATTTTTAAATAAAAAAAACTTTTCCTTGGACGCCTTGTTTCTTCTGGCCTAGTGTGCCTTCTTGACCTCCTGAAATGGCCTAGTAGTCCAAAAGGTTTGCCGACCCCCGATCTAGAGCAAAGAATCAGCCATCAAAATCCATGACTTTCATCACAGTTGGAAGAGGGAGAGGTTTGTAGAAGGGCCAGTTGCTGTGATTTGCACAGGGGAGGACAAACATTACAGGATCCGTATTTCTACTTATGATCACTGTATCCTATTACATCACATCTTCCAGCCTTCTTCTTTTTATGTATAGGCATATGCATATGCATGCATTCTTTATTAGAATGATACCCACAGATATAGACATAAAGTAGTAAATGTGATATTCTCATTTAAAATATACACCTTAGAAAGTTTCTCCTGCAATGAATATTAGGCAAATGTCACATTTGCTGCTTTTGAAATACTCCCCATAATTTACACTATAGTAATGCTGTTTAAAGTATTATTACCAGGATCTTTACAGATGTATAAACATATTCTCTTTTAAAGAAACTCTATGGCAACAATTCACCAAAAACTTCAGTTTAGAAATGTTATTTGGTTGTGTTTTTGTTGTGTTTTTTCAGTCATATGATAGACACAGGCAGCATTTGTAGGAGTCATATACAATAGAAACAGAATGAATCTGATTAATACAAGGATAAAACCATGCTAGGTTTCCATGGAAACTGGAAGATGTGTCAGCAGCATCATTTTGCATAGAATTATATTTAACCGTTCACAGTTGGCCATAACTTTATGGGTTACATTTATGTACTTTAGTCACGGTTCATTTTTCAGTTGAGCAGCAGGTGAATAAACTACAAAACATAATTATGGTTATATAAATAGGATGTAATACCAGAAAGAAAGAATACATATATTAGATTGTACTTTCTTCCCACCACCACCTGGTTTGCAGTGCTGGTTGCTTCATTTCCCTGCAACTCACTGGGTGGAAGTTAGCTCAGTACGGTGCACTTAAATGTGTTTTCTGAATGTTGTTTCTAAATACACAAAAATTTCCTAAAATCCCGCTGGCGGTAGAATTAGATTAGCTGTCAGGTTTATTGCAATACTTAATAAAGAGCTTCTGGGACTGTGTAACACCTCCGGAAACATTAGACTTGCAAGAATGATACTACACTGCAATCTTCAGTCACTACTACCTACTACTACTTCAAATATCTAAAATCTTTATAGGGAGTAAAACAAGAAATTGATTAAAATAATAGCTTGCAAGTATACTTAATGACAAGCAGGTGGTTTGAGAGGAAATGAAATAGTTTTAATTTAAAAGATAAAACATAGGAAAGTTTTCCCCCAGACTAAAAATATATGACAGAAAAAAAGATAAATGTTTTCCTTGAAACTAATAATAGTACTGTGTTGGAGTTAGGCTATTTCTTGTAAATTTTACTTCAAAAGTGTTCTTAAACATATCTTAGGGAAAAGAGATGGTCCCCTTTCCACTTTGTATGATGAGCCAAGTATTTATTGCAGAAAAAGAAAGCCAATGTCCCTATTGCAATAATGTGAATTACCTGCCTAATTGCTCTGGGTTTCTTGCAGAAAACAGAGATGCACACACACACAACATCAGTTTTAATTGCCGGGAAAACCTGGCATTCCTGGCTTCCCTTGTATATGCTGGGATGACATATGGTTATGCCACCCCTGCACGATGTATGGGTATATCATCCCGGCATAGCTAATCAAGATGGCCAAAGATTGTCTGGACGTGGAAGAATAGAAGAAAGATGGTGGCACCCAGCGCTGGAGCACGGAAAGTTGAGTTGGCTGGGCTTAGTTATGCTTAAAATATGCTTTAAAGATTGATGTATCACCCTGCAATACCATATTACAAAATTACTAAAAATTCCACTAAGCAACTCTAGCTAAAAAATTTCCTGTTATTTTGAACGATATCTGAATGCTGTTAAAAAAAAAAATAAAACTAATAAAAACCATTGAAGATAAAGCAACACAAGCTGGCTGCACAGACTAATTAATTTGTAATCATGTTTCATGGATTTGAATTAAAGTATTTTTAATATGAAATTCTGCCATTGCAGATTTAGTTTACTGCAGATTTTCAATGGTGCCGAGGAAAATAAGTTAGTGGGTTTATCCTCTAACACAAAATTTTTTATTTAAAGCTGTTGCTTTTGGAAGGACAATAAAAAAATAACCAATAATTATGTGGTATTTTAAAGTTTTTTCAATTTTAAAAATATGGTTAAAAGGTATTGCCCCTTCGTTATAAATTTGCCTTTGGGGAAAAAACAATCTGTAATGACGAGGCAGCAAATGTGCAGGCAAGGAAAAGCCACAGGTAAACTAGCAAGCAAGTCAATAACTGGAACAGCTTGTAACTGGAACAAGTCAGTAACCGGAAGTACAGCTGAAGACCTCCTAACTCCTAACCTCCTAACTGGGGTCCTGCCAGCCTCAGCTGTAAATGGCCCGCTTGGCACCTCAATTAGCAATAGGCATGCAACCATGTATGCTGACATGCAGAAAGATGCTCTTGACCTGCAGGATCTACATGTCCACCTGACAGCATGATTTTCAGCAACAGGGGTGGTTTAATGTTGTTTTGTTTTTCACCTGATGATCCATGCCTAAAAACATATGTAATCAAATTTTACCAGATTTAGGTATGCTGGTTGTTAATGCATATTGTCTAATTGGATTTTTACAAAACTCACAATATTTCAGCCTTTCTGATTTTACTGTAATGATCCCTCTATCTTCAAACTCTTTTATTCTTATACAGCACTTTGCCCTCTGAGGCAGCTGGCATAGTGGCCCTGAAACCAACAGGAACTGTTTGGCTAAACAAACATGTTCCCCGAGCCATGATCTAAATCACTTACATTGATGAGTTTTTCCTGTCCTGCTATTTTGTAATACAGATTTATTCCAATGTACAGTGTACCCTATTGGCCAATGGTCCATTTCACCCTATCCTTTTTGTGCCCTTTATTGTGGTATTTGTATTTCTTTGTAATACCAGTTTTTTACTTTATCAACCAGTGTTTGTAGAAATTACATAATTGAAGAAAGAAATAGAAAATATTTAATCCTATGTATCAAAATACTTTCTTTTAGAACTTGTTCACTCAGCAGTACATTAAGTATAACTACACGCTCGTTGCCTCTTTTAATTACTCGCTTTTCATAACTGTGATTTTCAGCATACTTTTTCGATTATTCTGTTCAGTTATACCATCCTATTAGGAGTAATAAATCTCCTACATACATAATGAAGTAACCTTAGTGCAGTTTAAGCAAAACGAGGAGAGAAAAGAAAAACTGCAAATTCATGAGGAAGTTTTATAGTATGTTAATTTTTTCTTTTTAGTTGAAGTAGTAGTTTTTACTCTGGCCTATGGCACCTGTCTTTTTACTATGTTTGTTGTGACAAAATATGGGTATGGTATAATGGATAAAGGTTTTAATAAAAGATGAGGTTTAATAAATTTTGCTTACTCACAGTGGGAATGGCCAAATTGGTACAACTTATTAGTACTAACAAAAAGCCGTGTAACTTTTACTGCTGCTCTCAGATGGATGGATTTTATGTCATACAATTGTTTGCTATGCTCATTTGTTAGATAAGATAAGCAGATTACATGGGATAATTTATTTATTGAATGTATTACCTAAAGAGATATTTACAAAAAAATAACTGATACTTAAACTAGAAAAATAAAGTCTGGTCTGGTGTTCAGGTGGGCTTAAGACCAATAACCAATAACCAATTTGCACTGCAGAGCATGCACACAGAATAAGTCATTTTTTTTTAATTTGAGGAGGGAATGCAGTCTGGAAAACCACTGCAGGTAGTCCCCGGGTACATACGAGATAAGAACTGTAGGTTTGTTCTTAAGTTGAATTTGTGTGTAAGCCGAAACAGGTACAATTTTTTAATACATTTAATTAGGACAGATGTTTGTCTCAACATAATACACTGGGGAACAATTTTGAACACATTTTTTGTTGACTTCAATTTTTAAGCTTTTTTACACTAAAATAATGTAAGGCCTGGTCAGTACCAGTATTCTCCAGATACCAGTCCCCCAATCTATCGCTGCAGTCTTCACTTATAGCTGCCCCTGCTCATCCTCGCGAGACTGGTTGCGTCTCCCAGCACTTGGTTTCCCCCAGGAACTAGTGTGCAAGGGATGGTGTCTGGAGATAGGCCAACAGCTGACCAGAAGCCCACAAATACAGAGTACAGAATTATCAGGAAATCCAGAAACAAGCCAAAGTCAAACCACAGGAAATCAGCCCACCAACCGAGGTACAAAGGGAAGGGCACAAGCAGAGTCGGGGTCACAAACAAAGGTCGGTCCAGGCAGAGTTCAACGGATAGTCAGGAAGAGGCACAGGTTAGTAACAGAGAAAAACTCAAAATCACTCCAGCACAGGTAAGCCCAGCAGACCTGTAACAGGCACTGGTGACTGGGAGCAGAGAGGCTTTAAAGTCCCAGCAGCCAATAGCAGCGCAGGACTGAGTCAGGAGCTGATTCGCCTCTAGAATCCCCTTCAGCTGTGCTCAGCCTAACAATGCTGGGGATGCCAAAAATACATCAGGTTGCACAACTAAAGGGAAGCAGAGGCATCTGCTATCTTATTTCGCCTGGCTGCTGCAAATGACATTGCTGGACAAAACAAACAGTGTTTATTACTGCGATGGTGCACAGCACGGAGTAGCCAGACAGATGAGCATTTCCTAACAAATATTTATGCTGATTCTGAAAGTGCAGTTAGTTTTCTTCTATCACGTCAGGTTTTTTCTCTAACGCTTATATTAATGTGATTACTGTAACGTTGATTTGTATAGGCTATTCATTTACACGCAAGACAGTATGGTCAGAGGTTGTTCACTGCTCTACCTAGTGAATAAGCAAAATGTATTTTTCTACTTACACACGTATTTCCTTTCTTTCAGATCATGTCTGGCTCTGCTGTTTCTCGTCGTAAGCGCCTAAACAATCCTGATTCATTTTGTTATATCTGTGACAGTTTCACCATTCCCAGTCAAAGGGGGAACATCAGCACATTTGTAGAGTAAGCCTATTTGGCATATTTCAAAGTTAAACGTGGTGATCAAGATAAGTCTTGGGCCCCTCATAACGTGTACAAACAGTGTGTCGAGGGTTACAGATGTGGACAAAGGAAAAACGTGATAAGATGCCATTTGGTATACTTATGGTTTGGCGAGAGCCAGGAGATCATTTCAGTGACTGTTACTTTTGCATAGTGAAAACTTCAGGATATAACAGGAAAGATAAATGTAACATAGAGTATCCTGAGAAAAACTTACTTGAAAAAGAAACAAAGGTGTTGTACTTTCGAACCAGAAAAATTACATTTCTGCAGCACTTTAGAACTGACAGTGGCTTTGTGTATTGCCATAACATACCTGGTTTAATGGAGGAATTGGGAATTCCAATCTATACCTCAACTGAATGGCGACTATTCATCGATAGCTCAAAGCAGAGCTTAAAGTGTGTCTTCTTTCACAATGGCAATATATTTGGGTTGGTCCCAATTGGCCATTCAGTTTCTCTTTGTGAAGAATATGCAGACATAAAGAGAGTCATTGAGTTGTTGCAATATCACCAACACGATTGGGTCATCTGTGTTGACCTTAAAATGGTATGCTTCCTTCTTGGTCAGCAACGCAGATACACCAAGTATCCCTGTTACCTGTGCATGTGGGCCAGCAGAGCTTGTGAGAGGCTTCGGGTGGAAAGGAATTGGCCTCCAAGATCTGCCCTATAACCAGGTGATCCAAACATTTTACATGAGCTACTTGTTGATAGAAAGAATAATATAATCCTACCTCTGCACATGAAACTGGGCCTGATGAAGCAGTTCGTTAAAGCTTTGCCAACTTAAGGAGACCTCATTTTGGCATTTCCTAGCCTGTCATTTGAAAAAATAAAGGCCGGTGTGTTTGATGGTCCACAGATTTGGCAGCTCATCAAAGATGAACAATTCATCAGGACAATGTCAGAAGTCGAAAAGAATTCTTGGTTATCATTCAAAGTAATTGTCAAGGACTTTCTTGGAAACACACAAGCAAATAATTACACAGAAATTGTCCAGAAACTCTTGGAGAGCTACAACATGCTTGGTTGCAATATGAGCATCAAGGTGCATTTTCTGCATAGCTATCTTTCGAACTTCCCGGAAAACCTTGGTGCAATCAGTGATGAGCAAGGTGAACGATTCCACCAAGATTTGAAGGTCATAGAAGGATGGTATCAGGGTGGATGGGATGTACATATGATGGCTGACTATTGTTGGAGCATCCAGTAGGATTGTCCTAACACTGAACACTCCAGGAAAAGCTATAAGCGTAAATTTTTACCTTAACCGCTTACCCGATTAATTTTCAAATGCTTTAATGTAAAAAAAAGATGTCATCGAGTAACAATAAATCCTTTGTATGAACAAAAGAAATTTAAATAAACAGTACATTCAGGTTATTATTTCAATATTTTTTCATTGTATGTAAAATTTGAATGTTTTTTGACAAAATGGAGGGTACCCTGTATCGTACAAACTGGATATGATAGCAAAATCTGGGGTGATTCTGGATTCACCACCCAAAAATTAGTAAAAAACAAATGTAAGATCTAACTCAACAAAAAATGCATTCCCTAGTGTTATTAGGCAGTGTGGTGTCAGTTACTGTGTAAAATCTTCACTGTGTGCTAGTCACAAACATTAACTTCTGGAACAAGCTGTGCTTTGATATGCAAAAAGAAACAACTGCAGAGTTTGTCTTGGTCTCTAAAGAGTTACAAGAGCTTGTAGAAGAGCTCAGTCCTAAAGATCACCCACAACCTCAGCTGTGTTTAGCAAAAGATTTCTTCTGTAAGTCATGCAAACGGCCCCGCTCCCCCATCAAGCCTCCGTCCTGCACAGGAGAGAGCAGGGAAGCTCTGTTCGTATCTAGGAGTTGTCCGTATTTTGAATGTCCTTAACTCAGGGACTACCTGTACAAGACCAGTGGTAGACATAGGCCCTGGTTAATTATTGCTCCCAATTACTAAAGAAGATTGATAATCATGAGAGCCTGGGTGATTCTACAAACGAGGATTGGATCTGGTCCAGGATTGAAAACACTTGCCAACTAATATCAAATGATTTTTAAGAAATCCATTCCAGGTTTAGTGGATCACCCAGGTTCTCTTATGAGAGTCTATCTTCTCTAGTCTTGCAGAGCTTTATTATATTGGGCCCATAGTCTCCTATCAAGGTGAAGGGGCTGTGGAGTACTCAGTGCTCACCCTGCACTCTCTAAACATCATTGATGTTTGGTCATGTTAGATGTTACCTAGTTAATGTATGTTTAAAATGGTTGATTTTCCTTAAGTTCCGCTGCAGCTTTGGTCTAGACTAGAGAAATGCAACTGTGCATTTGATATTTGTCTTGCAATACAAGAATACAGCTTTTACAAGCTGCTTTACATTATATCAGGAGGATCCTGGTTGAACATGCCAGTTGAAACACCAATGATCGAACTCAAGCATTACAAAGGAACAACTTTACTTATTTTACAATTTTACAGGGTAACCTAATAGTATTTACATCTCTACTACCAAATTATCTCTCGCATGTAAGTATTGTCTGCTATTAACAAGGTACATTGCATTACTTCCTCAATGTATCAGCTTCACAATGTACATGCACTGTGTCTAAACAATTTTATATTAATAACCCTGAAATTTATTCATAAGCTTTTATTGATTTATGTTTTTTTTAGACTTATGAATTACTCATGAAGATAATCTATGAGTAATGAGATTTCTGTAAAGTACTTTATCACCAGCATTGTATGTGACAAAATTTTTGGTGCATTTCATTGCAAAGTTTAACATTTCTCAAAAATTAATCAGTCATAAAAATGTAAATTTTTGGACCATATTATTTGTATTATTATGCAAATAAGCCACAAAAATTTGAATCTTACCTTAATTTATCTACAGTGGATAATTTTTGGAAATTCTTAGTGTTTTCATACTTTCCTAAATCTACTGATGTTTTTTTAAAGATTGATAAAGCCTGAGAACATATACAGTATAACTACTATATGATCAACACAGCCACAAATGTTTCTTTAATGCTTCTAGAGACTTCTAGAGATATAAAGATAACTTTATATCTATGTTAGAATAGTTAGAATAGTTAATGTGTTAGAATGAATCGCATTTAGCTATGAATATGGTATGCATTTGCAGTGGTATCATTTTAATTTGGCTTTGTCATGGTGTGGTATGCCCACACCATCAGAAAATAAGAATGCATTGATAACAAAACCATGTGAGTAGAAGAGACTAAAATGCATAGTCGCGTTATACTTTTCAAATGTTTTGTAGCTGGTTCCTAACTAAGAAAGAAGGTTAAGGTGGCAAATTAATTTGAAAAATATGGAATACCGAATACATGGTTTGTGGATGCATCCTTGTCTTGTCTTGTGTCTTTCTCCCCACAATTGTACTGGGTTGGAGTACCCTGATAGGAAAGTTGTGGCTGTTGATCCTCCTATTAGTAATATTAGTAAACAGTATTCATATAGCCCCAACATAGCGCTGTACAATAAATAGGTATATCATTGAATAGAGTGCTGATGGTATACATGTGGAAGATACATGTGGAAGATGTGGCATCTTTTCTCCTTGGCTGAATCTTGCCAGATTTTAAAAAATGGACATTCCCTTGTGTGATCTTTCTTTTGGAGTTGTTTCTGTTTTGGATCATTGGGCCTGATTTATGACCGCTCTCGAAGGGTGGAAAGGATACACTTTATTCCGTAAACTGGGTGATCCAGCAAACTTGGAATGGATTTCCTAAAAGTCATTTTCTATTTCTTAGAAAATGTTTTCAATCCTGGACCAGATCCATTCCAGATTTTCTGGATCACTCAGCTTCACTGATGAAAGTGTATCCTCCCCAACCTTGGAGAGATTTTATAAATCAATTAGCAATTTCAATTACCATAAATACTTTTAAGCTAATATGCTTCACAAAGTGTAAATTATTACAGTAAGCAGTCCATTGCACACATCCAATAAAGATAAGTATTAACTTATGATTCTAGAATACAGACCATTATTAAAAACTAAACTTTTTTTAAAGGTCTTGCTTTTGGACACTTTCAGCTGTGCTTTGTTTTTGTTTTGTTTTGTTTTGTTTTTTGTTTTTTTGTGACAAATTTAATTTTAATCTATTCTAAAGTCTCCATGTATAAAATAAATGTTACTTTGATTACATCGTGCATATGACCTGTGTTTGTGTTGCTTGGTCACAAAGTCAAAGAACTCCACCACAAACTGAACTTGTGTTTATTCTGAAATCACTGACACTAATATGTTTTGTCAGGTTATTAAATTACATTTTGTGCATTTATCAAACTACACTAACTGATGTTGCATAGAGCTGTGATTATATTAATGCCTGGTGGCAGAATAAAATGTAAATTAGACACATCTATGTTTGATCTCAAGTATATTTAAATAAAAATGTTAAGTCCTTAGGAAACATTTTGTACCATGAAACTAAAAATATCCAAATGCTATAAGCACAAGTTGAATGTTTATATAGGAAAGCACAGAGGGAATTATTCTTAGTGTAAACATTCAATTTTGCATTTCAAAATGTTCATATCATGCAGTAATATATTGCTTCATCTACCTCTTTCCAACATACCTCACTCCTTTAACATCAGCAATTAAAATATTATTACAAAATACCTTTCAAATCTGAAATGAAAAACATTCAAAGTATCCTTTTACTGAGATTTCACAAGATTTTAGGATGCATAAACAGAGGGGGGACTTTCAAGACAAGGTTAAACTGGAACTGAAATGTTGACCTACATTTGCCCTTACCCTAGCTAGCGCTCAGAAAATTAAAATGAAGAACTCAGATCAGAAGCTTCCAATCTGGCAGCTGGCAAATTGCAGTACCCTCGCTCTGTGTGCTATGCCTTCACTAAGACTGAGCTGGTTGCATTGATTGCCCATCAACACATCCAATAGTTTATATATAGACAACCCACAGAAGTCTTTCCCTTTGTCCTTAGCAGCACTACACCCAGGCAACTTGAGAAAAACAGAGGTGCAAGTCTACTGCCTGCAACCAAAGAAGTTTCTGTTTTGAACTTCCCAGTTTAGTCGAACAAGTTCTGCCATTGGACCTGAACTAATTAGTCTTTACATGCAATCAAGCTTAGTGTTATAGCCTGAAACAAGTCAAGGCCTTCCTATTGCTAGTTTGTGGTCATCCAAATAAAATCCCCCAGAGCTTAACCTCACCTCTGTGGTTTTCATCTGTATTTCTATTGCCGCCTTTTTATTTCCTAAGCATTTACAGTAATTAGCTCATCTGTTACTCTCTCTCTATTACTCTGGTTTCTCTTCCTATTAGCATGTTTTTTGTTGGCACATGAACTGATTGGCTACTTGCAATGCTTCTTCCTCTTACACCCCTAGTGTGCTGTACAAGGACTGCACAAAGCTGATGTCAGGTCAAATTAATACTTAAACTGCTTGCAGATATACTCAAGTGATCACTAAGATTTTTTCCCTCAAAATGTCATTAGAAAAAAAAACTGATGGTCATCCACTGGCAGGATACACAGGATTACCTGAGGCGCAGAGCCTAATTGGCTCCTGGTCTTTACCAGAGCCCCCTGCAAGGAGAGGGGGGCCAGTAACCCTAGTTGCCACCAGACTACTTTCCAGCAAGGAGGTCACCAGGTCGTGGCCAGCCAAGGAAGTCAGGAATGGCCAAGGACGTCAAGGTCAAAATCCAAAACATTAGAACCTAGCGAACACTGAGCAGAATAGCAGATAAAACACTAAGGATACATAAACCTACACCTTGAACTGGGAAGATTTAAATAGCCTTGTAAGTGCACAACTGACAGGTGTGTGCATGTTTGTTCTTTTGCATAGCCATTGGCATGCAAATGCACATGAGGTTGTGAGTGTGCATAAAGCCCTATGCACGTTTGCATGTGTTCCTGTACATTCTTGTGAGCAGTGCTCAAGGAGGGAGTCGCATTAACAGAAGGGTAACTCTGGTCACACCAGAAGATAATGCTGTGTCCTTGTGTGAAGTGTGTAACAAATTGTTGCCATCAGAGGCAAGAGATGTGCGTTTGTTGCACACTTTACATGAGGACACAATAATGCACAAATAATCAAACAGGTAACACATAACAACCCACTCAAACGTACACTATATTTTAACTTAAAAAGATATATACTGAAGTCATATGATTTTATATATTTGTTTCCTTTTTGTACTGAAAAAGCAGTACATTTTATGTATTTTTTCCCAATAGTTTTCCTGAGGAAAACTTGGTAGTTCCAGCTACAGAGGAACAAATGACTGACTTGCCTGCCTCCCACATTACAAGCACATATACTAGTACAAATTCTCTGCAAATTATTCTGAGAAGATGTTTTGTCTTTAGGACAACCTTAGTGTTCCCCAGAAAGCATTAATATTTAACTGATTGATAAAGATATTGTATTAGTATAGTAAATTCCACCAAGGAGAGAGACCCGATCATTCAGAATAGAGTGTTCTCCTTATGAAATAATTTAATTCTATATACTAAACAGGGTCCTCATGTTCTAGACCTAAGCTAATACGAGTTCACTGTCTTGAGCAATTATAAAATGGTCAAAGCGCATTAGATAACATAAATGACAATAAATCTTGTTCCCCCATCCAACGCATTTCGCCCTGTGGGGCTTCTTCAGGGGATTGGGGGATCCTAGGACTTGATAATTTTGCTGGGACTTTGACCAAAAAACAGACACCTGGTACTGGCTGATACTCAGAGAAGAAATAAAACCATAATAGACGGTTTGGACGTATTTGATGACCCGCTGAAATTATTCAAAAGGGTAGTTTGGTGTGGGGTGATGTTTCCAACCAAGAGAATATATTGTGGTTGTTCAGAGATTAGGACTGTGTGATTAATATTGTTCGGTTATCCAAACCAGGATCGGTTGTTGCAGTACAATCTTTGATTTATGTGCTGTAACATATCAACAAACTCCTCGGTTAAAATACTGAACAGAATACCGCTGCAGTTGTAGAGGGTGCAGGATATGAATAGAGTTAGTTGTTAGTAGTTGATTCATTGTGGTACAGTGGTGCGGACAGACCTGTGGCAGCTATCCAAAAGAGGACAGCTGCCACCGGCCCACCCGGGCCACTTATTACTATTATTATATATATAGTAATTTATAGTCCTTTATTATTCCTACATCGCTTTAATTAATGAGAATTCAAGTTCATTTTAGAACTCACGAATATGCTTCCAAAATATGTTAATTTATCCTTAGTGGAACTAAGTTATTTATTTATTTTTCTTTGTATTATGGTATATGTTTATTGTAGTACCTTGATTTCTCAAAAATAACCCGTGGGTGAAATGTGTCGGGTAAAAGAAATCGAATTGTACCTTTATATCATTGTCTTTATTCATATAAACGAATTATTGATGTAAATAGGTATGCTAGCTTTAGATATGTATTTAGCTCAGCAAACCTTTGTTTTGTACTTATGAGATATTAATACTTTAAAAATTTCCTTTGTGGCTTTTTTATATATTACTTTAATAAATTTGATTTAGAATTACCTCGTTATCAAAATTGTCTGCCTTAAAAGCCTACCCTTTATCCTCTTTCCAATTCCCTATTATTCACACAGTCCTAATCTCTGAACAACCACTATATAATCTCTTGGTTGGAAACATCACCCAACACCAAACTACCCTTTTATATAACTTCAGCGGGTCATTAAATACGTCCAAACCTTCTATTTCTTCCCTGAGTATCAGCCAGTACCAGGTGTCTGTTCTTTTGGTCAAACAAAGTCTCAGCAATATTACCAACTCCTAGGGTCCCCAAACAAGCCCCACAGGGTGAAATGCGTCGGGTGGGGGAACAAGATTTTTTTGTCATCTATGTTATCTAATACGCTTTGACCATTTTATAATTGCTCAAGACAGTGAACCCGTGTTAGCTTAGGTCTAGCACAGGAGGACTCTGTTTAGTATATAGCAATAATTTAATAATAAAGTTTCAGTTTTTAGGATAGAAAGTCGTGCCCTACAAAAGCCTGTCTTTTTCCCCTCTCTTTTTTGTTGTTCTAAAGATATTGTATTACCAGAACACAAGCTTGCTAGCAAAGGTTTTTTTATAAACTAAATCTACCATGAGAGAAAAAAATAGAGGTTGCCACTACTGACCTCTCCTGTTGAAAATGGCTGCTGTGTCTAGCCTAAATATTTTTAATCTTTGACCTAAAATAAGTATGCAGCACTTTTAAAATTCTATTTTCCCTTATGCCAGAAAGTATGAAAGCAAAAGGAACAACATTAATGTGAAGCAACAGGTATTTTCCAAAAATGAATGGCCCCTTTTTTTACCGCCAGTTTGCTGTAGGAAGTTGGATAGCTTGATACACTGCAGCTACTGGATAGGTTCCATGCGTCTCTACATTTGAAAATTTCATTGTAAATATTGCCGGGAGTAAACCTTTAACTAAGAAAGTGTATGTGTTCAAAACCTTCAGTATCTTTTTTATTATTTGTACACATTGCCATTATAAAAATCATCTTTAAAAATGAAAGAATTCAATTAGTCCCTGTATGAGTGTATGAGGTTGCATGTCCCTGCCAATAATCCTGCTTATATGAGCATTACACAGGTTCATGTTCTCTAAGCTTTCATTACAATTTAGTGATGTGCCTTTTTTCCTAGACATTCCTGAATTGCTTTGAAATACTTTCCTTTGAACACACAGTATATCTAAAATAATATCAAACTACTGAAGTCTAAAATAATTCATTATCAGGGTAGCACCCTTTCTTTGTGAAGCAGCATGACCCCTGGCTCATTTCCCACTAGGGCCATTCTTTGTATGTAATTTTTGCATGTATTCCCCATGTTTGCCTGGGTTGCCTCAAAGTCCTTTGGTCTCTTCCAGCACTCCAGAAACATCCTGGAAAATAAAGGTTAATCATCTTCTATCCAAAACATACTGTAATAGGATTATTTATTAGACTGTAAAAGCTTTAGGTAACGGGGACTGATATCACTGACATATGTACTCAGTAACAGTGCAGAATTTGATGGTGCCAAATACATAAATGCATTACATGCCTACACTTAGTGGAAGATGGCTAAGTTAAATAAAAGTCATTTAAAAAAAATAAAAAGTCACAAGGAGATAGAGGTTTTAGCAGAATAGCCATGAATAGACAAATTTGTTTTTGACAAAAAACCTTTTCACCTGCTCCTGGTGACTTTCTTTAGGTATCTATGTCAATGCCTGCTAGTAGTGATAGCATCAGCATGAAGGGACAACTTTACCCCAAACCCAGAGTTGGCACTGTCAAGGTTTCTGATTTTTGGATCTCTTCGGAGATATGTGTAGCCCACTCAAGGCCTCTTTGACATATATGCGCTGTGCAAAGATATGAGATAGTGTTCATGTTTCTGCATCCACATAGTAACACATATACCATGCACTGTACAGTGTGATCCATTCCTAATGGCACCTTAAGGCATCTTGGAGAATACTAAACTACAAGGAAATGCATAATAGCTGTTGTGGTGCATTGTGTACTACCAAAAATGGCGCAGATCTGATTTTTGGACTGTGGTGGAGCATTGGGTATTTAAAAGAAAAAGTGAAGCACACTGTAATGGACAAAATGAATGTGTGGGCATGCAACTATGTAACTATTTTTGGCAAATATTTTTTTCCACGAATTTGAACCCTGTCCAAAAACATGACAAAGTATGCAGTATAATGATAATTCAATATTTTCTCAGAATAGAAAATCTTGCTGTGATAGACAATTATTTTAAGCACTTTCCAGTTCTTTTTTGTCCACAAAGTAGATTTCAACACAGCTTTCATGGAACAGGTGCTAGAAGCAGATGTACTGCGCTCTGCTGCAACAATAAAAAAGACAGCGTGATTTATGGGTGCATTAAAATGACTTGTACAAATTGATACAAAGCCAAATTTATGTTTAGGTCAGTCTGTTTCAGATGAGGAAATTTCACCCTAGACATTTACATTTGTCATCTTTTTTCTAAAAATAACTTTTTGATGTACAGATATTGGTTTATTTGTAGGAAAGTTCCTTTATGTTATTATCATGGTACACATATTTTATAGTTTAAATGATACAGGTAAAGGTTTTCCATAATTTGTTTGCTGGTGTATGCCTTGGTTATTTGTTTGTACTGACCAGTTGCTAGTAATGGCTTTTATGCGGCTCACCCTTCTTGTCTGCTAGTTATGTAGTTTTATTGGCATTGATTATACATCAAACGGAAAACACACATGTACACCATGATCTCTATAAAACAGGGAATCTGACATTCCCTCAAACATTACCTCGTCGTAATCCGTTACTACCATTGAAATACATGGGCCTGGAATATTCCATATTCCATATCAGACATATATGTCTGATCCCATTTTATTCAACCTTTTCAAAAACTAAAAGTGGGTTTTCATCATGTGAAACAATAGTCCTGTCTGCCAAATAATGATGAAATTACATTTTCAAGATCTCATCATGATATAATTACTACCATCTGCATACATTGCTTGTTAGGATCTTGTCTTCATCTTGCGGGGTGTTTTCAATAACTGTCAGGTATGATGAAGTAGATTCTGTGCATCAGCAAGATGAGTAAAACTCTTTGGCAGGGGTTTGAGAACTGTGATTTGCTACAAGCACATGCCAACACTGGAGTACACAACAGGTATTAGCCACTCTCTGAGTTCTATGGAACCCCGGGGTTTCTCCAGAGGTTGTTAGGGTTTCCTTGAATAGGAATATAGACCCCCTAATTGATGGTGTATGCCTAGTTCTTTTGTGAATGCAACTTGGCAGACTCAACTGACATCAATGATGGCTGTACCTGTCTGTAATGGTGGCATTCTTACACTGCCCACCAATTCATTGCTTTAACCCAACTTAAGGGTTGCCCAGTGTTCCTAATTATTTCACTGGTTCATCTGGGGTTAATTTACATTCCCACAGTGCAAAATGAAATTGATCACAACAGGAGTAGAAACACTACTGCAACTTGACAAAACTGTAAGTATCAGTCAAATCCCATTATTAAATTGTAATTATATGTGCCACAGAACAGCCAGATACACAATATAAAGCAACTATTCTAAAATATATTTTCTTCATTATAATATATTTATACTGTTATATACTCTATTTGTTACAGATAATTGTAGGAGTTAGCTAGTAAAAATACAATATTCCTGTCACTGGTTTAAAAATGCAGGTAAATGGAAAGTTAATATTTGACTTCATTCAACACATATGTTAACACTTACTTAAACACTTGACCTTCTGTGATGTGTAGAAGTAAACCTGTTCTACATCAAAGGTGTTCTGTCCTGATCCTTCTATCACATTTATATGATGGTGGTAAAAGAAGAGAAATACTTAGCTGTCTTGAGAATATCCTTGCTGCCCCCTGGTGCCAGTCATGTGATCAGAGGCACAGTTATTAGTCACGTCTGACTAATGCCTAGTCAAATCTGAATGCCTCTCTAATCTAGACACTGTTGGGGGAAGACAAGGGCCTGACATAGCCAGGGAGGAAAGGATTGCGCGCATGCCCCCAAATAGCCACCCCTATCAAGTGAATACAGTTGTACAAAATACCATTTACTCGCTGCCAAAAAGGGTTAAATATTGGTCCTTAATTAAACATACTGGCAAGGTGAAATGGTATTCTGTTTACAATAAAATCACAACAAATACTGATTGTTTTAATTTCTTTAATAATGTCCCCAGGAGTAAATCCATCTTCATCTGTAAATTTCCATCAATCAGGATGAGCAAGGCAACCACAGAACTAAAATGAGTTCCCATGCAGGAAGACTCGTTCATTATTTAAGTAAGCCATTGTCATTTTAGCAGTGGGAGTTTATAACATTGGTGGTTGGACTGGTAGGTGTGACACTGATTTACAGCTCTGGGGTTTGTGATTAATGATGATTTTATTTATAGGGATATTAATAAAAGTGTTGTGTTGTAGATAAACTTTTATCATTTATTTTATCCTCAAAGACAACAAGCATTTTTAGTAATAAGGTGTAAGTAGAAATGGGTAAATGTCTTCTTTATACCAGAATTCTGTTTTTTTGTTTTTGTTTTTGCTGTGCAGTCTGCCTATACCTTTTATATTTCAGACATTATAAGGAAGGCAGGTAAGAAGGAAAGGTAGGAAAGCAGTGCACAATCTGCTTTTTAAGGGGAAACTTTCTGTCCATTGTTATAACCACACAATGTGTTGTCTCTGTAGGGGGGCAATGTATGTTCACTGATATGTTTATACCAGTCCATACAGCCAAAATCAGAATAGTACATACAGAGAAAAGAATGAAAACTTGAAAGAATTACATTTCTTTTTAAAGGTTAACTAATGTAGGTAGTTGTTAAAGGTTAAAATAAAAAGGTAAAATATACGTTTGTCTTCATAAGTCACACATTGTTCTCCATAAAACAACACTTAACACTGGGACCTTAACCAGGAAATTCGCTCCTGCAAGAAACAAATAAATGGATATATTCAATAAAAGCAAAGAAAATCATAGTGTTTAATAACTTCCAGCTGAAGTCTTCTGGTTTCCTTCCTAAACTTGTCTACAGTGCTGGGTTATTTTTCTGGAGTCCACACCACTGCTTGAATGGCGTGTGTCTGTCATATGTGGCTGTGAAGGGTCTTACAGCACTTGGAAAAGGAAAACATCATCACAAGGGAACATTTGGGGACCGTGCAGCATATACACATGTGTAGTCCCTGGCATGGGGCCTGAACAAGAGTACATCCAAACCAAATTAAGAGCAGCAATCTGAAAGTGTCAATTGCTAGTAACCTAATAATGTACAGTACAAGCTGAGTTAAGAGTGATTCCTAGCACAGTAGCTGAGAACTGGTTGAGATGTGTGTACTATTATTACAGGAGTTGCATCAATTCACCTTTACATTTTTATTTGCACGGATTAGGCACTTTAATCAGAAGATAAATGTTGTCAGGATGAAAATTCCATACACATTTGCTGCCATCATGTGGATACTTTTGAAGACTGCACATAATTTAGAGTGAGGAACATTAGCTATAAATTAGGTATCTGAATCTGATTGAATTTTTAGCCAGCAAGTATTTATATAGCACTGACACAACACCTTACAAGGTCCATTGACATATCACTAACTGTCCTTTAAAGGGGCTTACAATCTAATTTCATGATCATGCATCATTAATGTAGTCCAAAGACAATTTTTGAGGGAAAGTCAAGTAACCTAACTGCATGTTTTTTGGGACGTAGGAGGAAACCCATGCAGACCCACGCAGACATCGGGAGAACATACTCCTTGCACAGTGTCATTGCCGGGATATGAACCTGTGGCCTAGCGCTGCAAAGGCCAATTTGCTAACCACAGAGCCAACCAAGGTGCCGAGTTTATAAAGTTTAACTAAAGAATAAATTAAACACATCAGAACTACAAACTTTTGGTCTAGGACAAATACAACCAACTGGCTCTAAACTAACGAAAGTGCCCTACACAAACTGCGCCATGCAGCTACAATGATTGCTGGGTATGGTGAAAGTAAGTGTCACCTCAAAGCAGAACTATTTTACAGTATATATGACATCTGCAAGCTCCCTGGCAGGTGCCAACTGCTTTGCTTTTGAACTCTTGTGCAACAATTTATTCACTACTATGCTGAAATTGAACTCAAAACTGTGTATGTAAAAAGGATTGTGAACAGGTAGGTCAGAATCCTTTAACACACAAGAGACAAAGTACGTCTCTACTGCAGTTAAGAGCTAGCCTGCTTGCATGTGTTTTCAGTTACATTTTAACAAAGAATTTTGGGCTGGTTTACAAAATTAATTTTGGCTGTTCACTGACCAAGGTAAAATGACTTTGCAAGGGATAATTCACTTAGTTTAGTAAATGTGATGATAGTTCATTCTGCAAAGGATGCCCAGTCATGTGCAGGGAATGGCTGACGTCAGCAGATCTTCATCCTATTTATTAAGCTAAGTTAATTTTGTTTCAGTTGGACAGTTCATTTTGCTACGTGAACAGCCTGTATTCTTTTAGTAAATACACTCATATTAGTCACAAAATGGGAAGTAGGAGTGAATATTAATGTGAGACTGGATTGTACAAGAGAGAAAGAAACCACAAGACTGGATAGTGGGGAGAGGGACACAAGAGTAAAACCTAAGCTTGTGCAGAAGTCTTTCCTCACCAGGAAATTCGCATGCATTGAGGGTCCTACTCTTATCAAAGTCTGGATGAATCCTTACTACTTAATTTTCTTACATACTCCAGAATGAGAGACTTTGAAATAATAAAGTGTGTTTCATTCACAGTCAAAACTGAAATAAATAGAATATAAAATATTCTAGGAACTAAACTTAAAGGAACTAAACTCAAAAACAGCCAAAAAACAAAAAAAATACACTTACCTTCAATCCCGCAGCCCAGTTAATCGGTCCGGAGGTCTCTTTCATCGGGTCCTGCATCGACCCGGTATCTGTCTTCGGGCTGGTGCTCCAGGCGCAGCCATCTTTTCCTTTCCTTTCTCTTTTTGTGATGTAGGTATCCCGGGAGGCTTTGCAGTCCCATTCATTCTTGATCGCCTAGGTGATTGAGAATTAGGGGGCGGGGCTGCACCCTTTTATAAAAAAAAAAGGGTGTTGCATTTAAAAAAAACAAAAAACAATCACACAGAATTTTTACTTACCACCTGACCAATAAGCCCGACCTTGGTACGGGCTAAAAAAAGTTACTATTTTCGATAAGCCCGAACTTTTCTCACTGTATGTAAATACAGTGAGAAAAGTTCGGGTTTATGGATCACTTACCTGGTCCCGCTGCGATCGTCCATCCGTCGTGTTCCAGCGTCATCCTCCAGCGTCGGGTGTCCTCTCCTCTCGACGCTGGACAGAACGGAGGGAGAAAAAGCCGGCCAGCTTCTTCTTCTAAACCGGCCCGCTTAGAAGAAAAAGCCGGCCGGCTTTTTCTCCCTCTGTTATGTCCAGCGTCGATCGGAAAAAAAAAAAATACTCACCTTCTCCCTCCGCTCCTCCGGACACGTCTTCTCTTCTGTCTTCATCCGGCGAGTGCAGTGACGATAACCGGGGTTTCCCGGTGATGTTGCTGCATGCGTCGGCGCGGGAGGGAGGCGGGGCGGGAAATTCAAAATTTTGTGAGTTCCTTTGCATTGAACTCAATACAAAAAAGCTGTATTGAGTCCAATACAAAGAAATCCTTATATAATATATATATAATTGTATTATATATATACTATATAAGGTACTGTACATTACACTATACACTATTTTTTGTTTAAACTTTTTTTAGTTTTTTTTTTTTAAAGATTTTTTTTTTTTAAAGGTTTTTTTTTATGTTTTATAAAAAAAAAATTTATTATTAAATTTATAAAATTTTGGACATATTTCGGTGAGTTATGCGGTAATTCGGGGGAATTAGAGCCTACAATCCAAAATAAATTTCCATGCAAAAAATGTAACACTTTTTGCATGGAAGTATTGGAAAGAATTAGAATACCCGGCATTTGCGTACGCGTCCCTCGGCGATTCCTGATGATGTCCGTGCTAGCGCCCGTCGATGGGGGTCGTAGCGGGAAATTCAAATATTTTGTATTGGATTCAATACAAAGTTCTGTATCCAGTCCAATACAAAATATATTTATGTGGTTTTGTCTATAGGTATGTGACGGACACTAGGGAGGTGTTTTAGAAAAATATATTATTATACAGTATACAGAATTATCGCATTTTCAGTATTTTTCATTTATTTATGTATTCTTGTTTAAGCTGATTTTTGTGTATTTTAATTTTATTAAAAGTATTTTATTTTTTTACATTATTGTGTGTTTAAAACATTTTTTATATTCATGATATCTTCTAGAACCCTGTTCGGACATATTTCTGTAAGTTACAGGTCTACAATTTAAAAACAAAAATTAATTAAAACCTGTAATGCTTTTGGAACTGAAATCTAGACCTCAGTGTAACGCCCAGGTGGGTAACATAAAAGGGTTGTCTACCCTTTAATGTAAAGTGAAAATTCTGAGTTAAGGTATGCTTTAACTCATGTGTCTCTCTACACAAGGGATTCTTTGGTAAGGAGAGGGGGAAAGACAGGTTAGTTTTAGAACATAGTTACATAGTAGGTTAGGTTGAAAAAAGACATCAAGTCCATCAAGTTCAACCACTAGGGAAATAAACATATCCCCCCAAGAAAAACCCTTATAAGATCTATGTGGTCCAGAGGAAGGCAAAAAAACCATGGTACAATTTGCTTCAAAAGGGGTACAAAATCCTTCCTGATTCCATGAGGCAATCAGATGTTCCCTGGATAAACAGTCACTGATATTTTTACTTTAAAGCCTTCATACCCAGTTATATTCTGTGCTTCTAGAAAAACATCCAGCTTTTCTTAAAGCAATCTATAGTAGTTGCTGAAACTACTTCCTGAGGGAGCCGATTCCACATTTTTACGGACCTTACAGTGAAGAATCCCTTCCTTGTCTGGAGCTGGATTATGTCTCCATCTCTGCAGTCTATTCAGTCTTCTAAAAATGCCAGCTGTCTAGATTTGGTGGCCAGTTGGCTCCATAGTTTCCTAGCCATTACAAAATACAAACCACGACTCCTTATACCCCTGGCCAGAGCCTGAGGGACAGAATGACTGCTGGGAGGATAGCAATGGTGGCCCTCCATGTTCCCTTAGCATTGACTTCCTTCACCTCACCTTTACTCTATATCACCAAGTCTATCTCTAAGCAAAGCTTTTGCTAGCTTTGGATAGAATGGGGCCGGTTACTCCTACTGTCATGTTATTATTGCTCCATTTTACTGAAGACTGAAGCAGGAAGTGTCAGGAAAACATTTTAGAACAAGAATTGAGGGGAAATCTTAGTGAGAAATTCCTGTAACATCTTGTAAATGTTCCCAATAATACCTAACAGTAAGAAAATCCTTAAAGAGCTAACTGCCACCACTTCAAACATTTGCAGTATGTTTCAGTTGTATTGGTATGAATAAATGTTTATGATGTAATGTTTTATATTACATGTGGATATATTCTATTAGCAGCAGACAATAATACAGGGACATTGAAGTACAGGTGTGCCATACACTGGTCTCCAGTAAGATGGCGCTGTGGAGACACAATGAGTGCAAGGGGCTCCGCGCTCTAGTGACGGCTGTCACTTCCTTCTATGTGTATGGTGTAGGGAGTCAGGATGTGTGCGAGGTGATTGGTTCAGGAATGCTGTGCCTGTGTGTGCTGTGGTCTGGGCTGTGCATTCACCTGAGCACCTCCCTGGCTGCCCGGTTGCAGGGACACCCGCTGGGTGATAACCATACGAGTCTGCCTGAACCTAGTGCTGCTCCTCACCCGTCTGCTGCCAATGACACCTTCCTCGGGTTCCTGGAGATATTCGGGAGAAAGTACCCGGCGCCTGGGAGGGATGTGGAAGATCGGTACCGAGTGTTCCTGGTATTTACACTTCTCTGCGGTCTCCATAGCAATGCATTGCTGGACTTAGTTAACCTTATTCTAGAATGTAATGGTTCCGAACGTCCAGCAGGGTGCAGCAAAGTGTCAGTTTTCTTCTGCAGAGAGAGTTCCGCAATGTCTGTGTAATGCACAGCTATACACTCCCCCTGGTGATCATTATGTGTGCTACATGTAAATCACCACTGAGTATTGATAGCCGCACCCCTCTGCAGAGGGACAACTATGCTTCGAAACCAAGAGCAGTGCAGCATGGTTGTCACGCTATCAGGGGAAGCTGCATTCAATAGATTTCACTGGTAAGCTTGACAGACATTTGTGATATTTTCTTGATGATTTAGAGCAGCCTTTTCCAGCTTTTTTAACACGGCGGAATGCCTTGAAATGACTTTCAAGTCTTCAGCGAGCCCCTCTTGAAATTACTTCAGCTCACAGTACATTAGTGTGATGGTCAGGGGGAAGAACATCTCATACATTGCTGGCCAGTGGGAGGAATGTCACCCTTACTGATCGCTGAAAAGATAATTGATGCCAGTGGTAATTGATCTTTAGGCACAAGCTGCTCATTGCTCAAGGAACCCCCAGTAACCCCTGGAGGAACCCTGGTTGGGAAACACTGGTAAAGTGTATTTAGATTGGCAGTTGTGAAATGCTTTGGTTACTGCATCACAACAGCAGGAGGCGCTATTGTAGAATCCAGGGGCAGCTAGACACGTTTAAGGAATACCCATCAAATACTAGGATGGAGGTTGTGGCTGATACAATGATTATAAAAAGTATACATTGCCTTGTAAAAATAAACCACAATAAATAATTACAAAACTTATCCCACTTTTTATGCACTGCCATGAAAGTAGACAGATTTCCCATAAATAGTCCAATGTCACCTATTTCTACTTATTGTCTTATACTATTTTATCATAAAAAGCAAAGCATGGTGAATGGAGCAAAGCTGGGAACATCTACCATAGTGTATACACATAGTGTATGATACAGTGATGGTCGGTGATTTATTCAGCTCCATCTAGGACTAAATTATTCATTTTAGATTTTGTTATCATCATCAGTTATGTATCTGATACCAGATCCTGTATATGTTCATCTATTTCTGTGTTTCAGGAAAACCTGGAGAGACACAAATACCTGAATGGTTTTGTACGCGGTGCTGGAGATGCATTTTATGGAATTAACCAGTTTTCTGATTTGTCAGCGGAGGAGTTTTCACGTAAGTTATAGTAACTGGCTTTCATATATGCATCTGATTGATTTCTTGTTTGTACGGTAATACAGGAAATATTTTTTGAAGTATAACTCTATTGTCACCATAAACTTTTTGACAGAAAAGTCACAAAGCCTGTTTCAGGTTTATGAAATTCATAACCCTTGCTACTAGTTGTAAATATTTATTACTATGGAGCCAGCAAAAAGTATACAATGAATGGGGTTAGAATATCTACTGTACACATATTAAAGAAGATTCCTGGAACACTGGCTATGTGTGGATTGAAGTACAGACATTGGCCACACTTTTGTGCAAGGCTTTACTTTGGATAGAGTGGACACAAGGACATGCTGCAAATGTCTTGATCAGTTACAGATTTGTATCAGAGAAATAATATTTTGAAAATGGTCATAAATTATTATTAATAAACAGGATTTATAGCCCCAAGATATTATGCAGTGGTGTACATTAAATAGGGGTTGCAAATGAAAGACAAATACAGACAGTGACATAAATATTTTGAATGATTATCTCAATCCGTGAAGCAGAGATCAGCATCAGTAGCCAAGTTATATTTGCTGCCCCACGAGCAGATCCTCTCTACATATTTCACCCCCCTGTGTCTATGGACATCCTAACTCCTTGATCCCCTGCTTCATTCATGATTTAACTCCTTTTAAAGGGAGCCTGCAATGAGGCATATATGTGGTATTAAGTTGCTTACATATATAATAAAAAGCTAGTCATATGGCAGCCTTTTCCTTTCCTATTACTCTTTGTAATATTGACCCCGATTTATTAAAACTTTCCATGGCTGGAGAGTATACACTTTCATCAGTGAAGCTGGGTGATCCAACAAACCTGGACTGGATCTGGTCCAGGATTCAAAACATTTTCTAACAAATATCAGGTTTGCTGGATCACCCAGCTTCCTTGATGAAAGTGTATCCTCTCCAGCCTTGGAGAGCTTTAATAAATCAGACCCGCTGGGTTTGATTTATGAAAGTTCTCCATCAGTGAAGCTGGGTGATCCAGCAAACCTGGAATGGAATAATTAAAAGTCATTTGCTATTTGTTAGCAAATGTTTTCAATCCTGGACCAGATCCATTCCAGGTATGTTTCACTAACGAAAGTCTATCCTCACCATCCTTAAAAAGCTTTAATATATCAGGCCCAATAACTTAGAATAAATATGCATCCAGTAAAGTAGAAGCAATGGCAGGACCGTTCATCTGCATTCTTGTTCCAGGTAAAAGAAGTCACTGGATCAGCATGACAAGCAATTAGCATTTTCAGGAATTGCTTCCTTTAGGCAGCTCACATCTCTAAATCTATGCAGTGTGATTACACAAACATAGAAAACAATCATCTCATAAAGTAAAAGACTAAGGCTGGGTACACACATGCAATAATTGTTGTTGGAAAGAATCTTTCACAATCCTTTCCTACGACAAACTACTGCACGATGCATGAATGAGTGCTGTACATAACAGCACCGCTTTGCTCTATGGGGAGGGGAGGGGGAGACGACCGAGCCGCACCCCGCTGTGCGCTCTACACTTCACTTCCATTAAGATCGTTCGTCCTACATTGTCGGTGGATCCGCCAGGGCGGTCATTTGGATGATGGACGACGGGCGCTGTACACACGCCAGATTCTTGTCCGATATTGACCCTGAGCCGATCATCGGACGAGAACCATTGCAAGTGTGTACGTAGCCTAAGTTCCTAAACAAAATGTTTTTAGTCCCCTGTACTGCCTGTTACATGCATACACATTCTTTGTGTTCCTGATTTAGATATTTATTTGAAGAGCTATCCTGCAATGAAAGAGAATTATATTGTGCCTAATGAAACGTTTTTACAAGAAGATGCTCTGCCTTTACGGTTTGACTGGAGAGACAAAAACTTTGTGACAACAGTGAAAAATCAGATGGATGTAAGTTACAATTGTCTTTCTTTAAAGCTGTAAGTTAGATGATTGTCTTCATAGCTGTTGATGCAGTTTTGATGAGAGACTCCTCAGGGGTTAAATTGTTCTAAAGGGGTGCAGACTTCAACTTTTCTTACCTAAACACTGAGTTGATAATAACAAACCAGGACCCTGTCATTCAGGAAGAACATGATCACACAAACAGCTATTTACTCAGAACAAGTTTATTAGTACATTTTAATCTACATAGATGACCTAAAGAAGTTTACATTTTCAGCAACAGTGGAGTTACAATTAAGATGAATTGGTAGCACGATGTTATTATTATTTATTTTTTCCACAAAATTGCTGTAATCTAGTATTATGTTCCACTTCCAAAACCCAGTATTAATTTTAGCTTTTATTTTTCAGTGCGGTGCTTGCTGGGCGTTCAGCATAGTTGACACTGTGGAGTCTGCCTATGCTATTAAAGGACATCCTCTCACAGAGCTTAGTGTTCAGCAGGTCATTGACTGTTCGTACATGGACAATGGCTGCAATGGTGGATCTACGGCCAGCGCCTTGAGATGGTTATTGCAGGTTGTTTGATTTTCCTTTCTCTCATATTGACATAATGTGTCTATTCCCAGAATGATGACACCAGTGTGGTATACATTAACTCTACTTGAAGCACAGTTCAAGTCACAGAAATATATATTCAGTCAGGTACATATTTTGCTAATATCCTTGATGTTAATGGTCTTACCTCCACTTTCTTGTTATTATTAATTATCTGAACATGATTGCACAGTCCACTGGGCATACAGACCATTCTGTCCCGAATGATGCTAGTCCATGCTTCCAGACCAGATCATATAAGACCCTTTTATACCTCAGCACTAAAATGTAATGTGAGGATATCTGTGATGAGGTGTTTGGCTTTTACTTACCTATGCCAGTACAGATCACTGCAGGAATAATTACATTTCCACTGAAAGCTTGTTCATACTGTACAGGCAGTCCCAGGTTACATACGAGATAGGGACTGTATGTGTGTTCTTAAGTTGAATTTGTATGCAAGTTGGAACAGGTGCATTATTTTATTAAATGCAATTAGGTCAGATGTTTGTCTCAACCTAATATTAGGCAGCGTGGTGTTAGTTACTGTATAAAATCCTCACTGTGAGTTAATCACAAACAAGGCAAAAAAAAATTAAAATAAACTTTATGGAGCCTAGACACTCCTTAACTTCTGGAGCAAGCTGTGCTTTGATAAGCAAAAGGAACAACTGCAGAAGTTGTCTTGGTCAGTGAAGTGTTACAAAAGCTTGTAGAAGAGCTCTGTCCTTAAGATAACCCACAACCTCTGAGCTGTGTTTAGCAAAAGATTTCTTCTGCAAGTCATGCAAACCGCCCCCCTCCCCCCCCGGCGGTCTGTATGTCGGATGTCCTTAACTCGGGGACTACCTGTACATACTATATCACAACAGCATGAGTGCATGTTGATGCACATGAATAATTTATTGGCGCAGTGCAGGGCTATTTCTTCTGAATAAAACTAATGCACCCTCTCCAGCATACTGGTAGCCATACTGCTAGATGGCAATGTTCTGTAGTACACGGCGACATAGCCCAAAAAATACTGCGGGTCCGGATAATTGAGTTCTGTGTGGGAACCCATATACAGTGTAGCAGTACATATGTGTAAATAAGGTCTTTGAGAAAAAGAAACTTTTCCAAAATAAAACAAATCTTTCCAAATAAAAAACAACCAACAGTATTTTACAACTATAAAATGAAGTGAGACTTCAATTTACTTTACTCTATACTATTGCTTTGCTCTATAACTATTTAAAAGTAAAATATTAACACTCAAAAATTGTCACTTGCCAAAACTTGGCGCTCAATACTCTGTTTTCTTATTTTTTTTATATGATCACCAACTATATTTATGTTTCCTTTAGTCTCAAACTAAGCTGGTGAGATCCTCGGTATACCCCTATAAATCTCACACTGGATCATGTCATTATTTCCCTTCAACAGAATTTGGAGTGTCTATAAAAGGATATAAAGCTTATGACTTGAGGTAACCTTTTCCCCATTATTACAAATGCCCTGAACATTGTATTTTCATTAAATAATTTTATCTTTATTGAATTGTTTCCCTATATGAATTATTTTATGTGACTTTTACATTTTACATGCACAAAGTTTGTGAAACCGTGTAATGGGCTTTAATTTGCTCATATAGGTTCAAAAATGTAAGTAATCTGGACCCGATATAGGATAAGTGAAATAAATAGTGAGAAAACCTTCCAACCTCTATATACCTTGTGCTTTATCCAAAAGAACACTTGAAATGCAATTGAGATATTTGCTGAAAAATTGGTTCTATGGAAATCACTTTGCTCATCTCATTGCCTAAATACATTTCAATAGTGTGCATCCTTAAGGCATATTAGATGTGATTAACATTCAGGTATATTGAGTCAGTCAGCTGAACACATCTCTAGTACATTCTCCTGGCTCATCATCCTACTTTCCCAGCACTCTTATATAGCATAAATGACGTTCTGACCCCAGGAGTGGCCATACGCAGCTCAGTAGAAAACGGTCATATAACAGATGAGCGACACTTGGGAGGATAGTAAGTTTTACCTACATGATTGCAACAAATACTTGCAAGTGTCAGAAATAGATCTCACATATTTTCAGCAGCTTGTGTGCCACTCTTTTTTTTTTTTTTTTCAAAAGGTAAAGGACACTCTATTATTGCAAATGAATATTGTATGTAATGCATTGCTCAGCAGGCTAAGTAGTATATTACAAAGCAGTACAAACCAATCGATTAGAGAGTCCATATCATAGTACATATTTATGTAACTGATTGCATTTGTGTTGCATGTCCAAAAACATTTGAAACATGTGAAGGCCTCCAAACATTTGCTTTCAGATGGAGATAAGAGACATCAGGTATCATGCAAACTCTAGCACTGATATGTTTGTTTAGTTAGTCAATGTACCTTCCACCAGCTGAGCATTAATAATAAACATTTGTGACTTTTTTGCTTTCTTTTTGTGAATATTATAAATGTGAATAACAGAATTTATATTCTAGGTAGTAAAAACCTGCTTCAGAGCCCCTACACAATGTACACTATTTGCTCGTTAACAGGTATATAACATAAAAAAAGGTTTAGATCACTTAAAGTCTGGAGAGGAGTAGTTTTTTTTAATCCACTTACAAAACATTCAAATTATATGCATTGTACTATACCACTACCAATTAAAGTCTGACAACATTGGTAACATGCACGAGCCATATCTACAAAGCTAAACCGGACTTATGCTAGTATGTGAAGCAACATATATAGTATCTTCACTGATACTGTGTTTCAATTTGTATTTTCCCCATATGACTAAACTGAATGGACCTGATTTATTAAAGCTCTCCAAGACTGGAGCAGATTTCTTAAAAAAAATATTTTTCCAAAGCAATTGTATTTTTATATAAATGCCTTGGCTTAGAATGGTAGCAAACATCATGCAACTGTGTCCAGCAATCATATATTCCTCCATTCCAGTGGATATACTGTATTACTGTATATACAAGTGGAGTTATTGTTTGAGGGAACTTAGCAAAAATATTAAAGCAGGTGCCATCAATGGACAATTGACTACCATCAGTGTGTTCTTGGAGCACATCCATACATGAGGCCTTCTGCTGGTCAGAGGCATGCTTTTCACATATTAGTAAGCTGTAGAATTAAACAGCCACCACAGATGTATTTTGTAGGAGTTTGCAGGTTCTCCCTGTGTTTGCGTGGGTTTCCTCCGGGTACTCTGGTTTCCTACCACATTCCAAAAACATGCAGTTAGGTTAAATAGCTTCCCCCAAAATTGACTGTGGTAATGACATATGACAATTGTAGGGACATTAGATAGTGAGCTTCTTTAAAGGAACAGCTAGTGACATGACTATGGACTATGTACAGCGCTACATGTTATGTTGGCGCTATATAAATACTGTATAATAATAAGGAAGACGTATTGATACTGTGTAATGTACAGATAGAAGCACAACAGCAGGAGGTAGATACAGTTGCACTTTTTCTGATTGTAGACCTTTTTCCAACTGCTGATTTTTATGTTACGTTCCTTGTGCTCTCAAGTCATACTTTGAATCATTGTTTTAATTCTGTTTCTAACAACCAATCATAATTTCCTATGCATTTGGTGCATTTCCAGTACAAGTTTACTGTTTTTCGCACACTTTTAACATAATTATTATCAGAAAAATAAAATACATTTGTGTTTCGGATAATTGATACAGCAGTGTCTATTATGTGATAATCCAAATATTTATATATGTTGTGGACTATGATATATAGAATAATTATTAGTATTTATACAAATGAATATGATTTGTTTGCATGGGTAAGGGGAGCACTGCAGTATATCATGGCTTCATATATTTAGTGACATTAGTTTTCTTTATTTTTTTTATTCCTAGTGGATCTGAAGCTGTGATGATGAAATTGCTTATACATTATGGTCCATTAGCAGTTATTGTTGATGCACTTAGCTGGCAATATTATCTTGGCGGCATAATTCAGCATCATTGTTCCAGTGGTCATTCAAACCACGCTGTCCTTGTAGTTGGTTATGATAAATCAGGTAAGAGGACAATGATATTTATGGCTCATTCATTCAGCATTCTGTGGTGGCCCACAATAGGTTTGATTTGTCATTGTTTTGTCCACCACTATAGCCTTGTAAACAATTACATGTATGTGATGTGATAGAACAGTACTTTGCCATAAAATATGAATATAACCTCCTGGAATAATTCAAAACTAAAAGCCATGATCTTATACTTTAACCTCCTGTTTTCGAAAAATTGGGTTTTTTTATTAATCATGAATTTTAAATTCAATTTACCATTTTAAAAATTTCCCAACCTTTTTCTAAGATCCAGTGTTGTATTGTAAAAATTATTATTCACTGTCCGTTTAGATAATATTGTTCACTGGAAGCGTTTAGATAAAGCTTATAGGAAGTATTTAGGCAGTGCATAAAGATGTTCAAAGAAAAGATAATTCTATCAGCCTACCTTTTTACAATCAGAATGGCTGGCCAGCCACTCCCAAGCAACAGGACATTGGGCAAAATTAATTTTCCTGGCTAAATCCTGTCCCATATATCAATGACCAAGCAGTACTGATTAAACGTGCATACTTGGAAAGAATTAGGGTTTCCATGAGAATAGGCCAGTAGTATCTGTATAAACCTGTCTGAGAAAAAGGATGTATGTCTCTCCACACATTGCTGTCAGTGTCCATGGTATAAGAATTTCTAATTGTTCTAATGCTTTCCCACCCATCCAGACCTATAAGGCATTTGGGTGAGATTTTTACTTTAACAGGTCANNGCACACTTTTAACATAATTATTATCAGAAAAATAAAATACATTTGTGTTTCGGATAATTGATACAGCAGTGTCTATTATGTGATAATCCAAATATTTATATATGTTGTGGACTATGATATATAGAATAATTATTAGTATTTATACAAATGAATATGATTTGTTTGCATGGGTAAGGGGAGCACTGCAGTATATCATGGCTTCATATATTTAGTGACATTAGTTTTCTTTATTTTTTTTATTCCTAGTGGATCTGAAGCTGTGATGATGAAATTGCTTATACATTATGGTCCATTAGCAGTTATTGTTGATGCACTTAGCTGGCAATATTATCTTGGCGGCATAATTCAGCATCATTGTTCCAGTGGTCATTCAAACCACGCTGTCCTTGTAGTTGGTTATGATAAATCAGGTAAGAGGACAATGATATTTATGGCTCATTCATTCAGCATTCTGTGGTGGCCCACAATAGGTTTGATTTGTCATTGTTTTGTCCACCACTATAGCCTTGTAAACAATTACATGTATGTGATGTGATAGAACAGTACTTTGCCATAAAAAATGAATATAACCTCCTGGAATAATTCAAAACTAAAAGCCATGATCTTATACTTTAACCCCTTTGTTCCGAAAACCTGGTTTCCTCTATTAATTATGATTTTAAGATTTATTTTACCTTTTTAAACTTTTGCAAACTTTTTTCTAAGATCCAGGGTTGTATTGTAAAAATTATTATTCACTGTCTGTTTAGATAATATTGTTCACTGGAAGCGTTTAGATAAAGCTTATAGGAAGTATTTAGGCAGTGCATAAAGATGTTCAAAGAAAAGATAATTCTATCAGCCTACCTTTTTACAATCAGAATGGCTGGCCAGCAACTCCCAAGCAACAGGACATTGGGCAAAATTAATTTTCCTGGCTAAATCCTGTCCCATATATCAATGACCAAGCAGTACTGATTAAACGTGCATACTTGGAAAGAATTAGGGTTTCCATGAGAATAGGCCAGTAGTATCTGTATAAACCTGTCTGAGAAAAAGGATGTATGTCTCTCCACACATTGCTGTCAGTGTCCATGGTATAAGAATTTCTAATTGTTCTAATGCTTTCCCACCCATCCAGACCTATAAGGCATTTGGGTGAGATTTTTACTTTAACAGGTCATTGCAAAAAACTTTTTTTTTCTCTGTATTGGAATAATTTTAAAAATGTTTACTTTAAAATTGTTATATGTAAGAACCCACTTATACTTTTGTGGAATATTGTTAATAATTTGTATTTTTTCACCTGGGACAATCATCTTTTGTGGCTGGTACAATTCCATGCATATGTATACTTCTTTTATTTCTTCTTCAATTTTGTTTGCTACATTATGGAATATTGTTTTTTATTTTGTTAGGTGATATTCCTTACTGGATTGTGAAAAATTCCTGGGGTACAACTTGGGGTATAGATGGATATGTACATATTAAAATGGGAGATAATTTATGTGGTAAGTTTAAATGATTATTAAACACCAAATGATCTGCTTTTATTCTTATTTTCCACAGGTATTCAAAGAATAGTTTTGCTTTTGTTTTAGTTATCTCTACTATAGTTTTTCCATCAGTTGATTCCACCAGATGTTTACAATACGAGCCACTGCTATAATGTCTTATGGGTGAGCATCTTCTCCTGCATGGAAAAATCCCCTTTCATGACTATGCAGAGGCAATCCATATTGGAATATCGGAATGGAGATTGTATTCCTATGCACAGAAAAGCTAAGCAAAAGACTTTGCTGTGGTTGCTGTACATCTACTAGTACGCTGCATAGAGAAAATCTGATTCTAGTTCATAAAAGCATTCTTTGATATTTCTGGAATTCCCAGTTTTGGCTTTTTCTGGTTATCCTACGGCATTATTATTATTTTGAGGTCTGGACTTTAACTTGGCCTATCCAGAATACAGATTTTCTTCTGGATCAATGTATTTTACATCATCCAACATTAGGCTTCAGATAGACCACTACCCTGCTATTCTCTCTCTCTGTTTTTTTTTTCTTGTCATTCTGTCTTGTTAATGAGCAGTAAATGCCTCCAATCGCCATCCTTCAAGACAGAAATTAGGTCTTGTATCCTTCAAACATATCGTTTCCTTATGAAAATTGGAAATTCTGTTGTGCTACTTTAATGGAATACAGCATGTTTTATTTATTTTTCAGGAATTTCAGATTTTGTAGCCTTCCCAGAGATGTGAACTGGATGAGGCATATAAACACGAAATTTCAGATGATGTCCTCAAGAAAACGTTTCTGCCAGATTAATTATCATTAATCATTACAGGATTTTTAGATGTTATAAACATAATATTAATTCTTAAAAGTGAATCAATATTCAGCACAAACCCTGTGTTTAGGTTGTCACAAAAGGTAACCACAATAAGGTTCATCTTGTTTTTAGAATACAGAAGGATGCATTACTAGCAGGGGCTAGCAAAGAATAATGTTCAGTGACACAGTTTACCCTTATAGGATTCTGGGAATTTTCAGACACTGTAGGCTGCCTTTATTTGGACTTTCTACATTTGATCCTGCATCCTCCTCTTTCTGCCTCCATAACTGTGTTACTTGATAGCCAAAGACTGATTATTGGCAATATATGGAATCTACTTTTTATTTAGTTTTGGAGAAATCCTTAACTGAAATAACATCTCTTTAAAAAATACTTTTTTTATAAGCCTATCTCATAATATTCTAGACTGCCTGATTTAACAAGAAAACATCATATATACATACAACCCTACTTTTTTATTTGACCCCAGTCCTGGTATCAACATAAGGGCTTTGTACAATTCAGCTAAAAGTTTGAATCCGTTGGCAGCTTCTAGCAATTCATGAACTATTTTTTCCAGAGATAAAAAAAAAATCATATTTTGTAACTATTGACAGAGAATACATTAAATTGAAAAGGGAAAACCTATGTCCTTGTCTGCTGCATCTACAGTGCAGGTTGGAGACAAGCAGAATATAAATAATGATAGATTTACATCACCATAGGCGAGCTCTCAAATCACTCAAAGAATAGAAAAGGCAGAAGATAGGATATATTTTGTAAACAGTTTGCTATCCTCAAAACCTTGTTTAGCCTATACCTAAAATAAAAGTAATCGAGCAGTGTGCTGCTGTTCTGATTTATAATGGAGGCATTAAACCTATATATAGCCCCAGTTTTTAAGGGACCATATTATGTTCTCAATTGATAGCCTTCTTATGCTCTTTAAGAAAACACTTGTGCAATTACTTATGTATATACATAATGAATAAATTCATTTTTTCAGAATAAAGTACAGACACAATATCAATAGAAAATGTGAATAATATATTTGGATAAAATATAGAAGTGGTAACATACAAATATAGACATTTCAAAATTGTAAATACATTTTAAATTATGAAGTGCTTTGTACTGATTTTGTATAAATAAAGTATTTTAAGTTAAAACAAATATGATGTATTTAAATATTGTTTGTTTGTGTGTGTGTATATGTGTGTGTGTGTGTGTATGTATATATATATATATATATATATATATATATATAAAAAGGTGGGTATAAAGGATGTGTGCGTATATATATATATTTATATACGGCTGAAACCGTCTCTGAGTATATATATTTTATACATGCAAATATCTACATAGATTTACAAATATTTTTGTTTCATTGATCTGTGACACCACACAAGAATAATACAATTTAATCTATTTTTTTACAATTTTTGTTTTTCTATTGACTGATCTTCCAGTTTGTGTTCTTAATAAACCCATATATAATAATTTTGCGACATCTTATGAAAATGTATCTATAGCCAAAACTTTATTTTTTCAAATTTGGATAGGGTGGGGAAACAAAAGAATTCCTGTCAGGTTTTACTTCTGTCAGAAATTTCTTCACTTCCTATGTGACAAAAAGATTGTCCCTAGCAAATAAGGGACACTTTCTCTAACTGCAAGATATATGAATGTAAAAGGAACCCTTGTTAACTTCTATAGTGGTCTGTTTTCCTCTCTGTTGGTGCCCCGGATAGCAGTAAAAACTGATGGGGGTTCTAATCTTACCCTGTTCTAAAACAAAATAATGTTTTGGCTGTAGATTCATCTTGGGTATACCAATTTGTAATTTCTGTTTTCTAGCATTTTCTCTGATTTCTGTAGAAAAGTGCAGTATGAGCAGCTTACAGATGGCTGTATATAGTATCCTCAGTCAGAATCGTCACTGCTGAAATAGGAACTGTCACAGCATTCTGCAGTGTACAGGAATTTGTGAACGTTTGGGTTCAGTCGGGGTACCCAGTGTCTTGGCACCAAAAATGTTGAAAGATTGAAGAGATCTACAAAAACTTTATATCTGTCACTGTTGGGAAAAAAAAATAAATACCACTAGTTGTCCAGTTAAAACCACTTTTATTAAATTTAAAGACATTTCTTGACTGAAAATGTACACTTTTGGCTAGTGCATTTCTTTTCATTGCTGGAAAGAGATGCTTCAGCACATGCATGTTACTTCTGATATCTACAATATTCAAATATTTGTGGATCAAGCAATTTGTATAGTGTGCACACACATACTTACCTAGATCTGAATGAACACTTTTGGTTTACATTCAGCTTTGTCCTGGTCACTCTTGTGCATCACAGACCTTACAACCACTGTGTCTCAACCAGGGTTCCAAGGAACCCTAGGGTTCTACCAGTGGTTGCTAGGGGTTCCTTCAGCAATGAGCAGTTTGTAACTCTCATGTCAGTTGGATAAAATTCTTCCCACTAAGCACTGCGCTAATGTAATGTGAGTTGTGGATATAGTAATTATAGTTGGGTTTCCCTGAAGATTTCAAGGGTTCCCCAATGTTATAAAAAATGTTGAAAAAAACTGCTGTGGACATTATTGGGGCTGTGTCCCAAGGCAAATTGAAAAAGTCTCAAAGAAGTCTACAGATCTTGGTATGCATGCATCTGTAGTGGGATAATTGCACTTGAAAGTGCAGTTATTCCTTTGCACTTCCCTTAGACTAAACAAGGATTTAACCCTGGCTGTACTACAAGGGGCCCGAACAAACTACTGGCGCTTTTTTGAGTGGAATTTCGCTTTAAGAAGTATCTACATCCTGGCAATTTTCTAACTGAAGTTACTCCTGTATGTACAATTATTTACATTTGTTTGTGCATTTAATCAGTTTATTCAAAGTGAGCATTACAGTATTAGTCATTCACCTTCTCAACAAATCAACTCACCTCACAGTTGATCTTAGGTAGTGGTAACCTGATGAGCC